>NC_077223.1:74609231-74953496 GCF_024763615.1 Phlebotomus papatasi
TGATAAGTTTTAATGAAAAAATCTAATTTAGAGAACGTTTTAGGTTATTCAGGAAAAATAAGATTTTAGGTTTTTCAGGAAAAATAAGATTCATAAAATCATCACATTCCTTTCTTTCTTATAAGCTTTGCATATGTTTATCCTACAGTTTCGCACTCTTCTTCTTCTTCTTTTGAACATCACACCAAATTAAATTTACTTCAATCCAATTTTGAAACCGAAAGAGTGGGATAGACTTATACAAATCTTTTCAGAAAGAAAGAGAAGTGAATTTTGACTATTAAATTTTCTTAATCTAAAAGGTGTGACGGAGCCATTAGTCCTAAAATATTTTCTTGATAAAAATGTTGATCAATAAATATAGAACATAAACCTTTGAGACTAAAATACTTATTTTCCTTTTCAAGTTTTCTGAGTTAATACAAAATCACGAAGCTCTAAATCTCGAAATTCAATTTAAAATGAAATTTCCGAGAGCTGTGGTGGGTAACATAGTACTTGTACACGTGAGAGTGAAAAAGTGCAGGTGCAAAAGCAATTTTGATATATAAAATATGAACATACAAAAGTAAATGCTGAGACACACCATAAGGCAAGCGGTATTTGGGTGTGAGAATGAAAAGAAGAGGAAGAAAATAATAATAATAATAATAAAAATAAAAAGAAAGAAAGAAGATGGAAGAAAAAGAGTCGCTGAAATTTCAAGTTGAGAAGCTATAACATCTCGAAATAATAGGAACCGGCTGGTGAATTCTTTCCTGACCACATAATCACACAACGCGATTTAATCTCAAATCTGTCTCTCTCAATGGAAATTTTTTTCAGGTGTTTCTCGGTCTTCTCGTTAGTGTTGGCTCCTCAAGCCAAAGATGTTTCCATGGAGAATTCTTTTTGGGCGTTCTTGGGAAGGCGTTAATTCAAATTTCTTACTGGCAATGTCTGCTACAAGAGATGTTCAATGGGGAGAAGCAATGGTTTTGTTGAATCAGGTTGAAAATTCACGTGTCTTGGCGCGCGAGAGGATTTTTTTTTGTGTGAGAGAAGGTAAATGTGAATTGAATTTTTGAGGAAGGTGTGTTATATAGAGAGTTTATGTCTTCGCGAGTATCACGAATAACTCGTTCTTTGCGGCTCTGTGAAGAATGAACTTGAATTGTGCAGGGAGAATCACTTTTATACAAAAGCATTGATCCATTTTTGGAAGTATCTCGTGCCAAGATCAATGCTTAAGTGGCTTGGTCAGACTACAAAGTCATCGTTGGCACGTTGTTTCTTTTCGTGTTTGGTGTATTTTCTGTGGCTGGGGATAAATGTCTTTCTTCACATCAGACCAGAGAGACAACCTTGAGAAGCATTTTTTGATATTTTTCTTTGCTTTTTTTTTTCCTCGTTGTCGCAATTGCTCTCTTATATGCCCGAAAAGTGAAGGCAGACCAGGCGGCAAAAGAATAAAAAAAAATAATAATAATACAAGAAGTATGTGCGTCTGATTCTTAATTGTTTTATACAATTACGCACGAGACAAATTGGGGGGAGAATATATCATAAAGTTTATGCTTCAATTTCATCTCAAATTTTCTTCTCACTCTTGTTCTTTTCTCCATGGTTAAATATTTGCTGTGATATTTATGGAAAAAAATATATATTTATATATCTTCTTATTTGTTTATCTGAGAGTATGACACCAAAAAAAATGGAATCAATATTAGGAAAGGAAAATTCTTGTAATAACTCGAAATGAAAATAAGTTTAACCACTATGATTTTTGCATGTTTATCGATCGAAACAGATTTTTTCAAAAATTTTCTTTCTGCTTGTAATAGAAAAAATATATAGCTTTATAGAGCACATTTGTACACCTCTAAAAGCCAAGAAAAAATATTACTATTATTTACAGAAGTATCTGAAACACTTGAAAGATTTAAATTGGGGAAATAAAATGTTTCCTCTTTATACCTTTACAAAAAATCAATTAAAAATATGTTTCAATTCTGAAGTATTTTTTAGGGCAGGTAAAAAATAAATTTTAGAAGAGATTTCCGGTAAACGTCAATTCTCCTATAATAAAATCTGAATAACTTTAAATATAATACATATATTTTAACCCTCTTGCTAAGTTAAAATTTCTCAAAAATCTTTCTTGTTGTAAAATTATGGAATATAGATCCGATAGATCCTATTGTTAAATTTTAAACGTCAAATTCATGAACTTAATGCTCCAACCACACTTACGACTTAAGCCGGAGAGGGGACTTAACGTAAAATTATAATCAAAATAATGAACAGATTACATTTCCATGAGTTTTTGAATAAACTGCCTATCGGCTTAAACCGAGAAACGGCTTAGTTAGTTGGAAACTGATGGGAATTTAGTCAAGTCAATATTTTGAATATAATCACGTTAAGTCGCTTCTCTGATTAAGTCGTAAGTGTGTCTAGGGCAGATGTGTGCAAGAACCGTTGAAACCGAATAAACGTCAAACTAAGTTTGTTCAGGTAGCGTTTTGACAATTGACGTACATGTTTCTTTTGACATTTGTTCGGTCTCAAACGGTTCTAGCACACCTTTGGTCTAGGGCATAAGGGACTTAACAGATATGAAGATTAGCTAAGAGAAGACAGAGCGTAATTATATTCGAAATAATGGTCAAACTATTTTTCCATAATTTTCCACTAAACCGTGTCTTGGCTTAAGTCATACTAGAGGTTTAGCCCAGTTCCCAAAGGTCTCAAAAATCTAAATAACAAGCAATTTTATTGATTTTTCAAAATCTAATGAAGCAATTGCCCTTATAATCCAATCCTAAACAACAATTTTCTAAAAAATTGTGCCTGATTAGGAATTACAGGAGTTGAGCCAGATAGCTAGGTCTTAGGTCTGAACACCGTATCAAGGACATAACCGACGAACGTAGCTAAACAAAATTTGAACTTTATGGCTCCGGCACACCTTTTAGATCAAGAAAATTTCATGAAGTCGAAATTCTAAACCCTTTCTTTCTCACATGTTTTGCATATTACTATCTCATTCTTTCGCATACCAAATTCGATTGAGCTAAATTGAATTTGGAGTGATGTTTAAGAGAAGAAGAAGAGTGAGAGAGAATGAGATAGACATATGCAAAGCATGTGAGAAAGAAAAGGATCCGAATTTCGGCTTCATGAAATTTTCTTGATCTAAAAGGTGTGCCGGAGCCATTATTCTATTTATTGCGAATATAATTTCGACCCTGTTTAGAATCCGGAAAAATATCGCGGATTAAGATATTAAGATCTGAAGACTGTGTTACTATAGCTACCTGAATTAATGAAATATTGGTACATATCATTGAATTATTTATCGTTTTAGAACATTTTTCCATAAGCCCCAAAATAAAAATTTAATGGCTTCTGTACATCTTTTAGATCAGGAAAGTGTTATAAATTCAAAATTCACATCACTTTCTTAAAACTTTTGCATAGGGTGAAAGGAACACCTATTGACACTTTAAGAATTTATCATGCCATACTTATTGACACTTTCAATGCCGATTTAGGGCATGAAATTTGAACATTTCTTTTTATAAAAAAAGTAGTTTAGAGAAAAAAAAAACACTTGCATTACTAATTACTTGCATTTTACCAGATACATTCAATAAATTTCATCATTTTGACAAAAGTGTCAATATAGGGGTTCCCTGTCGAAGAGATGTTCCTTCGACCCTATGTCTATTCTACTCTCGCCCACTCTTCTTCTTCTTCTTTTGAACATCACATCAAATTAAATTTATTTCAGTCCAATTTTGAGTCCAAAAGACTGAGATAGACTTATGCAAATATTTTGAGAGAGAAAGGGATACGAATTTAGTTTTCATGAAATTTTACCGATCTAAAAGGTGTACCGAAAGCATAAGAACATAATTACACTCACCATAAAAATGGTTATTACAACCGTCAAAGCTTTATTAATTTCTTTTCTAACTATTACTATGTTTATTCAAAGTTTAGGACAAATTCTCAAAAAATTTAAGTATTGCAAATGAGCTGAGTATAGAGTATGTAAGAAAATCTGATAGAAAAAAAATAATATTAAAATCTAATAATTGGGTATGAGATGCAAGTCTAGCTGACCACTTTTTATCTTATTTCTTTTATTTTGATTTAATGTTTTCAAGCTTATAAATTTTGCATTAGTTTGGGAATTACGGCATAATAATAGTCAGTATTAATTAACATAAAAATAGTGAGATTTTTATAATGATTCGACAATAAATTAGGTTCGGTCTTAAATTATTACAAGTAACCAAAAATAAAAAAAAAACACATTTTATGAGCAAGACGTGTGGATTTCTCTTTATTGACAGAGTCATAGAACATACAAAATCGATATCTAAGCCTTTTGAACTGTGGCAATAACGTGGTTTTTGTGCCAAATTTCGGTATTTAAAAATTATTGTTATGGGGGTAATAGAGAATTGCACTCACTTTAAAGTTCGAGCAATAAATGTCATTCAACCTTAAAATATACATAAATGGGTTAGAATATATAAATTTACTGCAGGGTAATGAGAAATATAAATATAATAGAAGAAAAAGCATTAAAATCTCACTGAGTTCGTAGAGATGATGACATGATTTCGCTTTTATAGTGCTAGAAGGCAAAAAAAAAATAGTAAGTGACATCAACACCAAATGGAGGGTAATTCAATAAAATCGTATATTAGATAGGTATAGCAATTTTATTTAATTAAACTTTGATGCATTGCAATGTGAAGTGATAAAATAAATGTCATGCACATAAACTATTTTATTTGCAAATAGGAGAAACAAGGATATAGTAGGGTGGAAAATGTGGAGAAATATATATAGCTAAATGGGTGTTGAGAGATTCCTCAAAGGAAATTGAAAATTGTCTGTCTCTTGAAAAAGAGATTCTAGATACAAAATACTTCAATATATGTATAACATTGTAATATAATGTAACTTGTTGCCTTTTGAGGTGAAAAATTGCTTCACACATTCTCTCCTACATTGAAAATTGTTTCAGCAAATTGTATAATTTGCAAATGTTTACCAATTGTTCGTTTCAACAAATTGATATTTGAAACACTTATTTTTCACGCCACTTTTCATTTCTCTCTCTCTCTCTCTCTGCACACAATGAAATACATTTAATATAATCTGTTTACCGTGATTCCTCGTACGATACTAATATCATTAGATATGGTTAGAAGATGTTTTAGGGATTTCAAATGGGAAATATACTTCAGAATTTGTCATTCTTTTTCGTTTTGTGAGTTCAAAAGAAGCAATTGAGTATGAAATTGAAAGAATGAAATTTCATTTTTCTTCCTTTAGGGGCAAAAATCCGAAAAAAAAACTTTTTATTTTATGATAACCAAATTGCCTTATCTCTAAGCTTTTTAATTCTTATCACATAGTAGCATTCATCTTCTTTGAACTGTGATAAGAAATCCACTTATATGTCAATGGTTTGTTTTCTGAGTATAACGCTCAGACTACTGCTCGCTTTAATGCAATTACTTCATTGGTTCTTGCGCTATTTTAAACTTTACACTTGATTCTTACACACTTACAATTTTTTTCACAATTTAATTCCACTTAGTACATTTTTCACTTGAATTTCAATTTTTTTCTTCATATTTTGTGAAAATGTAATTTTGTAAAAAAAAAAAGTTAATTTTCTTAAAGAATAAAATTCCAGAATAAAAACACTACACTTCACTTCAGACCCATTTTAAAGCGTAAACAGACAAAAACAGCGCAACACCATCATACTGCTCAAATTTATATTATTCAGAATTTAAATTACAATGTAAACACTCTTATCAATATAACTACAAATCATTTTCAGCATTGTAATTCATCTTGTAATTGCATTAACATTAAAAAAAATCATTTTTTATCTCTTCTCAGTTTTGAACTTCTATGAGGAAAGGCTTCAACATGAGCAACGAAGAATTGTATGTCCCATTTTAATCAAATAGTTACATTTCCAATATCTTTATCTTAATATAAAGCAAATCAAAATTCTCCAATATGATGCAATATGGCAGAAAAATTCGAATTCGATTTTATGAATTTTTAAAATCTATTACTTATGCCTTTGGCACAATTTTTTGATTAGGAAAATTTCATGAAATCAAAATTCAAATCTCTTTCTCAACTGTTTTGCATATATCTGTCCCACTCTTTTGCACATAAAATTGAAGTGAAGTAAATTGTATTTGATGTGACGTTCAAAAGAAGAAGAAGAGTGCTAATGAATGGGGTAGACATTATGCAAAACGTTTTAGAAGGAAAGGGATAAGAATTTCGATTTCGTAGTTTTCCTAATTTAAAAAATGCGCAGGAATCATTAAGTTTGCATGTTCAAATTTTATCGCGCTGGCAGCTGGCACACCTTTTCAATTTACTGGAATTCAATCGATTGAAATTTTAACCTCTTACTCTTTCAAACTGAAATAAGATATGTTTGTCTCTTTTTGTCAAATGAAAATTGAAATTTCAATTTCATTTTCAATTTCAATTTTAATGGCGTTCTCACACCTTTTAAATTGAGTGAATTTCAACCGATTGAAATTTTATCTCTTACTCTCTCAAACTGAAATCAAATATGGGTGTCTCTTTCTGTCAAATGAAATTTAAAATTGAAATTGAAATTGAAATTTTCATTTGACAGAAAAATACACATATATCTTATTTCGCTTTGAAAGAGTAAGAGGTAAAATTTCAATCGATTGAAATTCATCCAATTGAAAAGGTGTGCCAGTGCCATAAATTTTATTAGACAGAAAGAGGCAGCTGTATCTGTCTGATTTTAGTTTGAAAGTGTAATGGCGCTGGCACATCTTTTCAATTTAATGAAATTCAATCGATTGAAATTTTACCTCTTACTCTTTCAAACTGAAATCAGATATAGCTGTCTCTTTTCTTTCAAATGGAAATTGAAATTTCAATTTCAATTTTAAATTTCATTTGGCAGAGAGGGACAACTATATCTGATTTCAGTTTGAAAGAGTGAGAGGTAAAATTTCAATCAATTGAATTTCACTCAATTGAAAAGGTGTGCCAGCGCCATAAGAGGTAAAATTTCAATCGATTGAATTTCACTAAATTGAAAGGTGTGCCAGCGCCATTACTTTTAAAAACAATTCACGGCTTACAAATTTTAATTTTTCAAAAATTTGATTAAAAAAAAATCTCAAATAACTTAAAAAATTATGGTTTAATATGTGCTTGTGCCAAATAATTAAAACGAATTGGCAAAATATTCAAATTTCTATTTGAATTAATTTTATCTTAGTTCAATTTTCAAGCCAGATATCAGAGAGCTCGGTATATCCTAAATTTTGTTTGCTCAATAACCAAGCCCCTAACAAAGGTTCGACTAAAATTTCAGATGTTATAACTGGATCTTAGAATTTGGCCTCCTGTTATAACATATAAGGTATCCAAAAATAAAGATTAAGTTGGTTATAACTCCCATTCTGATTGTCAGAATTTAATTATTGATGGCGTAAATAAAGGGTCTTAGGTCAGGTTATGAGCTCTGAAATTGACAAATCGATTTCGATAAGATATTCAATATCTAACTGTATTATCACACTTGCTTATTAAAATTTTAAATTGAAAAGGTAGACTTGGCCCGCAAAATTTGATATAAATTGATTTATAGCATTAATGCGAAAAATTAATGCGATTTTCTCTTTAATTTTTTTAATGTGAAAAATATTTATGCTTTAGGTAAATTTAAACTTATTTTTGCAGGCCAAGTCCACTTCTTTAACTTCACTCTTGTGTCTTTGAGTCACTTTAATTAAGTGACTCAAAGACACAAATAACATATTTGGACGCTCACAAGCGACAATTAATATGAATCACATTAAAATTTTAATGTGCAAGTGTGATAACGCCGTAATATCTCAAAAATATCATTTGCTATTTCGTTATTTTAGTGTATTGTAACTTAGGTAGATACTTTTTCAAGGATGTATTCTTTCCTAGCCATGGATCGACTTGATTTTTAAAGGATAACAAATTGAATTAAATAAGTATTCTGTAATAGTATGACAATGTCATATGACAAATTTTAAAGTTTTTTACGTGGTAAATTCGAAAGAACTAATCGATAATCCTATTGATATCAGTTACTAAGCGCTTCATAGAGTTCCTTGTAATGACCATTCCATTCTCACTAGGCTTTCATGTTTTGCTTCCGAAACCCTATATTCTGTATTTATCAATTGAATTCTATGATTTTCGTTTGGTTGGCGAGATCAATTTTGTCGCAAACCGAATTTGTACGCATTTAGGGTAGTAATGCAAACACTCCGAAGTTTTCTATAAAAAATATCAGCTAGTCTTATACTTTTCAGATTATATCACAAAGTTTCTTGTAATCAAGAATAGGTTACCATATATTCCTATAATTTATTACAGATTTTTATACAAAAATCTTAATATTTTTCTATATTTTCTTGTCGTATGGAATTGCTAAATTGACATGTGGCCCTGAATCAGTATAAGTACCAATAGCTAGACTCTGAGAAAAAACGTGGTGTTACAAAGAATAATATTCTCAATGTACATCTTGTACTATAATATTGTACATTGTCTCCTTGATGGCTTGACTATATAAATTTTCAATATTACACTCATATACTGAATATTCTCTTTGCACAAGCTCTCTCGTTCTAATTGGAAAGACAAACAGCAAAAAGTTGTTATCAATAATTATAAAATGTTATGAATGAGTGTTAAATTGTTCTCGTCAATGAAGAATATAATATTGTCTGATGGTAACAAGAAACAATGGATTAATATGAGAAAAACAGAAAAGTAAAAACACTTTTCAAAGTGATTCAACATTTTAGTATGAATCTTATGCCCTTAAAGCATATGAGAACCTGCGTGGGGCCACTGGTGACCCAAAAAAAAATCATTTTTTCTAACGACTAAGAAGAAATATTTTTGCCTCTAGGTTACCAGTGAACTGCTGACACTAAAAGAACGATTATCTTAAAGTTTCGCTTAAATTCTGACTAATTCCGATTCATAACCAGTTGTTGATCGCACGACGTCTTATAGAGGAACTAGGCCTTCTCGCAAGCGAGATTTTTGGGAAGTTCATTACTAATTTTTTTTAAAAAGAGATGAGGTTTTCAGTCTCATGACCCGTGGAATCAAGTACAATGATGCTCACTGGATGCAATCCGAACAAAAAACAATTTTTTTAACTATTGAAAGTCATTTTGTCCTCTAAATAGACTGAAAAAATAGTTTTTATTTTTGGGACGCCGGTGTCCCATTCGTCCTTAAAGGGTTAAAGGGGATTTGAATTCAGAACACTCCCGTCACAGAGCGAGTATTTGAAGCCGAGTGCCATTTGACTCATTCCTCTCGTTCAGTAATAACCTTCCCGATTTGAGAGCTCTCTCCGGTTGAGATTTTTCCTTTACCGATTCGAAGGTAAATCAGAGAGAACTTACCTAAAAACCCGTTGGACGTTCGAACGTTTAAACCGACGAGTTACACAAAACTGAGCAAGTTCATAAAAAGGACATTTATCTAAATAAAATTGCAATTCAAACGTTCTGCCATCCTGAAATTCCAGAAAACTACACAAAAATTCACTTTTTGCAGCAAATGTTTGCACACTCTTGTTGACATTGTTGACGATTGAAGTGTCAAAGAATATCGAAATTCGATATGGCAGAACAATCAGCGCTAAAGCGGCGAGTGCATGTACTTGCACTTTAGGCTTCCGGTAGATTTTCGAATGGGTTTGGCTTTGGCTTTGGAGTGGCTTTGTCTCTTCGAAAGGTTATTACTGAACGGAGCCATTGAGTGTCCCCGAGGTCCATATAGTGTCTAATGGTGCTATTCCAATGAAAAAAAAAAAAATGAAAAGCGAAAATCTTGATCCTTAACATTTTTTTAGTACACGGCTGTTTTCATGCGCTTCTGTGTTGTCGACTTCTTTATGTTGGTTCCTGTTACGACTCTTTCGAAAAAATGTTCAAGAAAAAGATTTATAGTGATATTCCAATGAAAAATTATCATGTTTTTCTTTATACTTTATTGTTCTTATGTGCTCTTCTGCATTATCGATTTTTCTCTATCTTGATTCCTGCCTTAACTGGGGTGACATGATAACTTCTTTTCGATAGTATCGACTGTCGATTTTAAGCATTTTAAATGATAGTTACACTTTTTATGGATGTTACAAATTTTTATCAACAGTCACATTCTTTTAAAAATGGTACAATAAGTGCTCCAATAATGTTTAAAAATCTATTATTCACTCAATTTACGAGATACAGATTTAACGATACTATCGATTCGATAGTATCGAAAAGTCATCATTCCACTCCTGTTTTCCCCAGTCCTCGTCATGTTCTAAAACCACCAAACAACCGTGACTTGAACCAATAGGAAGAAAAGTCGATTATGTTGGGACGATTGAAACAATAAATTGCTAAAACAAACATGTTCGTTATTCATCAATTTACCATAAATCCTTTAATGCTACTCTTAATAATTTTATATTTTTATTCAAACGATATTTCAGGTGACTTTAAATTAAGCACAGGCATTAGGGGTAAGATGGGCACCTTTGAAAGTGGGACATCTTTGAAATTGGTATTTTTAATGGAACTAAGCCATATCATAATGTAATTTAGCTTTTCATTCTGTTTGTGCACCTAAATTATATCACGAGAAGGCTCAATTTTATTTAGAACTAGGCGAAAAATTCTAATTTAAAAGGTGCCTCACTTTCAAAGGTGCCTCACTTCCCCCTAAGTGGTGCCATTACGCTATTGCTTTCTATTGAGTTAGAGCAATATAGTAATACTGATGAGTAATGTAAAAATAATTTTAATTGTCTCAGTTTGCACTATTACACCAGAATATTTATTTAAAAAAAAAAATTGAATGTGGGGGTCAGGAGGAGGGGGCACCAAAAGAATAATAGAGTATGTTGGATCTGAAGGTGGATTTATGAAGTTTTAAATGAAGTTGTTTGGTAATGTATTACCATAAAATATGAAATTTACCATTGAATATTAGCCATCTCATTTATATCCCAACATTGACTGTATTTGATTGGTATTAAATAGTATTAATACTAATAATTGAAATTCAGTGTATGGAATTGTTTTGCAAAATAATGTGGGTCAATGCAGATGGCAATAATTTCTGTGTTCTTGTCATTGTTAGCAAAATTGAAGAGGCGTTTGAACTATACATGTTTCGGAAGGTTCATTCATTGCAAAAAACGAAAAAAAACTAACATAAGTTTTCTACGCAACATTAGATCACATCTCGCTCTCTCTCCTTCTGTCTCTTGCTGCCATAAGAAATATATTATGCACGTGGAATAATTACATAAATGTTTGTTATTGATTTAGCAAGCATCTTATAAATCTTACAATGAACTTCTTGTGTGGATGGGATTTTAAACAGTTGCAGCAATTAATAGATTTTCTCCTGATTTAAAATTCACTTTGAATCACCAACCCCTCCATAGTTGATTATACAGGATTATTTATATACACTATTTTCATTCTCATTCGCTTGGTTAAATCTCACCATGGTGATGATGCTATATAAAAGTAATTTTGATAATTAGATTCTCACGAAAATATACCCTTTTGCCATTTTAAATGTTTAATCTGAAAAAGTCTCGAATGAATGCTGGTATGTATGTTATGGTAGGATTATATGGAAGTACGAGAGAGTTGAAAATACTCTTTTACTAATAGAGTGTGTCCCACTTTGGATGTTTACCAATTTCAAAGAGACTTATCTTTTAAAACTTTCTCACAACTTTTAGCTTTTTAGCCATAGAAAATGTCACGTTGAATTGCATTCCATTTGATGAATAATTTTTTAAGAATTGGATGACATGAGAAAATTCCTTAATACTTCTCATCTTTCCATGCTTGTTAAATTTTATAATAGTAAAATTTTTTGGAGAAGAGATGCATAGCGGAAAAAATATTGAATATCATATATTTAATAAAATATGCAATTTTCAGGATATAAACCTAATATTGTTCCTCATATCAAATTTGGACAATTTAATGTATAAAATTTCTCTCCCTTATTGCAATTTAGCATATTTTCCGTGAGGTCGGATGGAAAGAATGGAAAATTGGGAAACATTCTCTCATCTGCATTTTTCAATGGATGGAAGAGAAAGATCAAATATTGTTATATAAATTCAATACTTTTGGTTGGCAGTGATTGAAAAATTTTCCAATATCTTTCTGCATAATATTGACTTCAAATCCACCTTCTTTTCCATGGATATTATTTCCCATATTTTGTGTGTGTTATTTTTTTCTTGTGCATTTTGTGTATTGAAGATGCATCTCTAAATTCCATGTCTTTGGTTTTATTGTTAAAACTGTCTTTAGATTATACGACGAGAGAGAGAGAGAGAGCGTGAAATTCCACGAAATCGACTCTTTGGATGATATTTTGCAAGAGAAAAGAAAATACCATTTATATGTCTTTGAGTGATGCTTCTTTAGGGTAAAAGGTTATTCATTAGAATTGCTGAGAATTCAGGAAGTTACCCAACTTTAACTTGTTTTTGAAAGTTTCATTTAAACTTTGGAAATAACTTTCATATTTTCCCCATAGAGTTGGATGGTTATTTCATCAAAACTTTCTGCTTAATAAAATTATATTATGGAAAATTATTTAACTGGAAAAACATTTACAAAAGACTTCTTTGATATTGAAAAGAAACCTGCGAAGACTAAATTAAAAAATTCGCAAATATTCTAATGTGATTGACATTATTTTTTTTTCTTATTAAATTTGAGAGTTTCATGAAAACTTAACCAGTAAATTGCACAAAAAATACTTTCTTCTAGCTTAGAATCAATAGGGTAAAGTGGTACAAGTTGGACCATGGTACAAATTGGACAGGGCTTTTTTTCTTGATAAATTTAGTACTTCATTTTTATTTGTATATTTTTAATGCTTTAGTTTTATAATTTGATTCCTTGTGCTTAAAAAAATGTAATACTGTATTTAGCAAGAAGAAAATTCCTGTCCAACTTGTACCGGCGAATTGTCCAACTTGTATCACTTTACCCTATTGAAAACCTAAATGTACAAAATTTTTTGTATTAGAGACTTAACTAAAACTTAATTTTATTTGAATTTCATCAACTTCTTGCACGAAAAATTAAAAATCAATTTTAAAGGCGAAATTACTGTAGAAGTAGTAATCTGTCCTTTGTCCGTTGTATGACATTTTCTAATAATAAACTAATTGCTATAATTATTTCTGCAACCTGCGAGGAGCTCGTCTTTTGGTTTATTCTGAACGTTGAGTAACAAGACTAATAGAGCGATTTACCAAAAATCGGACAGTGTTCAAAATCGGACACACCTAAATTCGGATTGTAAAAGACGGCTTTAGGACAGAATGCATGTGAAATTGAGTAGTCTCTTAAGAGTCCGCCTTTCCAAATTAAACTCTTGTGTCGAAGGACGCATATTCGAAAATTTCAATTTTAGCTTCCCTAGCGGTGGTTCAACAAAGTTGTAATATTTAGATAAGTTGCAACATTTTCTAAGACCTTTTATTTACACTACCAAAGATTAAATTATGATAATTGTAAAGGGATTTTTAAAATGCTTTTTTTTCTTTGTCAGCGGATTGGAGAGATTGGAAACAATGTACTAAAATTTGTTCTTAACCTTTCTCGATATGAGGCTATATGGTAAAATGAGGTAATATGGAACCATTTCGTCGGTTCCGAAGAAGACTATTGTAAGTCTACTTACAATAGTATAAAAAGATGGTATCATTGGATGCAGAAACCTTAGAACTATATCCCCACAAAATTTGATGTTGATTGAGATATTCCTGCAAAAGTTACAAGAAAAAAACTTAAAATCTACGTGCCCAATTATTGAGTTTTTTGCCCACAATTTTGTTATAATTAATTTAAGAATAGTGTTAACTAGAAGATATTCAGTGCGTAAGTATGATAAAATAGTTTCAAAAGCTGAAATTATACTAATTGCAGTGAAATTAATGAAAATAAATTTTAGCTGTCAAACTTCAAACTTCCTTCCTGTAAAGTTTACATTTTGGACTTACAATAGTCTTCTTCGGAACCGACGATTTACAATTTGGGACATTAGAGATTTTCTCATTGTTTTAGAGATTCAAAAGGAAGAAAAGCTGTTTCTGTTCTTAATCGTATTTTTCTTCTATTTCACGGTCTTTCTTTTCTCTTTGCTCATCTAAAATAATCAGAAACTCTCAAATGTCCCAAATTATAAATGGTTCCAAATTACCTCATTTTACCCTAGAATCTTATAGCTATAAGGGGCTAGGTTATTGAGAAATTAACGATTAGGTTTAGGTTATTACAAAATAGTGACATAATCATTTAGTATCCTTTTGATTATGTATTTTTCTGGGAATCACAAATCAGTATTTTTTTCTTTTTTATTGTTTCCTTTCTTCCTAAACACCCCTTACCAAGATTCTAGGTTTTGAGACTTATTTTGACCAAATCATAATACATAAAATGATACTTTATGAATCTGAAACACGTTCAACAAAATAAGTGTTGGTTGGAAATTTCTATATAGTTTATCGTCTTTGTTTTCTCTAAAATCGTTCTAAATACCTTAAGTGCGGGTGACTTTGACACCGTCCTGTTCGTAAGTTTTTCTTTACTTCTAGAACTTAAAGATGGCCTTTATCGATCTCATCCACCATGTCTGATCGGTGAGAACCGTTCTTAAACATTAAAGTTAAAGAAAAGCTTTATTTAACTTGGATTGTAAAAAAATAGTATCTAAAAATCTTTATTACGTAGGGGAGACTGGGGCAAAACATGTCAAAACGCATATTTAATTCTTTCACGAGCTCTGAGAAAACTTAAACGTTTTATGATAAGCATATTCTTATAGGAAATTTACTGCTCTACAACATTGCAGAAGACTATTTTCCTCTAATCCCAAAAGAAATGTGATTTTCGAATCCTTTTCTAAAAGTCGATTTTGTGGAGATTCTCAAAATTGCTGGGGCAAATTTTGTCAGTCTTCGGATAATTTTTAACGTTTCACTCTCGCAAACGTTAAAAATATCAAATAGACATATTTTTATAGGAAATTTATTCCTCTACAACTTTGTCGAAGATAATTTTTCTATATCTTAACGAGAAATGTGCTTAAATTGAGCTAATCAGTATTGATATTTTCTGTAAGCCAAATATTCCAAAAATAGGGCTCAAAATTTCATTATTTTTTATTTTACATAATCCTTCCTCGAATCCCTTGAAGCTTCGTAAGTTTAAGAAGGTTGATAAAGGCTATCTATAATAAAAATTTCAAGCCTCAGTCTCTTTTATTTTAGAAAATAGTGAATATTGAAATTTTCGTTTTGACAAATTTTGCCCCAGTCTCCCCTAATACCATATTACACTTAATGGATTAATTCATTGTTGTGCTCTGACGATATTCCTTAATGCGTCAATTTCTTCACGATACGATTATACTTAAACTTTTTTGCAACAATGTTCTATGTTAATATGTTTTCACTGTAACTTTGTAACATTTATTTAATAATTTGCCGGAAAATTTAATAAAGAAGAATCCCTCTTGAAGGAAAAAGATGGCATAAAAAGTGTAACAAGATGCTGAGTGCGAGAGAGGAAGAAGACACGGGAAATGTGTTTCTGTGCAAATCTCCGGAGTCAATTTAGTAGAGTTTCTCCAAGTTTATATGTTTATTGGTTGAACAATATATATATAAATTATATATAGTGCGGTATATAGGGGAGGTTGAATTGAAAGAAGGACTATACGGATATTTGAGACAAAAGAGCCAAGTGAACAATTTAGTCCTTTTAGTTTTGACATAGTTAGGGAAATACTAAGAAAATGTTACAAAATTTTATTTTTTTTCTGAGTGTTAAAGATGATTTGATTTTCTTACGGTGCTACATGTTCTTTTCATTATGTCTAATAATATGACTTATGAGATTATAGGCGAAACAAAAACATTGGCCATTTTCTATTGAAGGAAAGGATGGATCCAAGTTTATATGAAAACATGAATATAATGTGTAGTGTCTTTTGGGAAATTATTTACTTTGTTTGGGATTAAGTGATGTAAATTTTCCTATATGAACATATTCTCACTTACTCTAATATAATGTAGTGCCTCATCATTATTTATGAAAATATATAATAGTGTACGTGTAATATTGTGTGTGTGTGACTGTGTGTATGAAAGGAAATATCTTACAAACTTTATCTTCATCTTACTTTGGTAAAATAATATTGATGATGGAGAAATGACGAAAAGAGCCATGATGATGAAGAAATTTTACGATGTATCACTACAGTCTACCAACTTTTCTAACCCATAAAACTAAAAGATATAAAGTTCTTGGTTTTTATTTTTATTTTTTTGCTCTTTTTGGTCACATCCAAACATCATCAAAAAAAATATAACCAATAGTGCAATATATTGCTAGACATTCGGTCTTTAGTGGTTCAATTAACTTTAGCCATGGAGAGTAACAAATTGTGGCTGAAATGTTACCTTTTTCTTGTTTAAACTTTTTCACAGAGTGTTTTTTTTGTTTTTGTATCCTAATTGCTAAAGAGAATAATTTTCTCTTCACTATCTCTCTGACTTTTCTGTTGGGAAAATTAACACTACTGGCTGAGAAACTGAAAATTAAATTGATTATTCACGTATGATGTTTCTGTAAGAGAGAGAATATCTAATACAGGTTCAATAGGGTTGACATTATTGATTAGTCTCGATTAGTATGAGGGCTATTTTAGGTTTAACCTATGAGATGGTTGATGATAAGCTAGGTTATTGACCTGTTACGCATCACTTTATGGGACACAGAGTATATCTCACGTGTTCTATCAGTTATATGAAAATTTCAATGGAAAAATTCATTAGAATAATTAGTGTCAATTTTTGGTGATTGAAAAAGCATTAGAGAGAAGCGTGTAGTTTTTTTTCTGTTGTTTATTAAACATTACTATAAGTGGCAGATAGATCTTTTAATTACAGTTTTCAGTACATATTGTGAACAAATGCAATATTCACTATAAATGTAAATTTAACACAATGTATGATATACTTACGTTTATTGAGTCTATCCAGTTTGGTGCAATAGATACCAGTGTTGATGCAAATTACGTAGTCAATTGAATCAATTTCATGCAATTTTTTTCCCTCGTATCAGTTGAATTGGCCATTTATTTAGATAATGCCAAAGCGATATATATATACAAAATGTTATCCTCCTTGATTGACACTCTAAGTAATCACCTTTCTAGTCTGGTGAATGATTAAATGAAATGGAAAATTTCTCATAGTAAATTTATTCCAGTCGTCTTTTTTGTCTTTTGAAGTCGAAGGGTGGTTTTTTCATGTTTCTTCCATGTTATATTGTAAATTGAATTGCAGTGGAAAATATTGGGTGTAGGACAATAAATATATACATATATACAGATGAAAAGGAAGAGAGTGTAAGAGTGAAATAGAGAGAGAGAGAGGACAAAAAGTTTGTTTCGGGATAAAGGGTTTTTCACGTGTTACAATCTTCCTTGCAATTGCTGTCTGGACTTCTTTTTCCAACCCTCTAGAGTTGATTTTTTTTTGGGATATGTGATTGTTCCATGTACAGAAAAAAATGTTCACTATAGAGGAAGACAATTGGTGTATGTATTAATAAAAGCAGCATTTTTCTCCTATTTAGAAAAGAGGAAAAAAAGAGAAGGATAAAAAGTGAATCGGGTGGTGGTGGGTTTGGCATTTTAGACAATTTCGCGTACGTGTTGAAGTCTCTTGTATTTTACTTTGTCTAAAATATCCTATGTAGTATACAGTGAGGACAAAAATTATAATTACACTTGCTTATTTTAAAAATTGTCGGGTAACAGAAGCAATCAAATTCAAAAACCTAATTGAATCATTGAATTTGTCAATTTAAATGTTAATAAGGGCGAGTAAAATCAATTAATAGCTCTTAATAAAAAAGTGTATATGGCGAACACAATTCAATTAATTTTTAGACCCAATTCTTATAGTCCCAAGATTTAATAATATTCGTATAACAAAATTTTGAAATTATATTGCTTTTGATCTCGATTTCATGTTGGCATTTCTTTTTGTGGAAATTTAATGTTAAATCTTGTAAACTTCAATTTGTAAATGGATCTTCTAGGGTTGAAGGAACGTCTGTTCGACAGGGAACCCCTATTGACACTTTTGTCAAAATGTTGAAAATTATTTAATGTATCTAGTAAAATATAAGTAATAAAACGTTTTTTTCTGTAATATACCTTTTACTATAAACAAAGATGTTCAAATTTCGTATCCCAAATGGTACAGAGTAGGGTGTCAATAGGTGCTGACACGAGTTCTTAAAGTGTCAATAGACGTTCCTTTGACCCTATTACGTATCTGATTCTGACATGATAAGTATCCGGAAAACCTTTAAATTTGAAGTAGGAGAAGGCTCTCAGGCTTCGAACACCGTAGTTTTTCCACATTCCTGTAATGAATCTGATCTATCTATGGCATTATACTGTAATAGCTAGTATTATGATACATTTAGGGTGGAATCACCACTTCTCGCCAGTGCCCCACTTTTCGCCACTTATATTAAAATTGCAATTTTTCCATTATTTGTGAAATAAACTGGCCGTAAAATTATTTGTAACTCTACTGCTATTACTTGTAGAGTCGGAAAACACTTTTTTTTGTTTGAATTTAAATGTTTGAGTATTTTTTAGAGGAATATTATAAACAAGTACATCGAATCCAATATTTCTTATCAAATATAGTAAGTGTCATGAAACATTTATCGAACAAAATTAAATTTTTGAATAAATAATTTGTCAATTGAACATTTAATTACATTCACCGAATACATAAAATTTGTATTTAGTTATCTAATATTTCATTTTATATTATTTTTATGTAAAAATGAGCGATGGCGGAAAGTGGTAATATTCTAAAATTGATTAACCACCTGTCGCCATAGCTTTTCAATGGGCGACGCTAACTTCACTTCATAGATTCTCAGTTGTCAAATCTACTTCATTTACTTTGTGCAAGTCTAATAATTTGATTTCTCAAATAAAAGTGAAGAAAAATCATTTAATATGAGTAATAATAAGGTGATTATGAGGAAAAAGAAATGCTGAACGTATTCTTTGCATAATATTGCCCAAAATAATCGAGTTTAAACCTTTTCAAGTGGGTGGCGAGAAGTGGTTACAGAACTGGCGAAAAGTGGTAAAAAAAGTGGCGACGAAGTGGTTATTTTTGCATTGTTAATAAAAATCACTTTTTTATGTACTACCGCGTTAAATTGTAGGACTTTTGTTTTGACGAATCTTGAGCCAATATATCTAAGTAGTTTTGTGTCAAATTTGAGTTTTCTGATAATAAGGGGTCAAAAGTTATAATACAATTAATTTCACTTTTTTCCTAAAAGTGGCGATAAGTGGTTACTCCACCCTATTGAAAAAATAGGTCATATGCATTATAAAGGATTATGGGAAAAATATGAAGTGTTCGAAGGCTGAGTGTGTGCGAAGCATGGGAGTCTTCCTTTAGTACTAAACATTTTTTGTTATGGCCTCTGCACACTAGTGAAATTTATGTCCATATTGAAGCAAATTCCCTGCGGTTGTGTAGGAAAAACTCTTCAATATGGACATAAATTTCTCTAGTGTGTAGAGGTCATTAGTCTAGTCACATTGTTATAATCTGTCACACAACATTCAGCAGCAGTTGAAGCTCTTAGCGACAATATATTGACCCTATTATTTTTACCACCACTGTATGTGCAGTGTATGGGGAAAAAGGGAAAAGCATTAGGGGTGTGATGAAAGTTAGAAATGAAGAAAAACATGAGAAGAGAAAAAATAATCGAAGTCTCTCTCTTTAAAAAATTCATAGACATTCGGTCGACACGCGATGTGGCCATTATTTCGTAATCAATTCGTGTGTAAGTAAATTAACAGTATGTGAGACAGAGAAAAATAGAACTGACTACCGGTGTATGAAGATGGCTAAAGGTATATAACAGTAGTGAAAAGTTATATTTGATACACAACCAAATTGGAGTAATACTATCGACATTATTTCTCTCGTCATTTTCTTCTAACTTCCATGAGGTTTTAGGTTTTATTTGAAATTCTCTTCGGTTTTCCTCCCATCCACAATTGCTTTTCCCACCCACCCCTTTCTGTCCCCTGTTGGCTTGTGGTCAGACCAATATCCTCAACACCACCCTCCTAATTTTTTGGTCAGACTGAACGTATGTATATTTGAAATGGATGGAAAATCGTTTTTTTGTTTTTGTTCCTTCAGTGGTTAAATTCGATGATTGGGGATTGTGTTATCTTGTACATGAAAAAATTCTCTTTTTTGAATGATGTGGAAGGAGAACAATCAGTGGCAGGAAGAGAGTCATTTGATGGATTTGGTTGGAAGAGGGTGAAAAGGAACAAGGGGTTAGTCTTAATAATGAAAATCGGAAATTTAGCGTTTTATTAGCATAATGCCCAAATCGTATTTTTCATGTCTAATTTGATTAGGCGACTTCATTTTTCTCCCTAAAAAAAAGGGATTTTTCATTGCTTTTCCATTTCAATGATGATTGGAATATTTTAATTAATTAAGAAATCACTGTTTTTCATAGCGTCCTCTTTTGGATTATTAACTTATTAATATGTATATTGTATTAAGGGAGAATGATGTTTAACAAGAGGATTTGGGAACGTCTTAGTTCGCGGTTGAAGCTTGTGCAAACCATATGATTATTAACGTCAACCCAGTGAGTAAATTAGCTTTACAAAGCTGTTACAATAACATAAAAGCTTGAGGGATTCACGCAATGCCTGTATAATACGAGAAGGAAATTCCTCTAAATACTCAAGGCAAGAGGTTGTGTCAAAATGTAATGATTCCTCTGAAAAAGAAATAAACTTAGATAGGGGAACCTGGGGCCAAATGTGTCAAGGGAAAAACTTCAAAATTCGATCTTGCAAACAAAAAGATACTGAAGCTTCATATTTTCCCCCATATAGATAGCATTCATTAACCTCATTCAACTTTCTTACATGAAAAAAAATTAAATTTTAAAATATTTATATTGTTCTTACAAGAGATATCAATTTTTGACCGATTTACTTTCAAAAATTTGCATTTTAGTGAATGTTTTCGGAATAATTGGAATCGACTGATCACAGAGTGGATCTAGAAATCCTATTATTAAAAATTACAACTTGCACCATATTAATAAAAGTAGTAAAAATCTACAGGAATATTAATTGACATGTATTCGATCCAAAACCATGTTTTTTCGGGATTGCTCTAAAACACGTCATGCGATTTTTTTTTTTTCATTTTTGGATATGTTACATAGGCGTACATTTCGTTGAATCATTCCTAAAAACGATTTTTCATGGCCAACGGTTAAAAAGGCTCTAAGGAGCGTATTTCTCAACCGAATGATCTCATGTTTGGGCTCGTTCGAAAGGTCTTGGAATTTCTGACATGTCTAAACCGACACCAATCGGTTATGATAGATAGATAGATAGAAAGATAGATATTCATAAGCAATGCTTATAAGGAACAACACAAGTACGTTGTAATTATTAGCGGCTAATGATCCGCTAATATGAGTAGCTAATGATCCGGCTCATAACCAATAACAAATTTTTATCCGAAATTCAACTATATTACTTCCAAGGTATTTTGAGCAATAATGTTTAGGATAATTTATAAATCTGTTCAAATCGGTTGTGCATCTGTTATAAACCGATATATAATTTTTGTTCGAAAATCAACTTTATTACTCTTAAAACTATTCTGTGGGATCTTTTGAGTGATTCATGAATCGGTTTAAATCGGTTGAGAACCGATAAACGATAAATAATGCAAAAGTATGGGGAAGTGGGTTAGTTTTGAAATTGGAATTGTTCTCCTATGTTTAAATGGAATTGAGTCATATCATAATGTAATTTAGCTTCTCAATCTGTTTGTCCAGCCAAATTACATCATGGTAAGGGTCAATTTTATTTAAAACTAGGTGAAAAATCTTGCTCCACATTCAAAGGTGCACCACTTCCCCCTACTTTTGAAGTAGCATCTAAGTACCGATTTCGACTACTTTGGAAATCCTGGGAAGCCTTACCACCCCATTTGTACTATCATGAAATTTCCACCAAAAAAAAAAGAGAAGTTCACAAAAAACTGTCAAAATAGGATTAAACAGATTAAAGAATTAAATCAGAATTCAAAAAATTAGCCTAACTAAATATTTACCATATCTATTAATCAAAGGACAAAAAAGTCAATGTTTCTTTTGGGAAGGTTTCTTTTTAATACAGCAAGTACTTCTGAATGGCAAAAAAAAATTCAGGGTTGGACGAAAGTAAAAGAATGAATAATGTGGGCCAAGAGAAGAATTTTAATTAAATTAAGAGATTTATTAGCAATAGAAGAGCTTCAGTGTAATGTGATAAAATGACTTAAAACATTTTAAAAGAATTATTCATTACACAAATTGATGGGACTATTAACTTTCCATGGACTTTTCTTGCTTTATTCTCTTGTGTTGGTCTTTTTTTTTTTATTGTTTCACCATAGCAAGTGTCCAATTAGACGAACCCTCTGTGTATATGTATGTCACTTTCAATTTATTATCTAGTTCTTAACGTTTCATATTTCTTTTTTTTTGCCGCTAACTCCACTCCAAAAAGTTTTCGTGGATTTTTTTTGTTATTGTTGGGGATCCTTTCTCATGGGTTTAAGGCTATATAGGATCGATTTGCGATGAACTTGGTGGGTAGAAAAGTGAAACAATTTGTATGGGTGTTTTTTCTTCAGGGATGGGGAAATGTTAGAGATATATAATTTTTGAAATGAGTGATGGTAATGTCCGTGAAAGGGGAGATGGAGTAAAAGTTGTGATGGAGGAAATGGAAGAAAATGGACATTATTGTTCAAATATTCAGCCAAACAATATGAAGCAATCTTGTAATGAGAATATAATGGATGGAAAAAAAAAGACAGAAGACTAGAGAGAATTTCTACTATATAAAGTTACTCCAGTTACCCTCTTTAGCTTGTGAGAAAAAGGCAAGAAAAAAGAAAGAATTCTCATATCTTTAAATATATAGCCATATATTCGATTTCAGTGTTTAGTTTTTAATTTATTTCTTAATTTAATACAACAATTTCACTTTGAGTTTGGCCTTTTGATGATACTTCCTCGAGGAATGCCTGTATTTTATCTTTCATTTCCATCCATTTTCATTTTTTTTTTATCTTGCTTGTTTGCCTCACAAATTATTTATTATTCTTCCTGTATTTTCCTTTGATTTAATTCCAGGGCTATTTTCAAAGTGAAATTTCTTTTTTTTTTCGAAAGGAAAAAGAACCTGAAATATCATACATTGGAAATTATTAGTTGATTCACTTGTATACTTTGTTGGAAAATGTGTGTAATTTTCTTATGAAAATTGCTCAATTGATATGTCAGCCTCATGGAGCGATAAGGAATTTCATGAAGGGAAGAATGTTGAGGGTGCGTGGTGTGGATGATAGAAAACGTGAAGTAAAACTTAATATCAATTTACGATACTGAGAACTTCAAAATAATGATCTAAATTTGAGAACAATAGAAAATTCTATTAGATATTTTAAGGGAAAGGTTGTTATCGATATGTATTTGAACTTTATGCTGAATTACTTCACAAGAGAGCTTGGAAAGGCAGACTAGGACTTTTTTAGCGTTCTATTAGAATTTCTGGAGAATGTATAAGGGTTTTTTTTCTGTACACAGTCTCTTGAAAGTCCTCTAAGAATTTTGAATATAATTCACAAGACTCTTGATTAAAAATCCATCATATTTCTCGAGCCTCTTTTGAAATTACTTACACAACGTTAGAACCTACCACTGATGGGAAGAGGATGTATTCATTAAAATAATGATTTTCTGTATAAGCAGTATCCTTTTTTTTTTAGCAGACTTGCGTCCATTTACCGTGAATTTTTACGATTACATTCCAGACGGAACACGCATAAAAGTGCGTTATTATCATCGTTAAATTGTATATCTCTGCGGATAGAATTGGAGATTTTGCAAGTCTTGTGCTAAAAAGTTACATTTCTTGTTTTTTTCTTTTTTTTTTTTTTGAGGAGGGAGGGGTGGAAGCATTTTCGTCATTGTGAAAAATTCATGCTATACAGAGTGTTCTGTTATGAAAGCCACCAAAAGAAATTTAGTAAATAAAATTTACTTTTAAATTCAATAGGCAAATTTAATTATATCAAAATATTGGGTTTAAAAGGCAATATTCCAACATTTTTATTTTTCCATTTTAAGAATGATGGCAAAATAACTCAAATTTCAACTAAGAAAATATAAATTGATAGCAGATTAATTAAAAACTTCATGCACAATCTTCAGTGTTGTTTTTCACTATTTATCGATATCAAGAGAGTTGGATCGCAGCAATTTCATAGCGAAGTGATTATAAAGAAAATTATTGAAAATTCACTGATACTTGTAGGGGAAGTCTTTGCAGTTTCGTACAGAAAATGAAGTACAAGTTTCAAGATTTTTTTTACCGAATGCCACATAAGCCAAATCAATTATATCACCATGTCAAAAAAAATCTTTTTTATCAGGTTCATAATTCCACCTCAGAAAATTTCTGGAAATTCTTGAACTTTCCTCTACAGGAAAATGAAAATTTAGTGGCAATTTTTACAAAGCTACCCCGGATTGGTCAGCTACGTACAAAATTAGTCCACCCCGTACGCATTATTTTCACCGTAACCTGGATACAAAAATTTTCACATCAGTAGGGGAGTAGCTACTCGAGCGCTTCAAAAATTTCTAATTAGCGCAGTTTTATAGGAAATTTTCCGCTCTACAACTTTGTGAAAGTAATTTTCGTCTATTTTTTAAGGAAATACGTTTATCGAGCCAATTTCTAAAAGGTAATTTTGTGATTATTCTCAAAAATGCTGGGGCAAATAGTACCAGACATTGGGTATTATCATATTGTGATGCGCTTCATTATGGGCTTCCGTAAATTTGAAAAAATACCTAGAGGACATATTTTCATAGAAAATTTATTCATCTACACCTTTGTAAAACACAGTTTTCTCTGCGAGAAAAGTGAGAAAACGAGAAAAGCGCTTTTCAAGCTATTTTAGAAAAAAACACAGAAGACTGCAAATCGTTTGACCAATGCAAACAACAAGCGGCGAGACATGATAATGACGTTTCTTTTCGCCGTGAGACATCAAAAATTGCTTCGCTTTTTTGTTACTTTTTGCTCTATACCTTTTGTTACTTTTTATCCCAAGTGGCCATTATTAAGAAAAGGATTTCTCGAGAAAAGAACTTTTGTGAAATTCTAAAATAGATAGCGGATTCGTATTAAAAAAACTCAAATTATTTAGAAAATATTCACCAGTGCATCAATTTTGGAAAATAAGTAGGTAATAATTGTTATCTTCTGCAAGGAAAATATTTCAAAAATAGGGCTAAAAATTTCGATATTTGTTATTTTCTTAATTCCTTGTTCTAATTCTAAGAAACTTACGACATTGAAGAAGGTCTATGGAGGCTATCTATAGAAAAAAATTTGAGCCGCTATCTTTTTTACTTTGGAGGATATTGAATTTTGAATTTTTCGATTTGTGACTTTTTGCCCCAGTGTCCCCTATTTAAATTTTAAGAAATTACATCGATTAGACAAATATTCCAGAGACGTTTGCAAAATATGATAAATATATGCAAAATATAATAAATATTGTGATATCCACAATCGGTAATCAATAATTTTGACTGATACTTTTCCAAAGCTGCAAAAGATCGATTTTTGAATTGAATTGAATTTTATTCATGCCCAAAATATTATATTTATTCTTTTCTTGGATTTTTCATGTGGGTTTCTGGGTTTTCTGCTACACTTTTGATTAACTTTTTATTGTTTTTTTTCTTTATTCATTTTTTTTCTTTGTGTTGAATTGAACTCGTTGTGACGCCACGAGCCTAGTTGCTCCTGTCACATCTACCTTATGCATATTTCCGATTATCTTTGCAATAGGGCCTATTTTGTAATTGAAATTTATTTGTCTGATAAAATGTAAAAGATCGTTATACAAGACAAAAGACTATATAGCCTGAGAAGAAGCATTTCCGCCGTTTGGCTTTGGAGGCTGGTCACCAACGCTAAGACGGCGGCGGACGCCTGATTCATGCCTTATTGCTGCATATTTTTTGTTAATTGTATATGCTTAGGGGGAGGTGGGGCTACTTTGAGCTGTCAGGCTACATTGTTATACGATTTTTTCGCATATTTCTAAACGAAACTGGGTTTTAACATGATGTAATTCATTTACACAAAATAATTGTGAATCTAAATAAAATAATAGTCAGGACCAGCTTCATTTAGAAATAGGCGAAAAAGTCGTATAACAATCTAGCCCCACAGCTCAATGCAGCCCCACCTCCCCCTAAGAGTAATAAATATATTAATAATGAATTATAATTATATTTTACTTAAATTAAAAAAAAAATATAGTGGATTTCGAATGTATTCTATAAAATCGCAGTTAGAACAGGACATATTGCAATTCTTCCCAATAACAAAGCTATGAAAGTTCCTTTTTTTTTTTCTTCAATCCATCCTTGTCCAAAGTGAAATGGCATTGGAAAATATGCCAGGAAATATTTTTGAGGCATAAAAGGCTTAAGGAGATATCATTCTTCCTTTTTGTTTGCCCATTTCCAAAAAAAAAAAAATTGTGCAATATTTTAAACATCCATAAAAAAGGCATATTAAATTTATTTTTATTTGCTAGGGAATATCCTGTCCTGAGAAATCCTAAATTGTGATATCTCTTCTTTTTCTTTCCCTTCATTCTCTCTTCAGTACTCCTTCCTGATAGGAAATTTTAAGGGTATATCGCTGAATGTGTCTCTCTCCATCCCATGTCTTATCTCCTCTATTGTGTGCCAAATAAATTATTCAGGGCATCAATTGTGACGAGTCTCGGTAACAAGGAGTTGAAGGAAAAGGTTCTCTCCGGTATAGGTTTTTCATGGGGATGAGAGTGGGGTGGTAAAGTAAGAAGAAGAAAGAAGGGGGGCGATTGTTGGATTGTAAGATTTCTTTTGTAATTTACTGCTGGGTGGTAAAGAAAATAATCCAAGAAGAAATAATTGAAGATCATCTATCACTATTTGCCTCTCTATATGACTCCATTATCCAATTTCTTCTGTTCAATTTGACTCAAATTACTAGTATGCTTAATTGTCTAAAAAATATTTAATAATTTGTAAATTTGATAATTACTCCTGTGTGGTAGACGTTTCTGATACAATGTAGATTGATTTCCTGGGAAATTGTAAGACCTGTCTATCAGGTTGTCGATAGGAAAATTAAAAGGGACATGTGTAATAGTGAAAAATAATTGAAGGGGTGGAAAATGTGGAGTACTCTTGATGGTATAGTGGATCATATATAAAATAACCCCATTGTAGTATATGGCAAAATGTATGACATGATGGGCGTTGAGGGTTTTGGGGGAAAGACGAGCAACATTTACGTGGTGGATAATTTGCATATTTGAGTATCTAAAATATGGAAGAATTCTCTCAATGAAAATTTTATTGAATCCTAATACAAAGTGATAGTTTTGAAGGAAAAGGTAGAGTGAAAATTCTGAGAAGGGTGGTTAAGAGAATTTTCCTTGTGGTTTGAAGTAAAATCGAGGGTTGGGATTCAATATGGAATAGAAAAAAAAATGAAGAAGAAAAACGTTAGAGTAGGGGTAGGATGGAAAATCATGTGAAAAACACGATGGAAGGAGGGTGTGTCGATTTCATGTCACATCACACTTGTGGATAAATTCAACAACTGTATATATGTATGTATATTTTC
Organism: Phlebotomus papatasi; assembly: GCF_024763615.1. NCBI lineage: Eukaryota > Metazoa > Arthropoda > Insecta > Diptera > Psychodidae > Phlebotomus > Phlebotomus papatasi. Next base: position 74,637,234 of record NC_077223.1, read on the forward strand.
CATTGTGTTTTATTGAAAAGAAGAAAAAAGTATAAGGAGTGAAAATCATGAAGATATACAGATACACTTTTCTTAGAGATATTCGCATTAGGACAAAAAAAAAATAAAATAAGATAGACACACGCAGAGGGAAAAATCTATTTATTCTCTATTGCCTTCTAAACCATTACATGATGCAAGATGTGATGAAGTAATAATGTACGTATCATCACGACACGGTGTCGTGCAAAAAGATGAAGAAAAAAAACCTGATTCAATGTGTTTTCAGCGAATTCCAAAGAATGTCGTCACACATCTCAAGTTAGAGCTGAGTGTTTTGAATTAACTATTGACTTTTTACTTAGAAATATTGAAATTCTGAACTTTCAAGAGAGATATACACGATAAAGTAAAGAGGTGACTTTTAAGGCCAATCTTTTGCCAGATGTGTTTATAAATCTGTCATACTAACTATAACCTTCACAATATTCAATGTTTATACGTGGTGTTTATAACCCTTTTCAAATTCTCCTTCTATTAATTACTAATATAAAAATATCAGACGCTGTATAAAACAAAAAAAAATCAATATGGCCAGATATTATAAACAGGGACATGACATTTCCTATGTTTCCCTAGCGTGCCAAAAAAACTTTTGGGTTTATTAGCTGTTTTCTGTCAGTGTAGAATGAATTAGCAAAAAATATAAATGCAAAATAAAAGCAAACTTAATATTGAATAGGCAACCGAAAACCCCAAATTGGCAACCTACGTAGTTTTGGGGATATCTCGTGAAATGTGTACGAAAACAGGGAAAAATTTACACTAAAATCGGTCGCATTTTTCAGAGCTAATGTCACACCCCTTATTATAACAGACACCATAATTTTTGTTTTTGTGAACATGTTGTTTTTTCGACATTTCACTGAATGAGTGAAATATTAACCCTTGTTTTGTAATGTTTTCGAAACTACATGTGAGAGTGAACGAAAGCACTTACTGAAATGTCAAAACACTGTCAAATGTCAAATTATTTTGTGTTACTCCAAATTAGAATGAGATGTCCTAACAAACTGTTTTAGAAGATTTGGTTGAAGAATATATTTTAGATTTTGTATTTCACAAATCCTGCAAACAAGCTTTGAATTAGAATATATCGTTGACAATTGATTTATTTTGATTTAGTTTTACAATATTTAATACAAATACCAAGCAAAAATGGAAAAAAATGAATGAAAGCGGTCCAAGCATTTTGTGGAATATGTGAAATCTCTATTAGGGGGTATCTTTAAATGTTTGATATGTAAATTGAAGCAGTCAAAAGAATATAAGAACCCAGAGAGCACAATTAACTGAAAATTGCAGCGTTTTCAGCATATTTTTATTGAGTGGATCAGCAAAAATATGCTAACCGTTCAGCAGTTTTCGAACAAATATTGCTAACCAGATATATAGAAATGGCACTGCCTCGCAAGTGTCGTTTTAAGTTTAGCAGAATTCGGCTGAAAATACATTTGTTTTCAGCTGAATTGAAATCGATTAGCAATTGGTGCTTGCTGAGAAGGGAAGTTATTATTTAACATATCTAAACATCTTCTAAGCCTTTGTTCAAGTTATTACTGACATATTGCCCGTCTATACTGGAAATCATAGTGTTTTGCACAAACCATATTCTAAAACTGGTCTTTTTTCTAATTTTGCGTATTATCCTTTTTTCTCAAAAGGTCTCTACACATTAAGAGCAATTTTTGTCAAAAATTCTGTCAAAAATACAATTCACTTTATTTTTTATGTTGAAATCTTTTCCATGTGAATGAAAACAATTATTATATTTTGAATTCCCTCGACTGTAAATCTCACTGACATGCCACAATCAAATGAAAATTCAAAATCCAAAATTCCATTTTTTTTTAAAGTCCATTTTTAATATGTAGTTGAGAAATTTTAAAACGAATTTGTGAACAAATTTCTCTATGTTGTACTAATCATAAAATTCTATCATATTAAACGAAAACTCGCTATAGTCAAGTGTGCTAATCCGGGCGCTTCGCTATCTGGATCGTTTATGACTAATCCACTTAAAATAATATTTATTTCCGTAATATAGTCACTACAGTAACAGAATATAACTATTCAAGTTTGAGAGGAAGCAAAAATAATGTTTTTATCCATTAAATAAGTGAGTGCCCGGATTAGCACACTTGACTGTAATCGGCTCATTTCAATCTTACCAGCTGGGTTCTTCACTAAAAATTTCTAGCAGTGATATATTCACTAATGACATCTGGTTGATTGAACACATTTATTCCTTGTGAAAAAAGTATTTTAAATCCAAAGGTTTAATTAAAAGTGAATTAGCGAAAAGGCGACCCAATTAGCGCATGTTGACTTATTTCAGTAATATCATTATTTTATAAATTTTCTTCAATATTTTTGATAATTTTTTTTATATTATGTTTCTGAATGAAACAGTGAATAATTCTATGGATTTAGAAGAAGTAAAAAAGAATTTGATCAGTCCAAAAACAAGCGTTTAAGTAGCACCCTTCGGGAAACGATCCAATTGCCCCACCTTACTATAAGCTTTCGTTTTTTTTTATCTACATAACAAACTTTTAACGCGATTGGCAATTTTTTAAACAAATAATATCAACAGGCCAATAAAAGTCTAGATATTGGCTTGTTCAATAAATATTTGTACTACATTTGCACAAAATTGCAAAAGTAAAGAATAAAAGATATTTAAATAATGATGTACTTAGTACAAAATGTTTCATCATGCTCTTTTTGCCTTCAGTACAATGTGTGTATGATGACTTTTTCTACATTTTTTCAATATTTATGAATGTGTGTTAGAAGATCGATATTTGGTGGAATTGTCATAAAAATGGGGTGTGAGAAAGGGAATATTTTATAAAGCGATATACACACCTGAATGCTTAAGGGATGGGTTTTGGGTTTAGTGAGTGTGAGAATTTCTAGTATATGATACAAAGTGGGAGAGAATGATTGTTGTTGGAGGTATAGAGAGGGAGAAAAAAATCAAGAGGATGTGGGAAAACCGAAGAATGGAAGCAAAATTGCGGCCTATATTATTGGAAAGTGCCATTATTGGAAATTGAATTATTTATTGTGACACAGACAAGGTGTTTTTCACCAAACTAAAAAAAAAGAAGTTATATTATGTATGGGAATATCATTAAAAATGAATTGAGGGAAAAAGGGTGGTAAGAAACTGGTGAAACAGCTATAAGTTTAATTTTTCTAGGGGGATGGGGGGCTGATTTCCGTTTGTATAATTGACACTACATTATGTATGTATTTAATTTAAATAATTCATTAATAGTTTTGGAGGTAATTCAATTACTTTCTGGATGGCTTTTTGTTACCTTTTCAAAATAATGTTTATCTGTTGGAAATTAATTAGCAATTTTCGTTAATTGCTTCGTGTGTGGGTGGGGCTTTCTCTGTTTTCAAACAATTATTTTGTCGTTCTTTTTCAACATATCATAAAATTTATCTCCCAGTGTGACATACTTTATGTGTATGTTTCTGGCATTAGGGGGTAGGTACGTGGGTAAAAGTTATACTGGCTGAACGGTGTTTTCCAACTTTTTTTTTTCTCTTTTTCCCATCTCTATATATACAATATATATATACCTATCTTTTTGTTCCAACAAGTCAACATTTTCCAATAAATATATTACATGGTAGTGTAGTGATCATACATAGTTTGTTACATTCAAACTATTGAGTCACACTAATACAAGAGAGAGAGAGAGTAGAATTTTCTTTCAGAGAAATACCACTCAACTTTACCACCCCATAATGGCGCCACTGCACTTAATTATTCATGCTAAACGATGTCTAACGGGGATTATTGTAGTATTCTATATGGCTATATAGCTGGGCTGTGAATATATTGTGTGAAGCATGAGTTGAATTTGATTCTAATATTGCAGAATTGTACCTTCTCTCTAACACAACCCTCCCTCACATCCAGCAGTGTTTTCCTCCTTTTGCAATATTTATTGAAGAAGAGACTTTACGTCATAATTGTTTTGTTTCCTTCCTCACGGAATATGAATAAGAATGGTGGTGGTGGGCGCACAATGTGAGATAATGTGGATAGATATATCGTCACTTGAATCATCCAGTGTCGTATAAATGCTTTGATGATTTTTTTTGGATTAGAAGCTTCAATGAATATTCTAAAAATGACGAAGTGACAATACACTGAGGAAAAAAGAGGGTGCGATTAACATTTTTTCCTCAGAAATTTAACACTTTAGGTGTAAAAATATATCAACACTTTTAATGTTAATTTTACACCTTATTAAGGGTTAAATTAACATGAAGAAGGGTACATTTAACCCCTAATACACCTAAAAAGGGTAATATTTACACCGTTTTTGGATCAATAATGCAGGGTAAAACGAACATTTCTGGAATGTTATTTTAACTTTTTCGGATTTCTCTCAGTGTAGGAACACGATTTTAGCTGAGTTTTAAAGAGTATATGCTCAATGCAATCTGGCAATGCACAATTGTCGTATATGATGGTTTTTATAAATAACATATCAAAAATGTATGGAATGAAGGCATTATTTAATGTCATCCCCAATAAATTCTCGATACTTTTCGGGGATCAAATATTATTCATCTGTTTTAAAGATTCATTTCGATTATTCAATGTTTGATGATCAAGTGGAATTTTTAAAAAGATCACTTTCATTCTAACTTAATTACATATTGATTTTCTTCATTTTTTATTACCAACACCAGAAATTATATTTACAATATTTTCAACGGGACTTCTTTTACACAATTCTTCCAGTAAGGGGATTCTGTAACAGTATGACAATGTCATATGATAAATTTAAAAAAAAAATTATGTGATAAATTCAAAAAATTGACCGAAAAACCGATTCATATCAATGATTGAGAGCGTCATAGAGCTCTGCAATGGCCATTCGCTGCTCACTTAGCTTTATTATTGTCCTGCTTCCGAATTTACTATTAAAATTTGTCATATGACTTTGTCATATCGTTACAGAATTGCCTTACAGGAAGCAATTCTGACTGCTAAATATGAATCTATTAGATCTATTATTATTATTTATTAATTTGATGTACCGGGTTGTTTTTTTTTGTCATTTTGTACATTATTCACTTTACTATTTTTTATTCGGTTTACTATATCGTCGGTTGCGTCTACCTCTGCCGTATCTGCATTTTTCTTGTATCTGCATTTGGTGCAAGCTACATTACAGACGTCCCCTTTTGCGTCGGCGGTCTCGAACTTAATGTGTTATGACATTTTTTACATACGGATGTATCCTCTGCTGTAAGCGCAAACCGATACTGCATCTCATAGAGTTAGCCCCATCTTCCTTGCACTATTCCATTTCTTTCTCTCCCGAAGTATATGCTTAAGTATTAATCTTTCTATATGGATCGAAGTGAGGAAGCTTTCAAAGTATTACTTTACATAGGATCCTTTGCTTTCATGTCAGAAGTGATACTTTGAATTAAAATAATTTTTTCAAATACTTTTCGATATATCGTCGGTTGAATCAACAACTGTGCTAACTGCTTATGCTTTGTGTGTCTAAAATAAAAACTTAAAATAAAAATCATCAATATACTTATTATGACAAAGGATAATGAAGGTGACGATATGAGGGAAAATTTTTGTAAAAATACCATTAATCCTCTTTACTCTTCGTCCTCCTTTTTTTCCTGATGGGTTTTTGTGTGATGCCGCCTCCTATGAATGATGAGGACACGTTATGTTATGTGTGTATGATTTTTTTTCCATAAGGCTTCCCAAAAAATATTGTGAGATATAAAATGCTACAGAGAAGAATAATGTTGGATATTGTTTGCATTATATGTGTTGTCTCTAAATAAAACAATTAATCATCGTTGTCACTCGTAATTCCACGCTATATTGCACTTCCATTGAATGACAATGCAACATTAAGTAACGTATAAAAATTCTTTTAAAATCATAATTTGTGTAAGTTTAACATTTTTTTTTACTTCTGGTAAATTGTATTCATGACCAAATTTGAGGGACAAATCATTTTTTGATGTTCATGGTTTTTTTTTGTATGGAGATTGTACTACTGATTATTGATTGAATTTTCATCTTTTTCCCATTTTTCATTGGAAACGCTGTGGTGGGGTGATGTTTTGGGTGATTGTGGGAGAGAGTGTTTTCTTTTGTGACACATTTACCACCAATTTGATTGATAGCATTTGAATTGTGTGGTGTAAATTATCAGCGATTTAACCCTTTTCTGGTTTGCCTTTGAGGTGGTTGTTTTGTGTGGCTGAAAATTTCTATATGTAGATGAATCAACAGATATATTTTCTTTCTATTATAATATGTCCTATTCATTGAGATAGATCCGGCTATATTGTATAAAATTGTTGAAAAGGGATTTGAAAGATTAGTACTTTGGTAACGAATTTTAATACTTAAATGGAAATTATGCTTAAACTTATGTTCTAAGTCTTGAAAATATTTAATTTTATTTATTCTATTGATTAAATGCTTATCAGATAAAACGATCTATATTACGTAAAATGTTCTCAACGATAGATTGATAGATTGAGGGAAGGCCGGGAAGCCATTTAAAGAATGGTTACTTCAAACAGTTTAAAGCCAGTTTTTCAATCCTTTTTTTCTTTAATTGATCATGGTTGCAATAATCAATATAAAATAGCAATAATAATAAAAAACTTATAAACCACAGTGAAGGTATTTTACCATTTTTTTTGTCCAGCAGAGATCGGTTTTGACACTAAGATGACAATAGACGTTCATAGAGTGGATAAAAATTTTGTTTTTTCTTTTGTATGTATCTGAGTTTTGATTTCGTGAATAGTGCATAGTTTTAGCCACCTTTATTACTACTTCTGGCCACCTTAAAATATTTCACAATAATAGTTCATATTCATAAGATGAAGAAAACAAACTTCTTGTTAATTGGATGAGAGAACTTGCTCTTGGATCCTAATATCAAATTTATGTCAAAAACAAAATTGTCTCAACGAATTTTCTTCGTTGTTTGGTAATGTAGGGGAAGATGGGGATATTTTGAACTTGAACTATTGGGCTTTAACGTAATGTAATTTAACCCTACACTAAGAAAAAACCTAAAAAGTTAAAACAACTCTATAGCAGAGTTGAATTAACTCTACAAATATCGATGTAATTGTTACACTTTTTCGTGGTAAATTTTAGTAAGGTAAAGTGGTACAAGTTGGACAGTGGTACAAGTTGGACAATAATGGTACAATTTGGACAGGGCTTTTCGTCTTTATAAATTTAGTACTTCATTTTTATTTGTATATTGTTAATGCTTTAGTTTTATAATTTGGTTCCTTGTGCTTAAAAATAAATTTTGTACTGTATTTATCAAGAAAAAAGCCATGTCCAACTTGTACCGGCAAATTGTCCAACTTGTAACACTAATTCCAAATTATATCACTTTACCCTATATAGAATTGAAACAACTATTCATGCGACTTGAATTTATTCGTCGGATATCGATGTAATTATTACTCTTTTTCTATGTTAAATTTCATCTCGACTGAAGTATATGCTTAAGTGTTTTCGTTTTAAGAATATACTTCAGTCAAGAAGATTTTCGTGTGACAAAGTTCATAAGGAACATCAACTAGAAATTTGCCTAACAGTGTTTCGTGATGACATGTGCGTGCATCATACGTGATATTTCGCTTAGAATATAGGGAACTTGAGGTCAAGAAAATATTAATAAAGAAAATGAAAAATAAAAAAAAAACATAAATTTGCAAAAAACATATTCGTTTTGGGATTTAAATTAGTTATTTTAACTCTAAAAAAGATTTTTTTTCACTCTTGAAATGAGTTATTTTAACTCTTAAAACAACTTATTTTCAGTCTTAAAAAGAGTTATTTACACTTTTTTGTCATGTAAATTTTAGGAAAAAAAGTTAAAACAACTCTTCCGAATATTACACTTAAATAGAAATAAAATCAACTCTAAAATATAATTAATCGAAAATCACAACGCAAAAGAGTTAATTCAACATTGTTTCGAGTAAGTTTTACTCGATTATTTTTCTGAGTGTACAAAAGAATTGTAGAACTAAATACAATAATTGTAAGGCCCAGCTTCCTTTAAAAATATGCGAAAAAATCGTATATCAATGTAGCCCAACCTCCCCCTACTGTAGGCTTTTATGTCAAAAAGTTTATAGAGTTATCAATTTCTGCAGCCCCTTCCTCACTCCTGCACCAAAGGGATTTTCCCCAATAGAAAATTATCTAATAATTTACACTTTAGCTTGGTATGATTTTAGAATAAATTATTACACTCCTTTACACCAATTCAATTAAAATATCTTTCATAATAAAAATGCTATATGCGGATTGTGGTTTTTTTTCTAAATGATGATAGCTCCTCAATGACAACGGGGAGAGATGTATGTTTGTATTTATGAAACATGATGACTAGAAGAGGGTAAATGTTTATTGAATGAGGGACCTTCAATCATGAAATGATTGCAGATTTTCTAGGATTTATGGATGAGAACGATATATAGACAGAGAGAAATATTGGGTAAAGTGATTTTGTGATGAGTATATAAGTAGATGTATATAAAGACAAATGGGTAAAAATACATAAGAAAAGAGAGAAAGTTTGAATTTACCCCCAAAAATTTGATTGAGTCTTTGTCTTTTCCTCTAAATGTATGGTGGTGAATTGGCTTATGTTATGTGGTGTTCTTCAATCAAGCAACTCAGCATAGTTGATGGTATAGTGTTCTTCCGTGGGAGTCAATTGTCCTTTTTTTTTTCGAGTGAATTCACTTTCCACGCATTGGAGGAGAAAATATACGTTATTTCTTTTCATTGGATATATAATAATATCGATGTGTCTCTATTGTAATTGTCTTTCAATGTAAAGGGAATATAAAGGTGGGATGGAAAGAGATAGAAGTTTGTTGTATGCAATAGGTGACTATGGAAAATAGTTTTTCATTTTTCCCCACCATTCTTTTGGTCATATACCACGTATAAGAAATATTGTGGCAATCAACCTACCCCTATTTTCATCGGTTTTGATAAATGGCAATCGGAAACCAATTCTCGTCAGTGTTCTCTTTACTTTTGAATAAAATAGATAGCTTCTCTGAGAAAAAAAAGAGGAAGAAAGGATAAAAAAGAATCTAGTATACAGAACATATTAGTTCTTTGCTGTCTTTCACTGGAAGAGATAGCAATAAATTTTTATGCAAAGTCCATTATATCTTCAGACTTGATCTGGTATATGAAAGAAAAATAGATCATTTTTTTATCTATCTGATATTAAAAAAAAAAGAGTGTTCTTGATTGATAAGCCAAAGTGATATTGAAAGTGGACTGTAGGAGTTTGGAATTAATGGCATTACCATAGGAGGAGGGAGAGAAATCAAGTGGACTCATAAATTACAAGTCATTTTTTTCCTCACACACATAATTACAGACTGAAGGTAAAATTATTCTAAATTAATGGCATTTTCTCATATTTTCCATATCACATTCCTGTACTGTATTGAAATCATTGAAATAGATGGTTATTATAATTTTGTCTGATGTTATTTTCAATTTTACATGCAAATTAAATCTCTCCTGTAATTCAAATGTTATTCCACTCTTGAAATATTCTATTTGATAAAATATCAATAATTTTCCTATTTTGGGAAAATAATTTTGATTTATTTTCGCGGTTTCTGTCACATTTTGTCCTCTATATGCATTTCACTTTGTAATTTCTCTCTACATTCACCATACAATAAATTATTCTGATAGTAGAATAATAATAAAAAAATGTAAGTGTCCCTTTTGTTGAACCCTTCAAAAGCTTCCAAGAGAGAGAGGTGCAATTGTTAGTTTTGCTGTTGACACTTGCGTAAAAATCGCATTGATATATTGAAAGTGTGTCGTACAGAAAGACAAACATTTTTCATATTGATTCACATGGTAATTTGCATTTTACAATATTTATTTTGAGTCAAAAGAGAGAAAAAAAAGACTGTGCTTGTGAATGAGACAAATTGTCACAACATTCCTTTTTTTTCCAACTATCCGTTTTTGAAGAAGAAAGTTGAAAGCTATCCACTTTTGTCTCTTGTTTACTTTTTGAACAGTATTACGAGTTACAACATTGAACTCGAAATAAGGTGCACTGTAAAAAAAAAACTATTTGATCCGAAGATATTTTGTAGAAAAAAATAGTGGAGAAGAAAAAATAATTTTTGAAAAAGATGATGCTGTATTTAAAATTGAAAATATTGAGAAAAGGTCAAAATAGAAATTTAGAACAAAGTTAAATATTTAGCACATGCGTGTGCTAAAATTACTTTTTAAAATAATATGAAATGGCGTTTTAAGTATTTGAAAGTATCAATATTTTTATTCCCTTAGTGTTTTAGATTTTTTTCTTTAAAAATCAGTCAAAATTTACCGATTTCTATGCATTTGTACTAATTCTCGAGTTTGATTAGAACAATATCAAAATAGTTTTTTCCATAAGAGTCAAAGCGATTTTCAGAAATTTATTGTCATTTGAATATTACACAAAATATCAATTATAGATAAAGATTTTTAATCTTACAACTATATGACAGGATTTAAAAACCAGGGGTGACATGATAACCTATTTTCGATACTATATCGACTGTCGATTCTGAAAAATTTAAATGATTGCTGCATTCCCTGTAACTAATAAAGATATTTAACAACAGTCACATTCTTTTAAGAATGTCACAATGAATGGCCCAACATTGCGTAAAAATTTACATGCACTTAATCTAACTGATATAGATTTATCGATACTATCGATTCGATAGTGTCGAAAAGTTATCATTCCACTCCAGATTTTTTAATATAACTAGGACTGTACTAATAGAGCCTTTCTGGAAAGGCATCAATAATTATTTATTTAATAAAAATAATTAAACGTAATTCACTTCAGTACAACTGCTTTGTATACTATATATTTGTACTAAAATTATAAATTTTAGTACAAATATTTAGCTTAATATATGTAGCCTGATAGTAATTTTTTTTACTAAAATTTTATAGAAAATTGAATTTGTACTGTTCTTGTTTATTCTTGATTATGCACAAAAATCAAAACCTGAGCTGCGGGTTTATTTTAGTACATGCATGTACTAATTGTTACATTTTGTTTTTCTTAATTTTTCTTTAAGTGCTCTTTTACTTAATGTAGTTATTCCATAATACATTCATTAATTCATTTTCAATGAATTATAAAAGGGGATTGGTGTTAGGGGAGAGAAAAGCTAAGCATTTATGCACGCTAGTGAAAGGTATATTGGTGGAAATTATTGCTATTGAATTGGATGTAAAAGTGAGGCAATTTTTGTGGCCCCTTGTATTTTCCGTGGGCAATTATGTGAGCAGCAATAAAATTGAGCTGATATGGTAGTTGAGTGGTAATATAAATTAGAATGAAAATCATTGGGAATGCGTTGTGGCAGGTGAAGGAGTATGAAAATATATTTAATGGATGAAAATCAATCAAATAACTACACTTAATACTACCTACACAATCGATATTCCCAACACAAATTGACTAACTATTGTTGACTTGTTTACATTCGCTCTAAATCAATTAATATTTGTGGAGATTTGTTAGAGGACTATGTGTATATATTTGGGGTTTTTGTGAAAATTTTTGTACATTTTAAATCTTATTTTTCAGTCAATTTCCTAAATTCCGGTAAAAAACAAAAAATAAAAATTATGAGATTGTCAGACTAATGAGGAGAAAACTAATCCCTAAAAGACATGACTTATTTGTCACATTAATTTATTATGGTAGTTATTAAATTAGACTCAAAATTATCATACAATCACACCTGCAGTGGCTGCGTAAGGTGTGTATCTTGTGTTTTAGGAGGTGAGAAAAGAATGGTAGGAAAAACAAGCGAGAGACAGACCTTTTTAGCATAAATAAAAAATAAAACATGAGGAAAATACGACGAAAAAAGTCTTTTCACCCACTCACTGAAATGTTTAACATAGTGACATACAAGAGTGTCTGAGTCTTGCAATGTTGTGATGCTGGAAGAATAACAGAGAGATAAGTGCTTTTCAGACGCGACGAAGACAGAGTGAGAGAGAGAGAATTTTTTTTTGTGAAATTGATTTGTATATTTCATTGCGCCTACATTATCTCACATTTCCGACAAGTTTCCCTATAAGGTATCTGAACGAATTCCATGATTTTTGTTGTTTATGTCTATTACCAGGTCTTTTTTTATTGCTTTTTTATTATTATGTAATGCTCCACTTGCAATCACAGTTTTTTTTGTGTGTCTCTTCCTTTCATCTTCATCTTTGGGTAAATGAGAAGAAGGGCAGACGGAAAGAGCTGAAAGCCCATTATTCTCCGATAGTGGCTAATTTAATAAATTGCGGAATTTCACATTTGTGCATTCATGCAAATGGGAAAGTAGGATGGAAGGAGTGGAGAAAAAGACCGTGGTGAGGGAAAATTCGCAGTGTGCTCACGAAAATTGCCTTAAATACTTTAAAAAAAATTCAATTATCATTGAAAGTTACTGGAGATGCTTTATGTCTCAAATTCATCCAATATTCACCAAAAAGAGTTGGGAAATAGACATTTCACAGAGCTTTGACCTTTGACCACCAATCCAATGACCTTTGTAGTTCACTGAAAGTATTAAAAATGAAAAAAAAATTTAAATTGCCAAAATTACCAAAAATACATATATATGGGAAAAATAAGGGGGGTAGCAAAAACGTCTTAGAATGGGTATTTCAAGATGACATTGAACTATTTACGGATCATAAACTCTGGGGAAATCTGTACTACTGGTTTGTGTCTTAGATCAAATCTCCCTCATCTGTTATAATCACTTTCAATGTGTCTTTGCTAAAATAGAATTCAGTTTAATATATTTTATTTTCTGAAAAGGTACATTAATAATACCTAATTCAGTGATCTTCAAAACAATCATAAAAAGAAGTGTGATGACAAAGAAATTGAGTAGAATCACTGTTGTAATATTAATCTTACTGTGTTATCACACTTGCACATTAAAATTTTAATATGATTCACATTAATTGTCGCTGGTGAGAGTCCAAATGTGTAATTTATGTGTTTGAACCATTTTATATTCAAAATTTGATATATTTGTTGATAAAAAGGTACACTTGGCCCGCAAAATTTGTTATAAATTGATTTATAGCATTAATGCGAAAAATGAATGCGATTTTCTCTTTAATTTTTTAATGTGAAAAATATTTATGCTTTAGGTAAATTTAAACTTATTTTTGCAGGTCAAGTCCACTTTTTTTATCAATAAATAGAAAAACCTCAAATATTAAGTGACACAAAGACACAAATACATATTTGGACGCTCACAAGTGACAATTAATGTGAATCACATTAAAATTTTAATGTGCAAGTGTGATAACGTCGTATTTATGTGTAATATTCAGAAGAATTATTTCAACTTTTTTCAAAATAACTCTTACTCTTTTTTTCCTAAAATTTACATCAAAAAAGGAGTTATAATAACTCTTTTAAAGAGTTAAAGTAACTCTTTTTCAAATCGCAAAATGGATAATTTTTGCCATTTTATGTTCGCTATTAAGGGGGTTCGCTATTTAGGGGCATTTCAAAAATTATTTTATAAATGAGCTCCCAGTACACTCTTAGAAAAGTTTAGACGTGATTACTAATGAAAATTAGTTGTTCGGGCGATTATTATCAAATCTATTTAAAATAGTTCTTATATTCTTAAAACATTATACTCATAATAAATTTATTAGTAGTGAGAATGTAAGACAATATTTACGTGGATAAGTTGCGGCAATTATTTCATAATGCTTTCATACAATTATATTTGCTTGTGTTAATTAAATGAAATCATTATCCCAATTAATATTGGTCACTAATTCCTTTTAGTTCTCACAACCAATGTAAATAGATGGGCCTATATTTTCATAAAGTTATGACTACTTTTCCAATAGTAAAGAGTGGTTTTTATTTTAGTAATGCTTTGAAGCTCTTTCGAATTTTAAGCAATTAATAAGAAATATGCATCACAATGAATGCTATATAGTAACCACAACTAATATGATATAGTTATTACAGCCAGTAAAATGGGTATCAACCCCATTTATTTAGTAATTGGAACTAATATGTTATAGTACCCATTACTATTTTGATTTAGTTGTGATAATTAAATGAAAAGGATACTTTAACTAACTGTGGTCAACTATTTCATTTAGTTACCCAAACTAAATATATAGTTGGGTATATATTTACTATATTTTATAGTTCTAATAACTGCATATGAGCTTGTACGAAATAATTTTTTCTAAGAGTGTAGTAGGCAATTTATATCAAATTCATTCGATCCGTTTTCACTTAAGCCGGAGCTCCCTGTACATTTTAGTTGGAGAATTAAGGGGTTACATGGGTCTCTCAGGTCAAAAAATAGGCCTTTTTTCTGATAAAAATTTATTGTGTCGAAAATATTTTAGAAATTTCAACTTTTGGGATATGAAAGAGTAACTTTAGAACAAAATTAAAAAAAAAAAATAGAAAAATTTTGAACATTCGACCGTTGGTAGCTGATTTTCGGAACCATTCCTCGAAAAACCAATCTTGCGGGGTAGGCAAGATTTCTCCCAGTAGGTTCATCTGAAATCAAAAAACCGAATACACTCTGTTAAATGATTAGTTGGACCAGTAGATGAACGAAGGATTTTTGAAAAAAAAAAAAAATTGGTAAAAGTTTTTGTAAAAAGGTACCAATTGTACCATATTTTTCAACACATTTTGTATTGTAAAAATGGTTCTGATTAAAGGAAGTACAAATTCTTCGTTCAAACACTAGATAATACATCTAAAAACAAGTACGCAAAATTTCAGAAAGATTGGTTCAGTAGACTCTGAGTAATCTTGACGACCGCATTGTAAAACCGTGTTTTGAGAAAAACGCGTTTAAAGTTTTACAATAATATGCCCGCGCGGGCGGAACGCATAACTAAAACTGCTGTACCTCCGAGAGTTTTACTCCGATTGACTTGAAATTTTCAGAAAATATTTTTCAAATGTTATACTATAAAATAAAAAAAATTAAAAACAAATGATTTTTTGACCTGAGAGACCCATGTAACCCCTTAAACTACACTTTTGTTTTGAACCTAGTTAATATCGTTTTGGTTAGGTCTTGAATACCGCACCTAATCCTATACCTTTATAATTTTAAAAATACATTTATCAAAGGCAAAAAATAGAGGGGTCGCGGAATATTCAGTATTGATATCTTAAAACATTTAGAAGGTATTGTGGTTCGTAAAATTTCGCCAAAATATGATTAAGAAATTTTATATTATTGCACTCTCATTGAGAACGAGCAAAAGAATTGTCATATATAGAACGTGTAGAAAATCCATTTGTTTAACACAGAAGATCTCTTTGCATGATACAATTTGCATATCATGAATTAAATTCACTCGACATTTTTTTCTTCTTTCTCCCAAGCATAATTGTTGTAACACACATGGATTTTTTTTAATATTCTTGCTAAGTCAAACAATAATACCATGTGGAGGGTTGTTGGAAAAAGAAATCTAGCATGAGAGAAGAAGAATAATATTAAAAAAAAAGTTCTGTGTATTTGACCTCTTGAAATATTCACGTGAATTTTTAATTAGAAACTTTAATAATTACTCATATGAAAGCCCACAGAGCAAAAAGAATGAATGAATGAATGGTGTTGGCAAGCATACAACACAAAAAATTTAAAATATTTCATACATATGTGCTTTTGATTGTGATATGGCAGAGTTTTAAAGCATTTTCCCTATTTTTCTGTATTTCTCTTTTGCAGGGAATATTTCTACGACGAGGACAAGGATCTTCCTATTGAAAAGTCAAACATGAAGCGTGACGCGGGCTCAGATGGTGAAGGACCAAACAAGAAGATTCGTAAGAATGATGAAGTGATTCGCTTGTTGATTCCCAGCAAGGTAAGTGCTGTTATGCAGTCATTTTCAGGTACACTACATTTATTGGAGGAAGATATTGCTAAAAATTATGACTTTGTTTGTTTGGACAGATCGCAGGGGCAATCATTGGCAAAGGTGGCCAAAACATCCAAAAGCTCCGTGCACAGGTATAAAAACGCAAATATTATTTTGAGCTTTTTTTCTTAATTCTATATTTTGCAAAAAAAAAAAAAAGAAACCAATGAATTCGGTATAAAATAGGAGTATTTCTTTCCTGCAAAAATGTCCTTCAATTTAACAAAAACAAGATATCGCTTACTGACCTTTAAAAAAAAAATAAAAGGAGTTCTGTATAAAAGTGACATATAAAGCCCATTTATTGAGAGTCCATTTTGGAGAGAGGATAAAACAGGATCCTTTTGTTGTCTTTCAAAGAAATCTTGTAATTGTCCTAGGACTATTTCTGATTTTTTTCTCAATTGTTCTCATGTTATTTTAATTTTAAAATCTTATTTCTAAATGCAGATTTTTTATTGTTTCTTTTTTTCTTAATATTTTTATGATATTTTTTTTAGGATTAAAATCAAATATTTAGTTTTTGTTTTTTTTTCTTATTATTTTCTAAGCTATATGATTTATTTTTCTTTTGTTTTCTTTAAATTTAATTATTACAATTTGTGATATTTTTATGAAGCAATACACTTAATGTATGAAATTTCTCATTTGCCCTCATATTATGCCCGCCCCTGCCCGTCACTCGCTGCGCTCTTCAACATGTTGTGTGCGATGCCCAAATCTCATCTTCTGACTATCGTCGCCTTGGCCCACGTCCACACGTCCAACCAAATGGGTTCCTGGGATTCTTGTGCGTCTATCTGCTGCAAAAAAAATGACAATGTTGATTGAAAAAAAAATAATAATTCAACATGACCAAAAAACAAAACAATATCGCAAACCAAATAACCACAAAATATGCCATAAAAACAAAAATTAAAATAACTAATTTCTAATGCAAAAAAAAACAAAACCAAAATTAAACAAAAACTGTGTTCATGGAAAATTTTCAAACTCTATTCTTTGTTTTTTTTTTAACAATGAAAAAAAAAAACATCGATAATATTTTTGTGATTCGTGCCCAATTTGTCCATATGAAATATTTGTTTATTCATTGCATATATATCTGTGGCCAATTGACAAACAATAACCAAAAAAAAATAATGAATTCGGAAATATACACAAAAAATTAATCTGTCATCGACCTCTCTACATCTCCGAACATATTTACAATAACACTGCCGTGAACACAAAATAATTGCTGGATCCTGCGATATTGTTAACCAACCCGACCACCATTGCCTGTCTGACCGAAAAAAAAACAAATTTGAACCCGTCGGAAATGCAAAAACAATCGACCCGCCCGAATGCCCTGCCCATATGACGTCTATGTGACCCAAAAATACCTGATATATGACGTCTCTGCCACCACCAAAAATTGACCACAAACACACCACCATCCAAATGCAGTATAAAGCCACTGTGTCTGTCGACGATTGCCAAGGTCCCGAACGGTAAACACTCTAAATATCTCTCTTTATTTTATTACCTATGTCTTTACCTGACATTATTATTATATTTTTACCACCTATATATTTACTTTAATATGCTATGTCTATGCCCCTACCCCCAACCCATAGTTAAAGAATATAAAAGAAATCCTTCCATCTCAGCAATGAAAAAAAAGTGCCAAATTTTTTCCTCAAAGAGAAAAAGAAGAGAGGTTGTAATAAGCTTGTATGAGCTTATGGGAGTTGTGATTCTTTCATCGAAATCGGTTTGTGTCCAGATTTGCAAGAAATTTCGTCGATTGGATCAGCAAGTGTGCTAACTGTATTTGTTTTGTGTCTACATTCTCTGCAACACAGCTGTGCGTGTTTTACTACGAATGCAGACACAAAGCAAATATACTAAGCATACCTTACTGATCCAATCGATGACTTATTTAAAGAAAAAATGAATGAAATCTATTTAATCCGGTTTTCAAAAATATTCTGGTCGGTAGGGGAAATGCCCATACTTCGTACGATCACAAGCTTCGTAATAACTAATATTTCCTATGCTTCTCAATAAATATGACTCTGCAATGTATTTTAAAAACTGGTAGTTTTCCCTAGTTTTTAGAATATGGGTGCGAGGAGTCACATTTAGTGAAAAACATAGGAAAAATTCAGTCATTACGAAGCTTGGGATCGTATGAACCATGGGCACTTTCCTCGATATTAAGCTTGATAAATTTCAAAGAAAGAAATCTTTTTTTTTTAATCTGGCAACACTATATTTTGTACAGGAGCAAGGTAACATATTTCAAACACAAAGATATATATTTTGAACGAAAGATGTAAGCGCAATGTTTCAGGCATGAGTCAAGGGCCAAAAAGACTCAGGCTCATGCTCGAGAATATTTAGCCTGTAAAGTTTGGCAGTTGAGGATTAAGTAAAAAAATATGCAAAGGACCTCTAATCGATGATCCTAAGCCTTCAGTGTATGACAATTATGGTAAATTTCCTTACTGAAGAATTCTACAGGCTATTCTCGAAAATTAACCTGAATATATTCAGGCCCTAACGTGCTGTACACCTAAGACCAGGGGCCCATCAAGCTTAATAAAAAGTGAAGCTATTTTTCATTTTCCCTTGTAAAATTGTTAAAGATATTGCACCGCGACTTAAACAAATTTCCTCGTAGTTTTTGTATTATTTCGGCGAACATTATGAAATATGTATTTTTAGATAGTTTTTAGTGCACGATTTCAAAATATATCAGACTGATAAGTCAATTCTCTTTAGGAAAATACTTGCCATTAGTCTTCAGTGCTTCTATGCAAAAACGTATGGAAAAATGAAATGTCGAGAGGCCCCTGCCTACGACTTAATACGAGAGCCGGCTTAATGTAATTATAATCAAAATAAAGATTAGATTATATCGACGACTCAGAATATAAGTCGAACAACTCTATTTTTTTTTTATAAAAATGGGTTTATTCGCTTTTTTTATACTTTTTATACCCTCTACCTTCCCTATATTATTATATTTGAAGGATAATAATTTTCAAAGTTATAGAGATTTTAAATTTCAAAGATCCTATCACTGTGCGACAGGTTGTGGGTGTTTCTGACGAGAGTGCCAAAACTTGTTAGAGGGTCATTTAAGGGTCAGTGACAATTCACAAAGAATTTAAGAAATATTTTTCTGTGTAGAGTTGTGTGAAGGGTATTTAGCGATGTTACACGAATTTAAACGAGCTCATGCCTGCTACGTACGGCCAGATTTATATGAACACTTTGGGGATATTAGCGTAAGAAAAGTGTAATTTTTACGTTATTAGAAATATTAAAAAGAAAATTGCTCTTTTTTCCGCTAGGTTTCTAATCTAGTAGCAAATTATTTCTAGTTCGAAAGCCTTTGAGTACACAAAATTTCAATGTACGTTATCTCGAACACAGTTGTTCAGACGTATACGTTAAGTAGCGTATTTAGATCAGTAACTGCGCTAAGAACTTTTCCTTTGTCGTAGACGACTATGCAGCGATTATCGTTTGCAATAAAAAGAGATGCAGATTAAATTCATTTTTATAAGGGTTGCTGATCTAAGCGACCTTTCCAATCTGGAAAATTATTTTCGAAATCAGGAATGCTTAAAACATCTACCCTGTGAATATTAGATCGTTCGAAGTTGCTTAACTGGACAGCAGCATCACAATAGCCGTTATGAAAGAATCACAGCTAGAAAATCCTAATCAGCACCTGTACAGTTTTATTGCTCCAATATCACCATAAAGAGATCATGCAATACTTAAGAGAAAAGTGAAAACAGAGTAGAAAAAATATATCGTCAGAATGGTGTTTTTAACTAAATTCTTATGTACAATGTCGTTGGAAGCTTTCACCTGATATGGGGTAGTTATATTTTTTTATGATTATACCCAAAAGCATACACCAAAGAAAAAAAAGTATATATTGTAAAAGCTACCTGGGAAAATGTTATGGTATGCTATAAAAGAAAAAAATGACTAGAGAGAAAACTGCCAGAATCCAATGGGCATGTGGAAAAAAATGGAAAATATTAAACTATTTCGTACGGTGACTTGCCCCTATAGTGCAAATTTCCAAGTCAAACCCAGAAAATTTATCCTCTGTATGTTGCTGAATCTCTCTTGTTGAAATTTCTATATGTCCCACAGTGTCAAATCCAATTGTTACAAGTGTTTGCTGAGAGAAGTCTTTCTGTAATGCAATTGACCTCATAGATTTTTTTTGTGACTGTTCTGTTAGCTCTCGTTCGTTGTCTTTGAGTTTCCCATCCATATAAGTGTTACTTTTTTTTTGTTCCTCGCTGGATAGACAAACCCAAGGAGTGACTGATACCATTTTCAGAAGATACATATTCCCTCCTCCTGAAGGAACACCAAAATAAGAGACAGCTTCAGAATTAAAATGAACGAGATTTCATTAAAAAAGTTTTTCGTGTTTGGATGTAGAATCTCATTTTACATGAAAATATTTTGTGTTAAATGGAAAATGTTATTTAAAAAGTTACAAAATCGTAAAAGAAAGTGGACTAGGTAACTCTAATTGTAGAATATTATACCCTTGAAATTTTGTTCTAAAACTGCTAGAATTCTTATTCGAATATTTATATTCTTTTTATTAAATATGACTATAACCTGTTGATCTTGTGTCTAAGTGCACTTCAAGATTATAAACAAAATATGACACCTAAAAGTTCTAGTAGTTTGAACTGTACGAATGTTTTTTTACACTAAAACTTTTATTGTGAACCGATTTTTATTTCAAAACTGCTAGAATTCTCGTTCGTATATCTTTATTAAATATTACTATAACCTGTTGTTCTTGGATCTAATAAGTGCACTTCAAGATTAAAGACAAAATATAAAAGCTAAAATTCTAGTAGTTTGAACTGCTCGAATTTTTTTACATTAATACTTTTATTGAGAACAGTGAAGGAGTGAACTAAAAATCCCTGCTGGTCTCAAAAAATAACCAAATGTAATGAATTCTAGCAGTTAAAAATGTGGGTCCAATATTTAAATGACATTCCTATACAGGACAGTGTTTCTAGGTATTCTATTAGTTAAAGTATAAGAAAATCAGGGGTGACATGACAACTTATTTTCGATACTATCGACTGTCGATTCTGAAAATTTTAAATGATAGCTGCACTTCCTGTAACTAATATAGATGTTTATTAATAGTCTCATTCTTTGAAGAATGTTGCAATGAATGGCCCAACATTCCGTAAAATGTCGATATTCACTTAATCTAACAGATATAGATTTATCGATACTATCGATTCGATAGTGTCGAAAAGTTATCATTCCACCCCAGATTCCACTTATTTTGAATAGTTCGAATTTGTACTTTAATCCAGTATTTTGCCAATAATTGTCAACAATCAATCTACTAAATACATTTTTCTCAGAATTCTAGCAGTTTAAAAAGAAGTGCAATAAAATTCAAATAACAAGTTTTTATTGATATTTTAATTTATTTGACGACAGTGAGAACAGAACTTATTTTTCCTAGCGTAAACACGAGATTTAATTACAAGTGCTAGAAAAATGTTTCTAGTAGTTTCGATTTTAAGTAGTTTTTCTATAAATTTAAATTTAATCAACATTAATACATTTTTTATAGCTTCAAAAAGAAAAAAATACAATATTAAGTGTCAGAACTAAGATTCTAGCAGTTTTATTCTTAACATTAACTCTAGAATTCGTAGTTCTAACAATTAAAAGATCTATGTGAGTTAATTTTTGTTTAGTAAAACATGGATTACTAACACAGGGAAAGTTCTAGAGGGCTATCTAAACTGCTAGAATTACAATTTTTATCAAAAATATAAACTCAAGTGATTTAAATTTTTACATTCAATTCAAGCATTTTATTTAACTAATATGAGATTCTACATTCGTACATTGAAAATTGTTTCTTCCCACGTAGGATTGTTTTCTTTTTTTCAATGATTCCAAACTTAAACATGTCTTGCTTGAAAGATTTTTTTTACAACAAAGTGTATTACACAAAAAGAAATATTTAATACAAAAAATAATGTCATTTGTGTACAGATACCATTTGCCCTCTAACATGAAGATCAATATCATCACCTTAAAAATTTCTACATGGGATTGTGGCTTATTTTATTTTAAACTAAAAATTCAATTTAAACAATTTTCAAGCTAAATTTGGGAAATATGGTTGTGTAAAATTTTGGAGAGTATAAGAGATAAATGTATTTTAAAACACATTAAATATCCCCTAAAACATTGCTATGCTGTATACACTTGTATGTGGGAATTTTAATACAATATTCACTCACAAAATGTATTTTAGTTGGGTGAAAATGTTGCAAAAGTTTCTCCACAACTTGTTGATAATACTCATGATACACACTTTCTGGTTATTGCACAGAAAGTCATATTTATATGTGTGATTTTTTTTTTTTTTTTTTTTGGATAGAAAAATTTATTTTATTTTCCATTTTAAAATGTGAAAAGTTTCTAAGCATTGTAGAATTAATAACAAAAGTATATGAGAAACTTTTGCTGCTCGAAATTCATCTGCAAATAAATTGGAAAATAAAGAAGAACATTATAAAAATGCAACAATAACTACCGATAAATCTTCCCAAAAACATTTGTGCGGAAGTAGTGGGAAAATTGATTATCTAACATACAGCTTTATTATGGTTGATGGGAAATATAAAAAAAAATCATGTAATTCCTTAATGTATTCATAATATTATGTATTTTCGACAATCTTTACACCTTGTCCCTCTCACCAGGCAATCTCTAATTTAATTTTTCTATCACACCCTGACATGCAGTAATTTATATATCACGAAAAAATTACTCTCACTTGCAAGTTTGTTTTTCCCTTCATCTTTTTTTTTCTTTCTCTGTATTGGATTTTCCTTTATAAAATATATTGTTGTTTATCTTGAGGAAGAATGAGACATGAAAATTGATGGTAATATGAAGAATATATCTCTTTTTTGAATCCCTTTTTTCGTGTGATTTTGTGTCCCAAAAAAATATGAAGCAACACCAAAATAAAAAAAAGTGAGAGACAAAAACAAGAAAATGAAGAAAAATTCTTATGAGAATTTAAAATGTCAGTGTCATTTTTTGTTCTCATCTCACACCCTCAATATTTTTCTTCCATTCACTTCTAATTCAATTAATAGAGCTAATGCAAAAATTGTGTTTGTTTGGTGTCAAAGAGACTTTAAATGATGAATTATAATTTTATTCCACATGAAAGAATAACAAAACAAAAAAAAAACACCACAAAACTCATCACTAAAACAAATTATACTATCACATCACTTCTCAAAATTGACCCTTTTACTACCCCTTTTGAAATTATAAAGAATAATTTACAAAAAATAGAGATTGTTTTAATACACGTTGCTTTTTTTCGGTGTGTATACTGTAATTTTGACTAATTGGTTATTTGTTTTTCCTTCCAGTACGGTACTCATTTCATCTGACATGGAGTCTGTGTGTAACATTTTGGCGGAAATGCTGAAAAATTTCGAAGAGGTGAGTGACAATGGATCCAAAAGTTACATTATATTGCGTAAACAATTTTAGCATAAAACAATGAAAAATATTCCTTTTTGTTAATATTTCCTTTGCCTTCCTTAATGATTTAAAATTGGGATAATTTTAAAGTGTGACTAAAAAATAATTAGAATCTATTAAATCCAGTTTTTCATGCTTATAATCTAAAGTTTTGTAGAATTCCCAGTTTTGAAAAATACTTAAATCCATGACTGAAAGCCTCTGCACACTAAAGAAATTTATGTCCATATATGTGGTTATTGAAGACATTTTGACAGTTTTTCCTACACAGGCGTAAATATTTTCCTTCAATGTGCCAAATATTGATGAAAACATCTTAAAGTGAATAAGGGTTATTAAAGGCATCTACTCAGAAAAAAAATGTCTTGTCAAACGAACAAATGGATTTTGTTGAAATTTTGTCAAAAGGATGTTATTTACCAATTTGACAAACCTTGTTCTTACATTTTATATGGAAAAACATCCTATTGACAAACTTAAGATCCAGTTAGCCGCCGATTTGATAAAACTTTTTCATATTCCGTATAGAAGAACATCCTTTTTGCAAACTTGTCTTGTTAATTTGAAAAAACATTTTTGAGAAATTATCTTCAAAATGGAGCATTTTGAAGTACAGTAAACTATCGCTAATTCGGCTCTTTCAACATCGGGTTACTTTTTAATTTGGGCAGCAGGTAAATTTGAAAAAAAATTGTTAACATTTTTCAAGTTCGATTATGATTATCGAATGAAGCAAAAATGCTCAAATTTGCCATGCTTTGTCTCTGTTATGATGTGATTTTGCATTATTGAGGGGTTTCTATAAAATTTACCACAAATATGAGTATGTAAACTCAATATGTGTATGCAGATGAATAAAAAATCGTTACATTTCAAAAAATTTGTCGCCCGAATTTCTCTCTAATTCGTATGACATTTCGGTCCGAAATGTCCGAATTTGAGAAAGTCTACTGTAAATTTTTTTCTTTCGACTAAGAAGTTCACGTCAATATTTGACATATTGACAAAAATTTCCCTAATGTAGGGGAATGTAGGCAGGGTTCGCACGTGTGCGCTTTCGAACGATGCGAATATTCTCTTTGTTTGCAAAGAGTTGGTTCCTCATTTCTTAGCCATAAGTTACGTATTTATAAACCCTCATCTTCATTGTAAAAATAGGCAGCCAAGTCCTTCTTTCTTAAGTTCTAGGATCACAAATAGAAAATTGGACCAAAATTGGTAATTTTGATGGCGCACATTTCATTTGATTTCTCACAGTTAAACTCATTTCTAAAAAAAGTCACTTACACAGTGGGTGAAGAGTATACTTGAGATGATATTTACGTAATAATTTTTTGCATCGGAAGGAAATTATTTTCACGGTGGCGGAAAATTCGCAATTACTACACTGTGTGTGGTTTCAAACACTGAATGTGTGAGCGTTCGCACATCCATCAGGCAACTCCCGCTTGAAAATCATAACCTCTACAATGTTCCAGCGATTCCAGCAGACCGGATGATTAATTTTTTAGGGTTGCCACATTTGAAATTTTGACAATTTAGTCGATTTTTCGATATTCATTTGGAAGAAAAAACAGTACTACAGAAAATGTGAAAAAAAGTGTTTTTGAAGATCTTCTTTTAGTACAGTGATAGTTTCCGCAGGTTGACGGGGATACAGTATAACAAACGGAAAATAATTTTTAATTGTGGATAAAATTTATTTCGAGAAAAAAAGATATGAGGAACCCGAACCCCCATCGTGTGAACGCTGCCCCCGTGGGCAAGAATCGTACGAATCGTCATATTTTTTCATTTTCCTGTCCAGAAAAAACCAACAATTCTGTGATAGTGAACTGGGCATGTATGCATAGAAACCTAAAAGATCAGAGAACTTTTTGGTGTAGTGAAATTCATTGCTTATTTTACACTTTAGTCAGAAAAAAATCCGGAATATGAAGCACGAAAAAATGTGCGAAGGCTGTCTACATCCCCCTATAGACAGCATTAGGGGAAAGTAGGGGACCTTTGGACTGGTGCACTTTTGAAATTGGACTTTTTCCTTCTATTTTTAAATGGAACTAGAGACTCATATGTAATTTGGTTCACAATTAATTTGTGGAGCTAAACTATGGTCAGGTCCAGTTCAATTTAAAAATATGAGAAAAAAGTCCAATTTCAAAAGTGCCCCGCTTACCCCTACACAAAAAAAAATATTTTATGAAATTGTTTGTGAAAGTTTGTGTGCTTACGAAATTCTCGTAAATCATATAACCTACAAAAACGTTCGTAAAAGTTTGTACTTTTTCCCAAACACTGTTCGTAACATGATCACTTGAGAAGCATTTTTTGTTCATCTAACAAAACTTTACAAAGAAATGTCCAAATTTTACGAACAAATGTTTGTTAAAGAATTAAAAGTGCATGTCAAGTGATCATGTTACGAACAATGTTTGTGAAAAAATGTGTAAATTTTACGAACTTTTTCGTGTATTTTACAATTTACAAACATTTCGTAAGTACTCAATAGGTATTCACAAATATTTACAAACAATTTTTAGAGCTATTTTTTCTGTGTAGATACAGTGCAGATACAGTGTATGAATCAATCAATCGAACGAATCATGTTAATCGGTTTACATTGAGTTTAAATTGGGACATGATACATTAAGCAAAAAATTATATATCGGTTAAGAAATGGTTTTTTTACCTCATAGCCAGCTTAAACCGGTTCAATCTTGTTAAGAATTTTAAGACCTTTCAAATGAATCCAAACTCATTCCGATTGATTGGGAAATGCGCTTTTCAGAGTGGATAATTCTTGGTCTTGATAAAAATACGAGACACATCTTCGAAATATCAAAAAATGTTGATTTTAGAAAGGCAAAGAAAGGGTGAAAGAAAGGTGAAGTTCATCGGGTTACGGCTGCGTCCCCTGAACATTCCAAGTCTCTACCTCTAATCAAATCAAACCATTAAATACAAGTAATTCAGGAAAACAGGTTCCTTACCGAAAATTTAAAGTTTGTTCTCGGCTTTAAAGCTCTGAATTTTGTTTTTTTTTTAGGTTACTTTCAATAAAATTACACATTAAGTTTGTGAACATTGTGTTATACATTGTGTTTTGTGTAAAATTGAACTTGACAACAATAATCATAAATTTCAATTAATCAAATTCCTAATTTCAATGAGATCCAAATTGATAAGGTGAACGAAAACCCAATCGTCTTATTTAGCTTAGAGATCAGTTTGAAATTTGAGGTTATGCTGCACATAACCTATATTTTGAATAGAAAAAACATCGATATTCTCTTAAGCAATTATGTTCATTCATCAAATACATCGTAGATGTGGATACGGTAGATCTGATCGAGGAAGACCATCCTTAAGTGCTATATATTTAATGAAAAAAAAATAATGAATAGAAGTATCGGGCAAAGTCACTTGCGCATCAGAATATAACCTTTAAAATTTTATAATCTATTATATTAAAAAAATCTACAGAAAAATAGACCAATTTTATTATAATTCTATCTACGTAGAAGATAAATTGCAAATTTCTCTGTAGACAACAAAAATAATCGCTAAGCATGTTATAAACATGCTACTTATAGTTCAAAAGTCTCGTTCAATTTTAGAATATTATTTCTCGTTTAAATAAGCCTACAAAAAAAACGTCGATAGAAAGAGATGTAACCTAAATTCCATTTGGAATACCTTCCTTAGATATTTATCTCAATTTTATTGCGCTAAATGACTTTGGGGATTTGAAGTTAGGTGCATAATGTAACCTCACAAAATCAATGGAATATTTAAAAAATTTATAGACTACATATACTGTTCCATGGGAAATAGGCAGATTGTCTCTTTAGTACTTTTTTTTCTTTTGAGTGTGCCTTCTTCTCGTGGGAGGTAATGAAATGGAAATTGAACGACATTTTAAGTGTAGATTGTAAAATTCTCATTGAATATTAGGATGGGTAATTTATATTTAAATTTTTGATGAAGATACCAACTATTAGTGTATGAAGTTGAGGGTGAAAGAGAATGATGATGAGGAAGAATGAGGATAAAGAAGAAAGTTTTGTACTAAAAAAAAAGTTGGTTTGAGAATAGAATTTCATAAGAATTATGTCGAATTTATAGAGGTGTTCTCTGTTATTTTTCTCTATCCAACATGTTTTTTTTTCGAGTATGTGGAGAAATATTTTTTTTTCGGGGGATGGGGATAGGTGGAAAAGACCTACTCCCACTCCTACTGAAAAAAAACAGAGTGTGGCTGCATGTCGAGAAAATTACTAGTTGCCTGTTTTATACATCAGAGTCCACCCCAAACCTAAAGTTCCTGTCGACAATTTCCAAACCACAATACATTGTGCTATAGTTTTTATTGGAAAACCACCTCCTATACTTACTCACGTATCGATTGTGTTTGATGTTGTTTTTCTATGGACATTTGCTGTTGAATTCTTCATTTTTTTTATCCATGAGGATTTTCCTCGCTTTTATCTGTATACCACCCCTTAAGTCCATCCCATCGACACACATTACTGAGGGTCCTTCAGAAGGATTTCTCGTCAATTAAATATCTACCTAAAGTGTCAGACACTTGAGAATTGGAAGTTCTATGTGGGTTCTATATAGAGATATCATACAAAAAGATTTAGAAAGGGACATTTAGATAAAAATTTAATAATCAATAATGATAATTTGGTATTTGGGATCTAATGCTAGAAGAGAATGTAGAAGTATGTTTCAGTTTATTAGGATATCTTAGTCTAAAGTTTTTAAATTTAATTACTACAGTTATTTTTAAGCAGAAAATTGTTGGCCATATCAAGACCTTAAATTTCTTTCAATTACGAATAAAATCGGTTCAGTAGAATCAAAGTTATAACCATTTATACACAAAAAATTGCAAAAATTCGTCAGTTAAATCAGCATTTGTCGTAACTTCTTTTTTGACAACTTTTCAGGGAATGAAATTCACAGTTCAGCTTTCGATTTATTAAAAATGATCCCTGAATGCGATACTTTTGAATCAAAATAAAGAAAGCAGGACTAATAAACTGTAAGTTGACTCGAGAAAATATTTTTAAAATAATTTTTAAGAGCTGAAATATTGAAATATATGTCAGAAGAAACACAGTAGGGGAGACTGGGGCGAAAAGTCACAAAATGGATATTTTATTGTTTTTTTTACGAGCTATCCGAGCGCCTCAGAAATTTCTAATCAGCGCAGTTTTATAGGAAATTTACCGCTCTACTACTTTTTGAAAGTCATTTACCTCTATTTTGTAAGGAAATAGGGTCGAATGAACACCACTTCGACGGGAAACCCCTATTGACACTTGTCAAAATATTGAAATATATTTAATTTATCTAATAAAATGTAAGAAATATGACATTTTTCATGAATCTACTTTTTTCGATAAGGATAAGTGTTCAAATTTTGTATTCCAAATGGTACAGAGTAGGGTATCAATAGGTCCTGACACGAGTTCTTTAACCCTCTAACGGTGTTTTCTTTAATATGTGAAAAAAAGTTCTAAAACAATGTTTTCTAGGATAATTATGATCCAATAAAGTCGAAAAAACCATCCATTCTTCATAATCCTTTTTAGTTTACGCGCTAGGTGAGAAAATATAAATTTTTTTGAAACTCATTTTGCTTCTAAAACTCACATTTTTAGTTTTATCAAATTTTTTAAATAAAATATAAAAAGTAGAATGACATATCTTTCAGTAAAAAATAAATTTATTTTAGTCAGATAACTTTAAATCGGTATTTTTATGGAAATTGGAAATGAGTTTTTTTGCACTAATATTTTTTGTTGCTTTTTCTCTGACCTGTCACACAAAACTGGGAATAGCAACAAAACGAAGAATCAAAATGAGTTCAAACTCTCAAGATATGTTTATAAGACTATTACCAAGGACACTATGGCACTTTTAATTAAATAAAACCTTTATTGTCGCTGTAAATGTGATTTTTGTGAAGACCGCCTGGAGGCGGTCTTACCCGTTAGAGGGTTAAAGTGTCAATAGATGTTCCTTTCACCTTACATTTATAGAGCCGTTTTCTAAAAGGCGACTTTGTGACATTCTCAAAAATACTGGGGCAAATAGTATCAGGCATGGGGTAAAATTATTACATTTCGATTCACTTTATTACGGTCTTCCGTGAAGTTCAACAAATACCTAGATGACATATTTTTATAGGAAATTTATTCCTCTACACCTTTGTAAAACAGCGTTTTCTCTATCTAAACGACAAAAGTGCTTTGCAAGTTATTTTCCAAAGGCTATTTTTGGCAAGAAAATTCCATTCAATCATCCTGAAAAGGTGAAAATGGCGAATTAGGCGAGATGAATTTGACGGAATCTGCCGAAGTTACCGAGTAAATGTCCCTTTTGCTCAGAATAAAAACAAAACATAAAAATAATGGAAAGTGTTTTGTGTTCTTTTTAAACTAAATATCTTAGATTCAGTAAAACTCGTTTGAATTTTTTTTCGTCCAGAGTAGGGGAAGTGCTCATAATTTTGGAGAGTCTGCATATAAACATCGATATCCTAAGTTTGAAGTGCCATATTTTCAATACTAATTGACTTTTCTTGTTACTCTCTTTTCAGAAGGATTGTTTAGAAACTTGGCAAGCTATTTATCATCTCATTTTTACTAAAATTAGTTTTAATACGTTTAAAAATGAATTGATATGTAGAGGTGAATTTGACTCTTATTTTGGACAACTTGGTTATTAATTTTTACAACTTGTCTGTAAATTTGGACAGATAATCCGCCTCAACAGGATGCCCATTGTTCTTCATTTCATGAACCAGTCTTACCAAGTCCTCTTCCTGGTCATGTAAGGGAACTGTAGAATGTTACAAGAAGCCCGGAAACTTTCCATATCATTCATTAAAGTGAGTTGACTTCGGTACTCCAAGTACGTGCGGATTCGCTCATTCCCTGCCCTTTCCGGGAGCCTTTCAAGGCATTTCTCACTGCATCTCTTTCGTAGAGATGATGCTCCTTTGTTTCTCCAGGCATTTGTCCAACCTAGTCATCACAAAAACTAAAACTTCACGAAATTTCGTGAGAAAAACACCTGTCCAAAATAAGAATCATCACCTCACTGGTGAATGTCTTAAAAAATTTCCCATTTTTCACACGAAAAATATAATTCACAAGGCAAATCTCACTTCAGGTCAAATGTACAAATCATCAGTAACGTGAATCAACACAATATTCAATGAATTTTCAATAATATCACTCAAAAACAGCGAACAAACTTTGTTAGTACTTCACCAAAACTAAATAAGACTGAAGTAAGCCACGAAGTTCTGTCATATTTCTCGTAAGCAATTGCTCACACTGAATTTTCAACAAAGCAATTTCAACTCAAATCATATTCAAATTTTAACGTATTTAGTGTTAAAATATTCCAAAAAGAACAAATATTTAGATAGAATTCATTATTCATCAAATATTGGAATAAAAATCCATCATTTTAATCAATTTATTTTTAGTGTCCAATGTTATCCTCAAAGTGTCCAAAATAAGAAACTGGACAAAATTATAAGCATTTCCCCTATATGCATTATTTAATTTTTTCGGTTCTTCATCACCATCTCCAACAAAAGCGACACATGTCAATGACGTTTCTATTCGCCGTGAGACATCAGAAATTGCTTCGGTTTTTGTTACTTTTTGCCCCATACCTTTTATTTTTACCCCAAGTTGTCATTTTTCATAAAAAGATTTCTAGAAAAAAGAATGTTTAGAAAATGCTAAAACGGATAGCTGATTCGTATTCAAAGAATCCAAATCATTTACACTGAAAAAAAAAGAGGGTGCGATTAACTTTTTTTCTTTATAACTTTAACACTTTAGGTGTAAAAATATATCAACATTTTTTAATGTTAATTTTACACCTTTTTAAGGGTAAAATTAACGTGGAAAAGGGTAACTTTAACCCCCAATACACCTAAAAAGGGTAATATTTACACCGATTTGGGATCAATACTGCAGGATAAAATTAACATTTTCGGAATGTTATTTTAATTTTTTCGGATTTCTCTCAGTGTAGGAAATATCCACCAGTACATCTATTTTGGAAGATAAATAAGTAAAAATTGATATCAGCCGTAAGGAAAATATTTCAAAAACAGGGCTAAAAATATTTTTTTTATTTTCGAAATTCCTTGTTCGAATTTTAAAAAATTTAAGCCTCCATTCTTTTTTATCTTGGAAGATATTGAATTTTGAAATTTTCGTTTTGTGACCTTTTGCCCCGGTATCCCCTAAGGTTTTATCGTAAATTCCATTCTCTATAAAGCCATACCAGAGACAGAGAGTATACGCATTTCTTCTTAAAAATATTCAATTAAAATGATTAATTTCCGCATTATTCACACTGTCTTTTGATATTTGAAAAAATATGTGAATGTCTTATTGAGATATATTACACTTTTGTTGCAAATCACAAGTGAGACAAGTGGGCTAAAGAAGGTATGACAAATGCTCATTAGCAAAAAAAAATTGCATGGAAATTTGTCCAAAAATGGAAGTTACGACAAATACTGATAAATTTTCATTAATTAAGGGCATTTATAATAATATTTCTTTAAAATAATTGAGTTTAATAAACAAAATTGCGCAGATTCCAAAATAGCAAAAACAAATGAAGTTACGACAAATGCTGATTTAACTGACGAACTGATTTGCCTAAATTAAGGCGCCAGAGCAAAATGTCATCAAAGTAATAAGTCTTTTTTTTCTAAATGAAATAGCATTTTTTCAGTGTGGTAACTTTTTTAATTGATTTTTCTGCCAGAAAAGTCATATAATAGTATGATGTGTTTAAGGTTACAACAAGGCCGAAGAAAATAAAGAATAATGAGCGAAATATGGTGACTTTGTGCTGCTAAAAACACACCCTCTACTTTCATATTCAACCCTCCATTTGGCTTTAATAGGCACAGTGGGCGGACATAACAAAAAATGATTAGATATGTATGTCAAAGGATGGACATATTGTGGGAAAGTATAATTATTTAATAGATATTTTTGCTTTGATTACAAATGCCCATATAAATAATTGAGATCATTGGGAAGAATTGAATCAAAGGTTGAGTGAAAAAAAAGCTAAACATAAAAAAGAATGAGAAACAATGTGTATAATAGGGGAAATGCTTCTAATTTTGTCCAGTTTCTTATTTTGGACACTTTGAGGATAACATTGGACACTAAAAATAAATTGATTAAAATGATGGATTTTTATTCCAATATTTGATGAATAATGAATTCTATCTAAATATTTGTTCTTTTTGGAATATTTTAACACTAAATACGTTAAAATTTGAATATGATTTGAGTTGAAATTGCTTTGTTGAAAATTCAGTGTGAGCAATTGCTTACGAGAAATATGACAGAACTTCGTGGCTTACTTCAGTCTTATTTAGTTTTGGTGAAGTACTAACAAAGTTTGTTCGCTGTTTTTGAGTGATATTATTGAATATTCATTGAATATTGTGTTGATTCACGTTACTGATGATTTGTACATTTGACCTGAAGTGAGATTTGCCTTGTGAATTAGATTTTTCGTGTGAAAAATGGGAAATTTTTTAAGACATTCACCAGTGAGGTGATGATTCTTATTTTGGACAGGTGTTTTTCTCACGAAATTTCGTGAAGTTTTAGCTTTTGTGATGACTAGGTTGGACAAATGCCTGGAGAAACAAAGGAGCATCATCTCTACGAAAGAGATGTAGCGAGAAATGCCTTGAAAGGCTTCCGGGGAGGCCAGGGAATGAACGAATCCGCACGTACTTGGAGTACCGAAGTCAACTCACTTTAATGAATGATATGGAAAGTTTGTGGGCTTCTTGTGACATTCCACGTTTCCCTTACATGACCAGGAAGAGGACTTGGTAAGATTGGTTCATAAAATGAAGAACAATGGGCATCCTGTTGAGGCGGATTATCTGTCCAAATTTACAGACAAGTTGTAAAAATTAATAACCAAGTTGTCCAAAATAAGAGTCAAATTCACCTCTACATATCAATTCATTTTTAAACGTATTAAAACTAATTTTAGTAAAAATGAGATGATAAATAGCTTGCCAAGTTTCTAAACAATCCTTCTGAAAAGAGAGTAACAAGAAAAGTCAATTAGTATTTAAAATATGGCACTTCAAACTTAGGATATCGATGCTTATATGCAGACTGTCCAAAATTAGAAGCACTTCCCCTATTGGTATTTAAATATAAAATGGAACTCAATT
This sequence comes from Phlebotomus papatasi, assembly GCF_024763615.1. Taxonomy (NCBI): domain Eukaryota; kingdom Metazoa; phylum Arthropoda; class Insecta; order Diptera; family Psychodidae; genus Phlebotomus; species Phlebotomus papatasi. The sequence continues at coordinate 74,671,199 of NC_077223.1, forward strand.
CTCTTATTTTTTTCTCGTGTGGTTTCTGTGAAATGAAAAAAAAAAAGGAGTTAACACGAGAAAAAAAGCGAAAAAGGGGTGAAATAGCACGAAATAGAGGAAAAATGTATTGATATCGCGTGTCTCTCGTAATTACTCTTTTAAAATTTCATACCAAAGTATGGCGACTTTCTGTCTATAACATAGTTTGTTCTCTGTGTACTTTTTTTTCTTCTGTCTCTCATACTCTTTTCGTCCACTTACTATTGCTCTTTTACATGAGAAAAAAATACAAGAATTTTTACAAAAAAAAATACAATAATATTGTAAATAAAATATATTTTTTCTTCAAATTAAATTCAGTTGATTTGCATTTGATCCAAAAATAGATAAAAACACAAGACGAAAAAAAAATAGAGGTGTGTATGGGGTTCCAATAAATGTCACCAATAAAAATTCAGAGATTTTTATCAAATCGAAATAGAGATGTCTTTTGCATCTCCCAAATGATTTTCTCAACAAATATCTATGCAATATTTCTCCATAGAATGTAAATTTTTCACAGGTATCACTGCCAAATGCGAATAAATCATTTAAATTGCGTGCTTTTTCACACTCTAAAGGGATTTTGTGGGATGGAAAATGTTGAAGGGGGATGAAAAAAAAATCTACGCCCTATATATATAAATTGTATTAGGTATGTTTGAGTATTGATTTACAAGAATCAAATACACATAACATGATTTTCAATTTGAATTTAAAATGCGAATAGTCATGAAAACTCAGCTAACTACCAATAATAATAGAATTCAAGTGGAAAGCTGTATGAGCTTTAGACACATTAAAAGAGAGAAGTGGTATAACTGTCAAATGATGAGAAAATTTATATGAATTTTATTATGCTCAAATTATACATTTAATATTGGCATAAAATATTGATGTTAAATGCGAAAAGTCGAGTATTATATGAAAATTGCATTGGGTAACCCTAATTCTAGCAGTTTTGATGATTCGTTGCTTGAGTCAACAATTGTCATATCTGCTATGATTTTGCTCAGAAAATAGAATGTCTATTGTTAGACGTTACGAGATAACTAAAAGTCCTCACTTAAATTCTGTTTTTGCACACAAAGACTAGGTTAGACAAGACTAACCTGTTAACATGTAAAACTGCTAGAATTAGGGTTACCCAATGGGAGTAGCATTGTATATTTTCGAATGCGCTTGTACGTTACATTTAGCATAGGAAAGATAAATAAATCCGATAGATCAATTCATCAACAATGCTTTCGAAATACAGTTTCGTTTTAATGAGATTCCGTGTAGCTTTCAGCGTCCACCGCCGTCTTAGGCTTGGTATCGAACCTCCAGAGCAAACTAAATTATGTTCAACAATTTTGCGTTAATTTTTAGTTAACCCCATAATAATTATCTCGTCGTATTGAAAAATCATTTCAAAATCATATTTGTAATATATCTATAAAAATATAAAACATTATCAGCGTTTCAGTGTGAGAGGGGAGAAACACTGTGAAAATTGTATTAAAATTCAAAACAACTCTTTAAAAGTGCTGAATTCGTATTTTATAAAAGTTTTCCAAGTTGAAGGCACTCTGAACTTTGCAAAACTTTTTTTTTTTAACTCGTGCATGAAAGAAAAAAAGAACAAGGGGAAATTCTATTATTCTCATGTTATAACATCTCAGTGGATCTATTAATGGCATAAATGGAATAGATAATGTAACATGATGAAATTTGCTAATCCACAGATATAATAGTGATAAAGAGGAGAAATTGTCAAACAATGTCAAATTCCCTGGTATTTCCTGTCTTGAAATGTGGAATAGGGTATTTTACACTGATTTTCATTTGACTCTGTGCAGATATGATGTCTCACGTACGATAATTCAATTCTGGGTGATTTTGTACTTTATCTTTATCTCATGTCACATTTTGTTCCATACTCACTATGAGAGAGACATAAGATATGACAAAGGTTCTCAGGCTCTAATGGAGAGACAGAGACTTTGGATACTCAGGGAAAATGGGTATCAAAGGAATATATCCATATAAATAGGGGATAAGATTCAGAAGTGTGAGATTGAGATGTTGAATTTATATATTATTTGCCATCGAAATTCAATAGATTAATTTATCATTTACTTCTTGCTCCCTTTTCTCGTACAATGCGGGGGGCTATTTAATTGCAGAAAGAGGAAGGTGAAATTGATCTTCGTTTGCTCATCCATCAAAGTCTCGCCGGATGTGTGATTGGCAAGGCTGGGAGTAAAATCAAGGAGCTACGAGATGTAAGTTACCATTTATTTATTTCTGTACAATTTGAGGTGTGAAGTGGACAAAAAAAATATTCAATAAGATTAGGGGGAGGTGGGGCTACATTGAGCTGTGGGGCTAGATTGTTATACGACTTTTTCGCATATTCCTAAATGAAACTGGTCCTTATAATTATTTTATTTAGATGCACAATTATTTTGTCTATCCAAATTACATCATGCTAAAACCCAGTTTACATTAGAAATATGCGAAAAAATCGTATAACAATGTAGCCCCACAGCTTAAAGTAGCCCCACCTCCCCCTAATTGTTTCATTTTTGTACATTTCGAATATCAATTGAGACAGAGAAATCTTAAATTGATAAGTGATTAAGTTGCAAAATGAGGTTATGTGAGGTTATGTTAATCTAGGTTATGCTACCTGGATTATCTTGTTATGAGTGAATGACAACTTCTAAATTGATCTTCCTGAAGTTCATACAAAGTCATTCGATGACTTACCGTCTTTTTTAATCATTGTTATATGAACATTTTAACATCAATATTTGACTTTCTTGGTTATGTTTCATGCATAAAACGATGTCAAAATTGATGAGGAAGGATCACTAAAGACCCAAAATAGATATCTTAAACTGTTTAAACCTCTGAAATGCAGTTTTTAATTTTTTTTTTTCTATTTATAAAATCATGCTACGATACAATCACTAAGATGTGTAGGGTGGAGATTTTTCTCACTTTTACTGTGTTATCAATCACACTTGCACATAAAAATTTTAATATGATTCACATTAATTGTCGCTGGTGAGAGTTCAAATGTGTAATTTGTGTGTTTGAATCATTTTATATTCAAAATTTGATCTATTTGTTGATAAAAAGTTAGACTTGGCCCGCAAAATTTGATATAAATTGATTTATAGCATTAATGTGAAAAATTAATGCGATTTTCTCTTTAATTTTTTAATGTGAAAAATATTTATGCTTTAGGTAAATTTAAACTTATTTTTGCAGGCCAAGTCCACTTCTTTATCAATAAATAGAAAAACCCCAAATATTAAGTGACTCAAAGACACAAATAACATATTTGGACGCTCACAAGCGACAATTAATGTGAATCACATTAAAATTTTAATGTGCAAGTGTGATAACGCCGGCGCCGTTAGAATTCGTTTAAAATCTCTATTCTTATGACCTTTGGATACTATTAGCGAAAATTACATTGACTATATTATACACGCTACGTTGCTATCCATATTCAAATCGACATCGACATTACTTAACTGTCATATCTGAAATTTAAAAATAGGGTGAATTAAGCTAATTCGAAACCTGCTCCAAATGGAAATTTTTCGCTACTCCAATTGGAAACGTCATTGCTTTCATGATAAATACAGTACTAAATTATTATATTTATATATTTTCTATACCACAGTTTCATTATTTAGTTAATGTTGCTCCAAATAAACCGAAAATTCATTCATATTCACAAATTTTTATTTGTTATTTTCTCAGAAAAAAATAAAAGTACCTTTTCACCATTGAATTTATTTATCGACCGACCATGTTTTCCAATGAAAAACACAATAAGGTGATTGTTGTTTATTCGTTTTGTTTAACACTTATGTCATATTTCTGGCTAATTTTAGTTAAATTAAGTGTTAATCTTCATTGTTAACGGTACGTGACGTTTTCAAATAAAATAATTACCTATTTCGTGAACAAAAAGGGTTTTTCTGAAGTGTCTGCAAATGCTTCAATAGAAAACTCCGGAAATATGATTTTTTGGAGAAATTTTCTTATTGATTTAGATGGGAAAGGAGAAAAGACCAGGAATAAGAACAAATCCTGCACTCTAGAGCAACTCAACAAGGTTTCGGAAGCCTTTCGTCGCGGTTTCACTTACACTGTTTGTCTCCAATTAGAAATTTTCCCTTGTCTCCATTTCAATTAATATTTTTCGAATAGAAGCATTTTACGCTCGCGTATTTTTCTTGTATTTAAGAAGTTTTCAAATTATATCAAAAGAATTTTCACTAAACAGTAACAGTAACTTAGTGTGTTGAATCTTCTGTCAAAGTTAAAGCGTCTGGAAATGGTTTTGAATTAGGACATTTACCCTACTAGACACACTTACGTTACGACTTGAACCTAAAGACAGCTTAACGTAATTATAATCAAAATAATGATCACATTACATTTCCATCAGTTTATGACTAATCCGTCTCTTGGCTTAAGCTGAGAAACGGCTTAGTGGGAAACGAGTGAGAATTTAGCCAAATCGTTATATTTTGATTATAATTACGTTAAGCCCTCTATCAGCTTAAGTCGTAAGTGTGTCTAAGGACATAAATCAGTTCCCCAGATATATGTATGTAGGATTCGAAACAACGTTGAATATTGAGGTAATACTTCTTTAAATTTCACAAATAACTATATTTCAGGGATATGTAATTCACAATTGAATAAAATGCGTCTTCATTCTTTGATTAATTGCACAGGACTAAATTTGTCACCAAATGGGCTACTACATTTTCACGAACATAAATTATTTCCCACACGGCCCTTCCTGACATCAAGTTTCCCCCTGGACAACTTCCTTGCCAGTATTTCATTAAATCGGCGGCCGTCATGGTTTGTTCAGGTCCTTCTCCAGTTCCAATCTTCCTCATCTTGTACCGGTTGTGAGGTAGTATTTCTGTTATTTCATATGATCCAACAAATTTTGCTTTGAATTTGTTACCAACATCAAATTCTGTCTCCCTGATGGCGACCAAATCACCAATCCGATAGTCATTGGCCCTTCTGCTTCGAAGATCATACGAGCGCTTGTTCTCATCTTGAATTTTGGAAATATTTTGTCTTGCCAAATCTTGTAATCCACATCTCTCTTCGACAAAATCTTCTTCCAGTATTTCCACAATTTTATTGGTTACTTGGCATGGATTCATTCGTAATTCCTGTTTGCGTTCCACCTGTGTCATATTTTTGATATGATTCACTTTCTGACGTTCCTTCTCAATTGCTTCATGTTCCTCACGATCTCGCTTGATACGCTTAATCTTCCTGAATTTCCATGCTTCATACTCAATCTCATGATTCTGTCTCTTAGTAGTCCTTATCTTGGTAGTGACATCTTCAGCGCTTGTCATCATCGTCATATTGGCACGGGACATCGCATCAACATGGATCATCTTGTTTTCATTCTTATAACATTGATCATGTCGTCGAATCGTCACTTTACCAGGCACTATTGTGTAATGTACAGTCTTAAGGAAATTTCTGCCAATCAACCAAGTAGTCTCCATCACTTCTTTGGGTACAACATGGCATTCCATCCGATACTTCGCGCCATCAACTTCAATATTCATTGTAGTTTTTGCCAAAGCCTGGATAATTGCACCACCAAAACCACGAATTCTTTGAAATGATAATTGGTGATCCTCACACTTATCTTTAATTGACTCGTACGTATCTTCATTGATCAGAGATAGATCACTGTAGCTGTCAATGATCCCACAAAATTCTTTATCTCCAATCTTAATCTTCAAAATATCAAGCTCGTCATTAGTTGATTGAATGATGTTGATCATATTGACCTTCGCTTCATTATTACTCTTGAATTCTGAAACTTTCGACTTCGTCTTGCAATCGCTGGACGTATGACCAAATCCATTGCACTTAAAACATTTTGGTCCTCTCTTTTTATTCGGACATTCCATGGATTTGTGACCAGCATCCCCACAATTGTAACAAATAATCGTTTTTTGGGCTTCTCCTCGTGAGTTCTGAGATCTACTAGCAACATTCTTAGGATTATCATCCTTTTTCTCAGCGTCTTTGAGTTTCAGCTGCAGCTTTTCATATACTTCGATACGAAACTTCAGTTCTTCAACTGTCTTTGCTCCATAAAGTTGAGCTTTGCTCTGGACATTGTCATCAATACCATCGCAAATATACTCGCATATAGTTGCTTCGTCAAGGCTACCTATCCTGCCCAATCTCTGCATTTCATAGACAAAATCCAAGAACTTTTCATCGGCTTTTTTCTTACGATTTGTCATGCATCTATGCACATCGAGAGAACTTAATTTTTGGGCAAACTCCGTTCTCAGGGCATCTCTCAAGGTCTTCCAATCCTTGATGCCCGTTGTTGCAAAAATGAATTTACGAGCAGTGCCTATCAATAATTTTTTGCAATACATCAATTTTTGGATGTCGTTCCATCCAAGTGTCATTGCGGTGTCTTCAAATTCCTCCAACCACACCTCAATGTCCTGCGATTCTTCTGCCCCAAATTTCTCGAGAGAATCTTCTACGTCCCTCAAGCTGAACATCCTGTAATCGTTTGAAGCAAGAACATTGGGAATAGTTGTTGCTGGAACATCATCAACATCGGTTCTGAAACCAGTTGCACTCTCACTTTGCGTTTCATTTGCATCCTCATCAAATTGCACAATACGCTGTGCTAGCTCCTCTTTAGTGCCTTCACAATCCAAATTCCTCTTTGCGCACTCCGTCATCAAGCCTTTCTTGGTGAAATTCTCCAGCAATTCTTCAACAGATGCCATTTTCGTCGTCTTTTGCAGTGTTGCCGTCCTTCGTCGTTACGCAACAATTGCCGTCCTTCGTCGTTATGCAATGGTTGCTCTCGTCTTATGCAACTATTGCCGTCGTCTTATGCAACTTTGCGCCGTTGCCGTCTTTCGTCCTTCGTCGTTTTTGGGGTTTTTATTCACTAAAACACTTATTTGTGCTTTTTGCACCGTCTTTCGTCTTCAATTCTTCTTACAACGTTTTTCGTCAGCTTCTTCAATGTTCAATGTTCTTCGTCTTTCCCATCAATATTTCCTCTCCATCCCGGTTGAGCCCCCATGTAGGATTCGAAACAACGTTGAATATTGAGGTAATACTTCTTTAAATTTCACAAATAACTATATTTCAGGGATATGTAATTCACAATTGAATAAAATGCGTCTTCATTCTTTGATTAATTGCACAGGACTAAATTTGTCACCAAATGGGCTACTACATTTTCACGAACATAAATTATTTCCCACATGTATAATCACAATAATTTTATTCAATTTTTTTTTTATGTTTATAGTTGAGTTTATTTATTATAAATCCAAATATTAGATTGAAATAGAAATAATGTATTTAAACTCAATCTTTGTAGGGAAATGGCAATGTTACTCACATGAATTATAACCTTAAAGTGAAAAATCTTTTATATTTAGAATCTATCCCTTTTAGATTTGGAATAACTTATTGTTTTGATCTCAATAAAGAAAATCTCATTTAATTGAGTGTTCTCCTTGAATAAAATTGCTCCATTTAATCTAAGTTATGTCATTTCAAACATAACCTCAATTTACGATTTAACTTCTTGTCTATTTAAGAATTTTCCTACACTTTTGTAATGATGCAATAATTCGTGCTTTTTCTTCTTTTGTGGGTTGGAGAAACTCAGTGAATGGTAGTTTTTGGGGGAGGTCATAAAGTAAAGTAGGAAGAATATGCTGAGTGTTCTTTCAGGGATGGGAATGGCAAGAGAGAGAGAGTATAAAGGGTGGAAGACAGTGAAATGCAAAAGAGTGATGAGTAGATGGTAAACAAATTGGAGAAATGGAAAATTTATGAGTCAAGTAGAACAGTTACAAGGATGAGATTTTCAAGAATACATAATGTTTTTTTTTTGAGTGAAGGACGCAACATACAGTGACAGAATGAAATGAAAGATGTAGCAATACTAAGGTGCGTGAAAAGGTGAATGTGTTTGATTTTTTTTGTAAATTTCTAAGGATAAAATGCGCGAAAGATGAAAAAGAGATTTTATAAATTGAGTGGAGAAATGTGTTTTAAATAAAAGGGCATATCCCAATATGGGATATTTATGTATTACAGAGAGGGAGGGAGAGAGAGAGAGAGGTATGATAGGATATATGGATTAGATTAAAAATTGAATTTTATATATAATCATATACTTTCTATACTCATCATTGAAAAAAAAATATCTTCATTTCCTTTTTATTATTTTGGAGTGGGAAATATGTTTTTCCTCTTCAATGTTTAATGGAAAAGCTAAATCCAGTGAAGAGAATATTATCCTCCAGGAGAAATCCATAAGAGAACATTGAGGGTGAAATATTGGTAAAATTCGTTGGTTCATTTAATCTTATCTAACATTTATATTGTGTGTCAATATAACGAGGAAAAGGAAATGGTTTTAGATGGAAATGTTGTCTTCCTGTGTAGTCATTAGCAACCTTATTTACGTGACACATCGATAGTATATGGACACAACAGTAATACATCAGGTGAAAGGAAAATTATTGGACATTTTTCACTGGATTTCACTCATTATAAGGGAAAAATGTCTGAATAGTAGAGGGAGGAGATGGGGGGTGGATTGAGTGAATTATTTCACATGTACATATTATATGGTCACCTTTTTTTTCCTAGCTTTCTCGTACAACTTTGTATAGTGTGGATATGTTAGGGTGAATTCATAGTTTGTGGTCATATCTAGTATAGACTAAATGCAAAGGTTATATCGTGGAAGAAAGTAGTGGCCATTAGGGTAAAAATGCCTCAAAAAGTGCACACTTATGGCCGTTCCAAAATTCTGTAAAAATTTTACAAAACTTCGTATTAAATTGTTAATGAGATTTACTTTTGTTTATAAGTGAGAGAATTTCAAGCGCTAATCGCTTCTACACATTAGTAGAAATTTCTTTAAAAAATGCCTTTTTAAAGAAAATTTCGCCTATCCTTGTAAGCAGAAACGTCAGAATTAAAAAAAAAGAAATTTTTGAAGAAAATTATTTCTAGTGTGTAGACACCATAACACATAATATTTTTTAAATTAATAATTCTACGGTGAAATACTAAGTAACCCAAAAAAATCTTAACAATGCAATCAATTCTAAATCGTTCTTTTCAAGAGCAAAATATTTTCTTTAAAAAAATTGCTTGATTCTTTTGGGTCCGACACACGTTCTATATATGCGTTTCTCTAGCGCTGTCCATATGTTCATCTCATTCTTTCCCACTCAAAATTAAATTGAACTAAATTAAATTTGGTGTGATGTTTAAAAGAAAAAGAAGAAGAAGGCGAAAGAATAGGAAAGACTTATACAAAACTTTTGAGAACGGAAACGATGTAAATTTCGATTTCATGAAATTTTCCCGATCTAAAAGGTGTGCCGAAGCCATTAACATCGAAGGAAACAAAACATTACATTCTTATAGTCAAGTGTGCTAATCCGGGCGCTTCGCTATCTGGATCGTTTATGACTAATCCACTTAAAATAATATTTTTATTTTTATTTCCTTAATATAGTTACTACAGTAACATAATATAACTATATTCAAGTTTGAGAAAAAGCAAAAATAATATTTTTATTCATTAAATAAGTGAGTGTAATCGACTCATTTCAATCTTGTGCAAGGTGGGTTCTTCACTAAAAATTTTCTAGCAGTGATATTTTCGCTAATGATAGCTGGTTGATTGAAAACATTTATTGTTTTTTTCTTGTGAAAAAAGTATTTTAAATCCAAAGGTTTAATTAAAAGTGAATTAGCGAAAAGGCGACCCAGTTAGTACATGCTGACTTACTTCAGTATTATCATTATTTTATAAATTTTCTTTAATGTTTTTGATATTTTTTTTATTATGTTTCTGAATGAAACAATGAATAATTCTATGGATTTAGAAGAAGTAAAAAAGAATTTCCTAAGTGCAAAAACAAGCGTTTAAGTAGCACTCTTCGGAAAACGATCCAGTTACCCCACCTTACTATATCTATTTTGTTTTCTTTTTAATCTAAAAATTGAAGAGATCTGTGAAGAGATGTTCATAATAAATATTATATTGACCATAACTTATGCCATAATCCTATACGGGAAAAAATAAAGGGTAATGGGATAGAGGAAGTGCTGTGGGCTTTATTATTGACACAAACAACTAATACACATGCTAAAAGAGACAGACAATCAATACTGATGGAGAAAGAAATGGTCTTATTGAAGACAATAAATTCTCCAGATAGAGTGCTCGAAACAGAAAAGTGGTCAATTTATTCCAATAGATTTGGCGGTGAAAACTCCCACGAGTTTTCTCTCTGGCCCAAAATTAATTCATTGCTAATCATAAAATTCATCTTTTGATGTCTTGTCTTATGATCATTTTAAATTTTTGGTAATAGATTTTACAACAAATAAAACACAGCTTCTTTTGTATTTTATTTCATTTTATGTTTTGGATATAAAATAATTCTCTCAGAATTGTATATATTTACATAACAATGAGATATATATGAAATAATCATCTCAATAAAGTGCTTTCTGAATTTGAACTCTAAAAGAGTTGAAAATTGACATTCATCATAATTCTATGAAATGGAAAATGTTTCTAAAAGAGACTTGATTTGCAGAAATATAGCATCAGGATTTTCACTCTATATATAGAGTAAGGGTAATTAAATCAATTTTCTCGTGCTTCATGCAATAAATCGATGGCGCATATTCTTTTAATTTAATTTTTCGTAAGAGGAAGAAAGGAGAATTGATTGAATTTGTACGTAATCAAGAGCAAGATAATTTCCTGAATGAGTTTATTAATTAAGATACTATAACTTGTATGGATTTTTCTATATAGCAAAATAATAAATATAGCTTAGCTTTACTTTAATAATTAAGTTATAGCGAATTGAAATCATAAAATCATCAAGGGGAATTGAAAGAAATTATAAAAGAATGAAAAACAAGCTATAATTCATTAAAGTATCTATGAGTCAGGTTTATGTATGTAAAGTATTTTAAAAGTATATCGTACATTGATGAAAAATATAGAAATTCAAATATCCGAAACCAATCAAAAGCTATTTAAAGATTTCATAGTTGTCCAAAATAGAAGTTTGTTTACTTGCAACTGAAGATCTCTTACACTCACAGATACAATTTATTGCATGCTTTTGACTTCTAGAATGCTAAGATAGTAGAAAAGAAAATGAAGACCAAGTTTTTTTCATTTCAATTCTTCAATTTTTTAAGTTTAAAAAAGACATAGAATTCAAAAACCATTTTGAAACGTATATTACGGCGGGTAAAAAATAGCCTTAAACAGTAATCCGAAAATGTTAAAATACCGTTCCGGTAACGTTAACCTTAATGGTAATGGTCAGATATAAGTGTAAATATTATCTTTTAAGTGTATTAGGGTTTACTGTTACTCTTACGAGAAAAAGGAATGGTAAAGCATCCATGCTTTTCAAAAGTACCCTCTTTTGCCTTTAACGGTTCTCAACCGATTTTAATCGATTTATAAATCACTCAAAACATCGCCCAAAATAACTTAGGATTAATAAAATTTATTTTCGGACAAAAATTAGTTACCGGTTCAAAACCAATTGGAACCGATTCATACTTGTCAGAAATTCCAATAGCTTTTCGAAAAACCCAAAAATGAACGTATTCTGTTGATAAATATGTTCCCTAGATCCTTTTGAACCATCCCCATGGCAAGATAACTTTTTTATATAAAGCTATTTCAAGCCAGCTAGCTCCTTTACTCAGCTCACAAAGCCGATAGGAAAAAGTTAGTTCATTTTTTTTACTATCATTTTTTTTTTTCAACACAAACAAATGTTCTTAAAATTATGTAATTTCTTCATAAATTTTTGTCAAACAAACAAAAATGTACGAACAATTTTTGTAAAATACTTGTCAAGTGATCATGCTCGAACAATGCTTTTAACAAAAGTTACAAGCTTTTACTAGCTTTTTTTGGGATTTACACGATTTACGAGCATTTTGTAAATTCCTAGTAGAAATTCACAAGAATTTACGAACAATTTTATAAAATATTTTTTCTGTGTAGTTTAATATTTTGAATTCTTTTTTGGTCTCTTCCGAGTTTGGTGTTTTCTGTTTGAAATTTTAATATTATTCATAGATAAAAGAGTGACTGAAAATGGATTTCGCACTGCTAGGATAGTTATTTTTTAGTTTTATTTCTCAACTTTTTTTGCCATTTATAATAAAATCCAAGAGATATTTTGCCATTCTGTGCACGTATTTTTCCTGTGGCTATTTAAAATTTCCAATATCAGGTGGTTTTGAAGAAAACGCTTTTTTGATATTCCTTTTTGAATCGATGAAATAGGTCATAAACTTCAACTGTATAAAAGTGGGAAAGTTATTTTAAGGTGATTTAGGAATAGAGGAACTTTAATGAATATAAAATTCCCAATGACTGAGAAAAGAAATAATCTGAGTTTAGTGCTTTATTTATATTTAGTGCTTTAGTGCATATTAATGCGCTTTGAATAGATTATATAGATCTCTGCATATACAACTGGAGAAATTTCTGTCAATATTTAGAATATTGATAGGGGCCTCAGTGGATCAGTGGATAGAGTAGTGGCTCTATGACTGTGTGGTCTCGGGTTCGAGACTGGGCAGCTGCAGATTTTTCAGCTAGTGTATTAGTCTCGAATTCGTCCAGTGAATGAATGGAAAAGTAATGCCCATGCATTGAGAATGAACCACCTGAAAAGAGAGGTTGGTATAGGAAACAAGTTTCGTCATGCAGAGTACAGTCGAATACAAATACACATTCACTGCCCAGATCCACAAACCGAGGCTACTTTACCGTGATATAAAGCGGTACTGTGTGTATCAGAATGCACACAGAACACTGTGATATAGAGCAGGTTTACCCGCCTTAAATAGAGTTCCCGTTAAGATAGAACAGGAGAATGGGGAATAGGGAGTGCATAATGGGCCCAAATAAGTGGTCTGGGTGTAGCGGTTCCGAAAGGAATATAACCGACCCATAGACAAATCTTAATCTTAGAATATTGATTAATTGTGACAATTTTTCCTAAACAAAAACAAGCAATTTGTGTCAGTAATTCTAAATATTGACAAAAGCTTACAGTAAGGGAGACTGGGGCAAAAAGTCACAAAACGGACATTTTATTTTTTTACAAACTACTCGAACGCCCCAGAAATTTCTAATTAGCGCAGTTCGATAGGAAATACGTTTATCGAGCCGTTTTCTAAAAGGTAATTTTGTGATCATTCTCAAAAATGCTGGGGAAAATAGTATCAGGCATGGGATGTTATCACATTTTGATTCGCTTTGTTACGGGATTCCGTAAATTTAAGTAAAATAAATTCCTAGATAACATATTCTTATAGGAAATTTATTCCTCTACACCTTTGTAAAGCACCATTTTCTCTATCTGAACGATAAAAATGTTTTTCAAGGAATTTTAGAAAAAAAAACACAAAAGACTGCAAATCGTTTAACCAATGCAAACAACAAGCGGCGACACATGGCATTGATTTTTTTTGCGGTGAGACATCATAAATTGTTTCGGTTTTTGTTACTTTTTGCTCCATACCTTTTGTTACTTTTTACCCCAAGTGGCCGTTCATAACAAAAAGATTTATTGAGAGAAGAATCTTTGTAAAATTCTAAAACAGATAGCGGATTCGTATTCAAAGAACCCAAGTCATTTAGGAAATAATCATCAGTGAATAAATTTTGAATAATAAGTAGGTAACAATTGATATATTCTTCAAGGAGAATATTTCAAAAATAGGGCTACAAATTTTGATATTTTGTGTTTTCTAAATTTCTTGTTCGAATTCTAAAAAACATACAACATCGAAGAAGGTCTATGGAAGCTATCTATGGAAAAAAATTTAAGCCACTATCTTTTTTACCTTGGAAGATATTGAATTTTGAAATTTTCGATTTGTGACTTTTTGCCCCAGTCTCCCCTACCGATTTACTTCTTTAATATCTTCGTCTTCCAAATGCCCTGCTAAGTCATATCGTCCTTGAATGACCTTGAATCTTTTTTTCCAAAATCAAATCCCAAAATTATCTAGATAGAATAGTTGTTGCAATGAATCCATTGAATCAGGTCTGAAAAATAAAACAACTATACTTTATTTCAACTGCATAACCAACAATTCTATTTCTATTTTATGGATTAATTTCTCTTCCTGACAATAGGGAATACCTTATCGGTAAATTCCAGTATATACTTGCAATAATGATGAGTTATTAAATAATTTCCGCAAGTTGAAACATCCTTTATATTTTGATAAATGATTCAGTCATTGGTTATTTTATATGTTGTTGGATTGGTTTAGATAAATTATGCTTTTTGGATATATTGAACATTCAGTTATTATGAAATGTAAATAATTTTGAATTTTAATACTGAATATTAGTATTTGTTTTTACATTTCGTTTGATCTGGATGTGAATGTTCATTTGGTTATTTTAGTTGGAAAATTAAAGTTTGTGATATTTAATTGAAAATTAGCATTAGTTGAATGTTGGGAACTGAAAGTCTGAAAAATGGGAAGAAATCATACTTAATTTGCATATTTGTGTCAATAAAAGTGAATGCAGAGAGAGAGAATCCAAATGAAGAAGTGGATATTCATTGGGGAGTGTGCTTAAGGATCTTAAGGATGCTACACAATGACTAGGTTTTTTTTTTTAGTGTGGCATGAATTCATGTAAAAGTTGAAGAGAGATTGCTGGAGTAAATAGAATTTGTGTCTCTAGAACACTATGGGTTCAGAGTATTCTTTAGAAGAGAGGTGTGTACACTCAGAGAAAAGAGTGGGTGGCTATTAGGAGTATATGAGTAGTTTGAAGTGAGAACTGAGTATTGGATAGTGATCCTTTGCTTTTAAGGAGCGACCGTAGCCTGGTATTGCATGAATGTTTGTGTAGAATTAGGGGAGAATTAGAGGGAAAATGTGAAAGACAAAGAGAGATAGTGAAGGAAAAGAGGTGAATCACAAGCATGTTAAGAAGAGAAAACTTGCCTCCAGTGCTTATGTTCATGTGGGTGCAAAAATTTTCTGTTATGCTTGAGGAGGAGAGAGGACGGTGGATTGGAGTGGATGTAATGTGGATCGAAATGAGGGCAACATACGGAGCAAGGATAAATTCTTTCTCTCTTTCTACTTTTTTTTCCTTTCTCCTCTAAACTTGTGTGTGAGTTTTTTTGCTGTATTGAAAATATTATTTGAAATAGGATGAGAGAATGAGAAAGAAAATTCAGGATACATACTTGAGACAGAAGGAAGGTGGAAGAAATTGTGATAATCGCAGGTCCTTTTAGTTTATTTAACAAATATCCGATGAAGAATGGAAAACTGTTGAGATTTTCTCTTTTTTTTGTAAAGGAAAAAAAATTCTCTTTTAAATTCTGACAAATCGTTCCTCATTAATAACATCTTTAATCACTCTGTTCGTGCACAACTGTGAACGAATGGAAGACGTAGGGAAAGGTGGGGCACATTGAAAACCTCAAAAATTGTTTCTATTTTTTATTATCTAAGGACTCTCACACTGAGAAAAAAATGGGGATGAGATTAACTTTTTTCCTCATAATTTTAACACTTTTTAGGTGTAAAAGTATATCAACATTTTTTAGTGTTAATTTTACACCTTTTAAGGGTAAAATTAACATGAAAAAGGGTAATTTTAACCCTTAATACACCTAAAGAGCATAATATTTACACCGATTCGGATCAATACTGCAGGGTAAAATAAGCATTTCCGGAATTTTATTTTAAATTTTTCGGATTTCTCTCAGTGCAGGATAAATTAATAATAAATTTTACTTCGGTTTATTTTATATATTTTTTTCTAAAACAGACTGAAAATCCAATTTGAAAATCTCTCCTAAACTGACCCATCGTTCCCTGTAATTTTTATTTAGAATGAGAAAAAAGTGTTACAGGTGAAATAAGAAACTTTTTTTTGGTGTGCAAAGCAAATCATAAATGAAGAGAATCCATATTGAAACAGGTGAGTGAGAAATTAAATTTTCTCATTCATCCCTGTTTTTTAGCTATCCTATTTCTATAAATTTTCATGTTAATTAGTTTATTTACCACACCCTCACACCATTTTATGTAATTTATCGTATTTGCAAAAAAGAGTGTTATATGGTTATGTATAGTCAATTGACATTTCCACACTGTTTGTGGAAATTTTCATTAGTGTTTTATGGTAAAATGAGAAGGAGAATATTTTAGAGAATTCAAGTGGAAAGTTTCATGACAATTTTCACTCTTGTTTCTCACTATCCCAATAATCACTATAGAAACTTATTCAAGTACATTATAGTGAGGTGTTTGAAAATGTTATTTAACTTTATCCTGACACTCAAAAAAAAAGCTCATTCCATCTTACAGATCTAACAACAGAAAATTTTTGAATGAAATTTTAAATTACCAAAAAAAGGAAACTCAAAGTTGACTTTATGACAGTCATTTTACCCCTGCACAGTGTTAGATATAAGTTTCCATAAAATACCAAAATTTTATGGCAAAACACTAAAAGAAAAGTTGTCTTTTATTATTCAAAAGTATGCTTGAAAAATGTTAAATTAAAATGTATTTGACGAAGTTTTTCGTCTGGTTTTTCCAACACAGAATTAATTCAACCAAAAAAAAAAATTGTGTTGTAGCTCATTTTTAGTATTCATAGCGTGAACTTTCATTAAAGAAGATAAATATTGGTATTTGAAGGGGTTGGTAGAGAATGTGGGTGTTTGTAGCTACAGAAAAAAAATACTGGTAATTTTTCAAGTTTAATTAATCTGTAGGAAATGATATTAAACATTTGAGGTTTAATCTACATCAGAGTTATCCAGAGAGAAAGAGAGATTTTTGATGAAATTGCAGAGTGTATGGGTGAAAATGAACCTCATGGGTTAACGAACCACAGTTCGGCACTTACGTCTATACATAGAGTACAAATAGGGGTGGTTTTTAACCACTATTTATCTCTTTCTCATACACTTGTTCCACTCTCCACAGCGTATTGATATAATTACGAAAGAGTGAAATAAATAGATATCTCCTCTTATAGATGTTTTTTTTCCCTTGCAAGAGAAATTAAATTATCCTGCACATGCGTCCTTGCTATTAGATAATCCTCTTTTTCTCTCTATTATGTTCTCAGGACATTTTGTCTCTTTTACACTCTCCCACCATGTTCATTTTTCCACGAATCCTTCGTATTTGACATGAAAGAAGGAAAGAGATGACTAATGTGTAATAAAGAGGACACAAAGGAATATGGTGGGAGAACAATGATAAGTGTGTGTGAGAGAGATGGCAAGTGGTCAGGAGTCAAATTAAGCACCGTGAGGGGTAAAATGTGTGTGAGAAGGAAAAAACGCACCTCTATTGAGTTTAGTTTTCCACAAACTGTTATACGTGTGCGGACTTACTCTGAAGGATTGTGTATAGAAAGTGATTTTTCTAATTTTCATTTCTTTTCTATCACTTTTCTGGTGTTCATTGGGCCATTGAGGGTGAGTTAGGTTTTTTTTTTTTATTCTTGTGTAACAATTCACCCTCAATCCATTATCCTTTGGCCTGGAGGAGACGCGATGTGGTTGGGATGTGAAAGGAAGCAATTTATCGGATTGGAGTGTGTAATTTCTGGGAAATTGTTCGTAAAGTGCTGGAAAAACATTAAAAAGTCACTGATGGGTAAAATTTTCTTCTATATCGTATGGTTTGGATTTTCTTTCGAGCCTCCCCAAATTCACATCGACAGTCATTTTTTTGCCCCAACAGTGTAGGCGGTGATGGTATAGGAGACCCGATTAAATTGAGAGGAAAAAGAATTGAATTAAAACACCCAAATTAATTTGATCTCATTTTAATGCCATGTAATCGTTGGACTCTTTTTTTCTTCTCTCTGAGTTAGCGTTCATAATTCACTTGATGAAATCTATAAGAAGATGAGTAATGTAGTCAAGCATGGCCCTTTTTTTGGATTTTTCCTCGGATTATAAAGAGTGCAAGTAGTATAGAACTATGATTTTGAGATAATTAAACACCGACCCCCACATTTAGTGAATTTCGTTTGAAATATTAAATTTCAAAATTCAATTTTTTAATATCTAGTTTGGTTCATATTTTTATTCAATCGATTCGAAGGTAAAGAAGACAGTTTTCTTTAAAAGTTTTACAAAAAAGTGATTGACAATCAGTGATTTATCTGTTTCATTTATAAAAAGTTATGAAAATTACACTGCTGCTGTAAACGCCAAACTTTTAAATTAATTTTATTAACTAAGAAAACAATTAAATAGTGGATTCAGTAATTACATCAACTGCAGATTTAGAAGATCGCAAGGACACTGCGATAAATGAATATGTTTTTTTTAAGCACTTTACTCTGCTTATGCTTCTGCATTATCGATTTTTCTTTTCGTTGGTTCCTGTCTTGACTATTTGGCGATTTTGGGACACGACGAGAACTGGAGAAAACAATTGTGGCAGAGACCAACACAAAGAAAACTCGATTATGCACAAGCATTTGAGAGCAATCACGTACTAAAAAAGAATGAAAGCGGAAATCTTTCTCTAGAGTGCTTCTACACATTGAGCCCAAACAGAAGTAGATTTTGATTCTCCAATAGTGTCTTGGATAAAAGGTAAATGGAACTCTATTTGCACAATAAGTCGTTGAAGTATTAAGAATTCAAATTCAATTTCGAATTTTCATACTAAATTTTCGAACACGTTGGGGAAAATTTATCAAATACTCCCTCCGTTCCGAAATAAGTCGTACGTTTTGGGAAAAATTCTTGTTCCGAAATAAGTCATACGTTTGGGAAAAAATGGTTTTAAGGGAAAGTTTATTGGTAAATGTTTTGTGTATCAACAATTATCTCTTGTAAAGAACTATTGCTAATGTCCAGTACTAAAATTGGGGTCCAGTCTTGATGGTATGTTGAGGAACGAATGTCTTAAAAATATCTTATTTTTAGCGTTTTATTTTCAATCTAAAATAAGTGCAGAATGGTAAGAGATACAGACTTGGGACCTTCGGGGGACCCCCCCATAAGTTGACCCTGGGACCATTAATATATCCTTTATTTTGCCCCCACCCCTCCCCTTCCCCTCTAAAATCATCTTTTCAGGATTGCTCGAAAACATGTTGTGCAATTTTTTTTTCAATTCTGGATGTGTTTTAGAAAAACATATAAATTGTCCCAGGGTCAACTTATGGGAGGTCCACTGAAGGTCCCAAGTTCAACATTTTGCATCCAGATATTCGAACACATAAAAAAAGATGTTCTTTTTATTGCTCATTCTGCAAAATTTGAGATATAAAAAATGTCATATCGGTAATAACTGTTGAGTTCTACTTGTGCATACTAAAAATTTAGAACAAATTCTAGTCTGTAATGTTAATCACAGTCCATCTTGTAGTAATTAACTATCTACCGGAGCTCTTTGAAAAAACCGCGAAAAATGGACAACTTCAACATATCGATTCCTCAACTTACCATCGTGATAGGATCCCCATATTATCCCTGAACATGGAGGATAGTTCATACTTAAGATATTTGCAAATAACAAAAACATTCTCTGAAACCATTCCTTAATCCCTAATTTTTCGCCAAACGTACGACTTATTTCGGAACGGAGGGAGTATCACACTAAAAAGCCGGCAAAAGAGTTACTCAGGGATTATGAAGTGATAAATACTGGGGCAAGAACAGTAAACGTCGCTGTTCTGTTTTTTTTTCCTCACAACATGTGAAGACCGTCACATTTTGACACTTAAGCACTTCGAAATTCGAACAGGATGTAACTTCCGCCACCTTGCGAAAGTATTAAGAAGTAAGAAAATCTCTTTTCTGGATCTTCAAATAGATTTTCGAATTTTTCAAGATCTACTTCTGTACGAAAAGATTATCGACTTTTCCTTAGATTGGTTCTTGTCACGACTGTTTGGTGCTTTTTTAATACGGTGAGGGCTGTGGAAGAAATAAGTCGAGACAGAAACCTACACAAAGTCAATAATGCAGAAACAATCGAAAAGTCATTTGGTGAAAAATATTCAGAAAAAATATTTTACCTTTTCCATTTTCATTGGGGAAACCTTTCGCCTATTTTTTTATTCCACTTTTTCGTGACTGTTTTTACGGTTTTTACCATCAAACGTGTTAACCATCAAATAGTCGTGATATGAACCAACGTAAAGAAAAGTTGATTATGTAAAAGCACTTGAAAACAGTAAAGTGCTAAAAACATATCTTTTTTATTGATATAATACCATAATGGTACTATTCCAATGAAAAATGAACATGTTTTTTAACACTTTGCTGTTCTCAAGTGCTTCTGCATTATCGACTTTTCTTTTGTGGGTTCCTGTCTCAACTGATTCCCTCAGTCATCGTCGTTTTCCAAAACCTCCAACCGGTCGTGACAGGAATCAAAACAAAGAAAAGTTGATAATTCAGAAGAACTTGAGAACAATCATGTTCTAAAAGTGGTCCATTTTTCATTAGAATAGCTCCATAACTCATTTACATGATCGGAGTCGCACTGTTCTATTTCGAATCAACGAAAAAGAATTAAAGAAAAACTGTGTGACTTATCAAAAAATATCGAAAATTTGAATAAAAATTGTGAACTTCCTTATTGGCACTCAGAATTTCCATTTAGGGTAAGTGTGCCAAATTTCGGCATAGTTGCATGCAAGCGCTAAAGGCTCAAGTTAGAAATGTAATATTTTTAATACAAATTGAATTTTTCTATTATTCCTTCTTAAGGAGTGGTGCTTGGAACCTTGTAGACAGTTTATCGTCTTTATTTTCTCTAAAATCATTCTTAATACATTTTAAAATGAATAAAAATGTAGACATAGCATTGGTGGCCTATTTCGGCCACTTTCATTCTCATAGTTCCTTGCCCTTCCGGAATTCTTCCAAAGACTTTTTCACATCATCTTGCTCGTGCAAGCGATATTTTTTGTTATTTTTTTTGCCAAAACTAAGAGTACATGAAAATTCGAGAAACAAAAAAGGTGGCCGGAATTGCAAGCTGGCCGAAATTTGGTACACTTACCCTAAAGTTAGAAGTTTCGAAAACTCACATTTTGATCGTATTCTCCTTCCCGAACAGTATAGCGCTCTAGTGGCAAATACACAAACTTCACTTTATCTTTTCGATATTTTCTTTAAATGTTTAAATCTTCGACTCGATTTTCGAATGAATTTCTAACTTCGAATGATTTCTTGTGAAAATCAAGAGATTAATTTCCCATTACCATTTGTGTACAACTTTTATCCCTTTGCCACCCCCGTTTGGAAAAGAAGTATGAGTGCATAATTGAAAAGAGAAATTATAATGAAATTTTTCTTTCATTTTAGAAAGTGAAGATTTTTTTTTTTGATGAATGATTTTTCTATCTTCCTGATGATATATCTGGGGCAAATCTGAAAATGAAAAAAAAATCACTCAATTTGCCCTTCAATCTGGAAAACACCGAGAGGGCTTCTTTTTTAATTTGATGGGGGAATAAAATGTATATGAGAATTTTGTGTTGGGGATAGAAAATGACGGGAAAAATGTGTGTTTATTGAATTTTTACCTCTTTGCGGAAGGAAATGAAGAATGCGAATAAGAGTGTCGAAATGGTGCAAAATGTGAAAGAAATATTTCATATATAAACGTAGTGCCGAAAGAGAGGGTGATATTAATTTAAAAAAAAGGGAGGAAAGGGAATAAAAAAAATGATCTTGTGGGTGAGAAGTATCCTGTGAAGAAATGGAAGGAAAAGTGGTTTTATTTATTTGAATGTGCATTTCATACACTTCTTCACACCCGTCTATACAGAAGAAATTTTGTAGTATGTGAAGATATCCTTTTTCTCGGCATATAGCCTTCCAAAAAAAGGGAGTCCAAGGAGACGAATGAGGAAGGAAAGAAAAGAGTGTACCTTTAGTGAAGGAAGGAAAACTGCTGAATAAAGTTGATGGTGTTTGTCCCTCAAATAAATGCCGGAAGTTTAATAAATTTCCCTCAATTCACGTACAAACTTATGGCAAAGATGAAGAAGAATGGGGTAAAAGTGTGTATGACGAAGAGAGATGAAGAAAAAGTTTAGTGAAAAAAGTGTCTGAAGAATAACTCAGCATTATTACTAAAAAAAAAAAGAAGGCAATTCGTTGGGCTTCGAGAGATGGAAAATAAGAGGAATGGAAAGTGTTTGCATGAGAGATTGAAAAACTTTGAATGGTTCCTAGAGAATAAAACATTAACA
Organism: Phlebotomus papatasi; assembly: GCF_024763615.1. Taxonomy (NCBI): domain Eukaryota; kingdom Metazoa; phylum Arthropoda; class Insecta; order Diptera; family Psychodidae; genus Phlebotomus; species Phlebotomus papatasi. Next base: position 74,693,595 of record NC_077223.1, read on the forward strand.
AAAAAAATAGAGAAAGGATGAGAGAGAAAAAAATGAAATAAAGAATGTGAAACATAAAAAGTATGCTCTAGCCCACAAAAGAAGTTACGTCTTGGTCGAGCAAAAAAAAAAGCAATATAAGAAAACTGATCAATTTATTTGCATTGTATTTAACTCTATTGTCTTTATTTCTACATTTTCTTCTACAAATGCAGAAAATTGGATCTCGCATCAAAATCTTCTCCAATCTTGCACCACAGAGCACCGATAGAATCGTGCAGATACTTGGAAAGCCAGATCACTGTATTGATTCCATTAAGGAAATTGTGAATCTTGTAAAATCGGTGAGTAGATTTGTAACTTTTTACACAAGTTTATACATATGATAAGTAGCAGTATGTTTACTTCTTTAAATGCTAAAGAAAATTTTTGTGACGAATTTTCCCAGTTGAAAATGATTTGGTTGAAAAAGTTTTCAATACATGTCTCGGACTTCACAGAAATTCTTCAAAGTTCCTTTGTTGTGCATATTTCGCATATAAATAAGGATGAAAACTAAAGATGAGAGTGGACTAATTGGCAAAGAAAGTCCTTTCGAAGTACCCTTCTGAAGATATCCCTCTTGAAATATTTTTCTTTGGGTCGTATAAAGAGGGATTCAAGCAATATATTATTCAGAAATTTCAAGTATTGGACTTTAAAGTTTGCATTCATAACCAGTTTTCAAGTCTTTGTGCAAAGTATGGGATATTTGAAGAGATTTAAATTTCTGTTATACATTTTTAAAGACATTAATAAATATTCAGAGAAATTTTTGATTCATTGTTCATCTTTATGTAATGAAATTTTATTCAGTTAACTAATTTTTATTAACTTCAAAATAGATAGATTTCAGTTTATTTCATGCCTTTTAGATCTACAGATCTGTTCTTAAGACTATATTTTTAAATGTTGCCTTAAAAGTTCAACCTCAAAAATGTTAATGAAACTATCGGAAAAATTTGTGAATGAGCTGTCAGAATTAACTTTTGAGCAAATCAATATGAAATATGATTTCAATATCACATGATTAAACTGTAGTAGTTTTTTAAGTGAAATCAAAATTACACTGAGAAAAAAACGGGGTGCGATTAACTTTTTTTCCTCATAGATTTAACATTTTTTAGGTGTAAAAATATATCAACATTTTTTAATGTTAATTTTATACCTTTTTAAGGGTAAAATTAACATGAAAAAGTGTAACTTTAACCCCTAATATACCTGAAAAGCATAATATTTACACCGATTTCGTATCAATACTGCAGGGTAAAATAAACATTTCCAGAATGTTATTTTAACTTTTTCGGATTTCTCTCAGTGTATGGATTACAAGCAACTCATTTGCAAAAAGAAAAATTTTAAAAGGCTATTTTCTATCATTTTTTCTACCTGGTTTCTCGAACATAGATTTGTCAAGAAACTTATGGTCGACACTCTGTATATGCAAACAATTTTACTTCAAAATGCATAATTAATCAAATTTTGCTTCCAAACCCTAATAACTTGGTTATACATAAGATTTCTCTGAATTATAAGGATAAAAAAAAACAAATTATTTTTGTGCTATACACATATTGTATAAAATTTGATAATTTTTTTTATGAATGATATTTTCAGAACAGGATCAGGAAAAATTCATGAAATTAAAAATCACATTCCTGTCTTTCTCGAAATGTTTTGCGTCTATTCCACTCCCTAGCACTCTTGTTCTTTTTCCTTTAACCATCACAACAAATTCAATTTAGATCAGTCCAATTTTGAGTGTAATGCCTCCGGCACATCTTTTAGATCAGGAAAATTTCATGAAGTTAAAATTCGGATCCCTTTCTTTCTCATGTTTTGAAACAGTCGAGTTCCTCAAATTTGAACTCCTCAAGTTTGAACGACGACAGTTGAATTCAAAGTGCAAAATTTGAGGTTACGTGAAGAATGTTTTGTGTGGAATCTGAATCAGAACTATTTTTCTCTAGTGTTTTCTCAATATTATCGTAACAAATTCCATTTATTTCACAATAAATTACATTAATATATTCCCTTAAAGGTTTTTTCTTAATTTAGGGAAAGTGCATTTCACATGAATTCCGTTACGTTTTTGAAAATATTGTTCAAATTTGAGGAGTAGATAATGTCATTTTACCCCCCAAATGTTCAAATTTAAGGAACTCTACTGTATGTCTATTTCATTCTTTCGCACTCTTCTTCTCTTAAACATCACTCTAAATTCAATTTAGCTCAATCGAATTTGGTATGCGAAAGAATGAGATAGTGATATGCAAAACATGAGAGAAAGGGTTTCGAATTTCGATTTCATGAAATTTTCCTGATCTAAAAGGTGTGCCGGAGTCATAAAAATGGAGTTTCTACTCCAAACGTTTGAGAAGGAACGTGGAGTAAATTTTGATTTTGATAAGTGTCAAACAGGGGCCCATCAAGCCTGATAAGAAGTGAAGCTATTTTTCACTTTTCCTTGTAAAAATTTTGCAGCTATTGCACCGCGACTTAAACAAATTTGCTCGTAGTTCTTGTATAATTTTGGCGAACATTATGAAATATGTATTTTTAGATAGCTTTTAATGCATGATTTCGAAATATATCAGACTGATAAGTCAATTCTCATTAGGAAAAAACTTGCCAATAGTCTTCAGTACCTCTATGAAAAAACGTATGGAAAAATGAAATGTCGAGAAGCCCCTGTGCAGGGCAGAGCATTCTCATACATTTTCCGTACAAAAATGTGGTAATATTTTTTCTTAAGTGTTGTTTTAGTTTTGGTATAAAACGAAATGCAATCATTTTAAAACTTTTACCAAATGAAAGAGTATCTATCTAATGTTATATTATTAGCACAAAATTTATAATGATTGCACGAGGATAATAGTTCCTAAAACCTTTATGAAAAAGACGTAAAATTCACAATTTTTTGAATTTTTTTTGTAAAATTTTCTATCTGTAACACCAGTAAAATTTTAAATTCAATCAAAATATATTCTCTGTATATATGGCTACCATTTCGTGTTATATTTATTTTTGTGGGATCTAAAGCTTAAAAATTATAAAGAATTTGAGAAAAATATACCATTTTTGAATTAAAATGCTCCATCCGTTGGTTATCATCCTAGCCCCTGTGTCAAATTCAATTTAAATAACTTTCACAAGATATGTAGCCTTTGGGCTTTGGGCTCCTAGAGAACTGAATACCCCCTCCCAGAAGTCGAGAGAACGGACCCCGACGTTAGGGGAGACTGGGGCAAAAAGTCACAAATCGAAAATTTCAAAATTCAATATCTTCCAAGATAAATAAGATAGCAGCTCAATTTTTTCCATAGATAAATTGAATGAATTTAGAAAATAAAAAATTCGAAATTTTTAGCCCTATTTTTGAAATATTTTCCGTGTAGAAGATATCAATTATTGGCTACTTATATTAATTTTGATGCACTGGTGAATATTTCCCAAATTATCTGGATATTCTTTGAATACGAATCCGCTATCTATTTCAAAATTTTACAAAGATTCTTTTCTCCAGAAATCCTTTTATTAAAAACGACCACTTGGGGTAAAAAGTAACAAAAACCGAAACAATTTCTGTTGTCCCACGGTGAAAAGAAACGTCAATGCATGTATCGCCGCTTGTTGTTTGCATTGGTCAAACGATTTGCAGTCTTTTGTGTGTTTTTTTTTTGTAAAATAGCTTAAAATGCGCTTTCCTCGCTCAGATAGAGAGAAGGGTGTTTTACAAAGTTGTAGAAGAATAAAATTCCAATGAAAATATATAATCTAGGTATTTTACTTAAATTTACGGAATCGCGTAATAAAGCGAATCAAAATGTGATAGTATTTTATGTCTGATACTATTTGCCCCAGTATTTTTGAGAATGATCACAAAATAACCTTTTAGAAAACGGCTCGATAAATATATTTCCTTACAAAATAGAAGAAAATGACTTTTACAGAGTTGTAGAGCGGTAAATTTCCTATAAAACTGTGCTAATTAGAAATTTTGGAGGTGCTCGGGTAGCTTGTAAAAAAATAAAATATCCGTTTTGTGCCTTTTTGCCTCAGTCTCCCCTAGTCTTTCCGTGGTTCCCCCAAGACTGATTTTTCTTCCACTCGTACTGTCTGACCTTTCTTCCTCTCGCGGTGGGGAAATGACCCAGAAGACCCCAGAAATTTTAAATAGTAATCGTTAAGATTATTATGGAAGGAGGGTCACCAACAATTATTGCCCTATAACCGCTATTATTTCACAGACGCCAGTTCGCGGGCCAGTACACAACTATGATCCCCTCAATTTTGACGATGTCTATGCTGAGGAGTATGGCGGCTACGGCGCCAGCGGCGGCGGCAATGGTTTCCGCAATGGTGGTCGCTTCTCAGGCGGCTCCGGAAGTGCCCGTGGAGGCGATCGATCTGGAATGGATCGATTCGGTGATCGTGGGGACAGACGCGGCGACATGGATCGTAGCCGCGGAGGTGGTCCCATGAGCCGCGGCGGCGGTAGCGGCATGGAAAGCCGAGAATTTGTTGATCCCTGGGCAAGGCCTCCAATGGGCAACGGTGGAGGGCCAATGGGTGGCAATAGCCCCAACATGAATATGTCCATGGGTGGCATGAGCTATGGCGGCGGCATGGGCAATGGCAGCGGAATGGGAGGCGGCGCTGGAGGTGTGAGCGGCGGCAATGGAATGGGAATGGGTGGTGGCGGTGGTGGTGGATCAGGAATGGGAATGGGAGGCGGAAGTATGGGTGGCGGAATGAGTGGCAGCTATGGAATGGGTGGAGGTGGAGTTGGTGGTAATATGAGCAATATGGGTGGCAGTGGCGGTGGATCGGGGCCACTTGAGATGGACGAGAAGAATACAACTCAAGTCACAATACCCAAAGACGTAAGTATATATCTTCTTTGTACTTTTCGGAGATTTCCTTCGTTTTATTTTTTTTCTGTATTTTTATTTAGGGGAAAGGCTCATAATTTTGTCCAGTTTCTTATTTTGGACACTTTGAGGATAAAATTGGACACTAAAATAAATTGATTAAAATTATGGATTTTTATTTCAATATTTGATGAATAATGAATTCTATCTAAATATTTGTTCTTTTTGGAAGATTTTAACACTAAATACGTTAAATTTTGAATATGATTTGAGTTGAAATTGCTTTGTTGAAAATTCAGTGTAAGCAATTGCTTACGAGAAATATGACAGAACTTCGTGTTTACAGTAGACTCGCTAATGCGGCTCTTTTAAGATCGGGCTACTTTTTAATTCGGACAGCGGTTAAATTTGAAAAAAGTTTGTTGTCATTTTTCAAGTTTGATTATGATTATCAAATGAATCAAATCTGCTGAAATTTGGCATAATTTGTCTTAGTTTTGATGTGATTTTGCATTATTAAGGGATTTTCATGCAATTTACAATATTATGAGTGTGTAAACTCAATATCTATATGCACTTGAATAAAAAATCGTTGCATTTCAAAAAGTTTGTCGCCCGAATTCCTGTCTAATTCGGCTGACATTTCGGTCCCATATGCCCGAATTTGAGAGGGTCTACTGTACTTCAATCTTATTTAGCTGTGATGAATTACTAACAATGTTTCTTCGCTTTTTTTGAGTGATATTATTGAATATTCATTGATTATTGTGTTGATTCACGTTAGTGGTGATTTGTAAATTTGACCTGAAATGAGATTTGCCTTGTGAATTACGTTTTTCGTGTGAAAAATGGGCAATTTTCTAAGAGGTTCATCAGTGAGGTGATAATCCTTATTTTGGACAGGTGTTTTTCTCTGGAAATTTCGTAAAGTTTTAGCTTTTGTGATGACTAGGTCGGACAAATTCCCGGGGAAACAAAGGAGCATCATCTCTATGAACGGGATGTAGTGAGAAAAACCTTGAAAGCCTCCCAGAAAGGTCGAGGAATGCGTGAATCCGCGCGTACTTGGAGTACCGAAGTCAACGCACTTTAATGAATGATATGGAAAGTTTTCGGGCTTCTTGTGACATTCTACGTTTCCCTTACATGATCAGGAAGAGGACTTGGTAAGATTGGTTCATGAAATGAAGAACAATGGGCATCCTGTTGAGGCGGATTAGCTGTCCAAATTTACAGCCAAGTTGTCCAAAATAAGAGCCAAATTCACCTCTACATATCAATTCATTTTTAAACGTATTAAAATTAATTTTAGTAAAAATAAGACGACAAATAGCTTCCCAAAGTTTCTAAACAACCCTTCTGAAAAAAGAGTAACAAAAAAATCAATTAATATTGAAAATATCACACTTCAAACTTGGAACATCAATGCTTACAAGCAGACTGTCCAAAATTATGAGCCTTTACCCTATATTATATATTTTTTGTTGTGTTATAAAAGAATAAATGGGAAAAATATTCTAGGGAATTTTTAAGAAGAAAAAAAAAGAAATTCAAAAAGCTATGCTTACAGTAAAAGTTACCAAGAGATATAAAATGGAAAAATGTTGCAGACACTCATTCTTATACTTTGAGATTTATGACACTATTTTTGTTATACATTTCTTCCTCTCTTTTCTTGATTGATGCAATTTTCTCTATTTCATGTTACTCTCTGTGCTTTTCTTCATTCCTTCCGGAACTCGGGAACATTTTTCCAACATCCATATGCCAATGTCTGTCTTCTCTTTGCTCTCATATATATTTTTTTCGTGGGGGCAAATGGCAGTTGGCTGGAGCAATTATTGGAAAGGGCGGCGGACGCATTCGTCGCATCCGGACAGAGTCAAATGCTTTCATCACGATCGATGAGCCACTTCGTGGATCAAATGATCGTATTATTACGATTACTGGAACACCAAAGCAAATACAAACAGCACAGTATTTGCTGCAGCAGAGGTGAGAATATATTTTTCTTTACCATATTTTTTTTTTGTTTTTACCATTTTATATTGCTTCATTCTATTTGATGGGACAAAAAAATACACCTCCAATTTCTCTTCTGATGAAATCAATGTAACAAAATATGTATTTCTGCTGTAACATGTGGTATTTTTTTGGAAAATAGTATTTATTCAGAGGGCAATATTAAAATTCAACTTCATAATTTGTCTATTTTCACCATGTGATTGAGAATGGGGGAGGGAGTGCAGAAGGTGCTGATTAATTGTATGATGAATTGAATTTTTGGCATTTTCACAAAATGTGTTTTTGAAATGCAATTTTGGGTCATGAATGAGATGGATAAAAGGGGTTGATGCGGCTGAAAGCAGTGAATAACCACCCCTCATACACTAATATATATTAATGTTTTTTCTATAAATACATAATTTATTCATATTTAACATTTTTGCTGAATTACAGTATGATCAAAAAAATACGCCATTGAATGCACGGAAAATAAATTTAATATTTTTGTGTAGAGTACATAGAGAAATATTTAATAAATTTTTAAATACTTTGGAAAGAAGAATTTTCTGTGGCATTTTTTGACAAAGTTATATCAAATTTTAATAACTTTAAATTTAATTTAAAAAAAGCTGAATGAATTTGCTAAAATGCGCCATAATTTAATAAATAGAGCGTGAACGTATTGATAAAAGAACTCATTGGAAAATATCAGTGATAATAGGAATTCTTATCTGATAAAACTTAACAAACTTCTTTGGTCTGTAGATAAACCTGACATTAATATCTTCTGTAAATTTTCTCAATTCTCTGTCTATTTGACGGTTTATTTGTCATTTCCGAAGACAGAACGGTAAGAGATATCGATTTGTGGTTTTCAGTAAAGCCACTAGATGCCAAAGGATGATGATGATAAATAAAACTTCCAAGAAAAAAAAATAAAAAATTGTGTAGAAGCTATTAAATTCCGTTATAAACTATAAAGGTTTTGCTATTGGAATTTCCAGCTTTTTCTACATATTAGGTTTTACTTCATAGAATAGAATTTCGAAGGGTTATGAAGACGACTGACAGCGAGTATATTGAACTCACTTTCATCTTCTATATTAATTAAATTTTGTCCTGCATCGAGAATTGGGTCGTTCTCGTTTTTGATGTGTCCCAAAATACATATCGTCAGTTAAATCAGCATTTGTCGTAACTTCCTTTTGACAACTTTTCAGGAGACGAAATTTTCAGTTCAGCATTATTTTTCTTAAAAATGAGCCCCGAATGCGATACTTTTGAGTCAAAATAATAAAAGTGGCACTAATAAACTGTAAGTTAACTCGAGAAAATCTTTATAAAATTATTTCAAAGCTGCAATATTGAGAAATATGTTTGAAGAAACACAATAATATTTTATCGTAACTTGCATCGTTTATAAATCCGTAACTTCTAATGTATGGAGATCTTGGAAGTTACGACAATTTTTAAACACATTATAACACATTATAACAATTTGAATTATTCTAGTGATAATAAACGCCTTTATTTGATTAAATTAGTCAATAATACTGTTATCCCTGTCCCTAAAAGCTTTTATTTCATAAGTTTTATTGAATAAATTTTGTGCGCCACATCGCTTGTTTTGTTTTGAATTAATGACAGATGGGTAGGCATTTTTTCTCACTTTTTTCTCGCAAATATTGAATTAAAATGATTTCATGTTACACTATTCGCACTGTCTTTCGATATTTGGAAGAGGTTATAAACGTTTTATTAAGAAATATTGCAATTTTGCTGCAAATTACAAGCCACGCAAGTGAGCAAAAGAAGTTACGGCAAATGCTGATTATTGAAAATTCTGTATGGAAATTTGTCGTAACTTCCCCAAAAATGGAAGTTACGACAAATTCTGATAAATTTTTCTTAATTAAGGGCACTTACGATAATTTTTGTTTAAAATAATTTTTATTGGGCTTACAATAGTTTCTTTTTCACAAGTGCGTTTAATAAACAAAATTACGCTGATTCCAAATATGTATATATCTCAAAATCGCAAAAATGAAGTTACGATAAATGCTGATTTAACTGACGATATATTATGTCCCGAAAAGCACCTTGTCCAGAAATACCACACGTTACCCTATACCTCAAAAGTACTTTCTCATTTTTTTATTGTTTACTGATTCACAACCCAGCGAGCACCAAATGCTAACTGATTTCAATTCAGCTGAAAACATGTATTTTCAGCTGAATTCTTCTTATCTTAAAACGATACTTGCGAGGCAGTGCCATTTCCATATATTTGGCGTGCACTTTTTGTTCGAGAACTGTTGACCAATTCTGCAAAAATACGCTGAAAATACATCTTTTTTTCAGCTAAACTGTCCTCGTTAGGAACCCTCAAAACCCATTTTGAACCGATTCATAAAACACCCAAAAGATCTCTGAAAGTAGCTGAAGAGGCAATAGAATTGAATATCGAGTTCATAACCGGTTCATTACCGCTTCATAACCGATTGGAACCGGTTCATAACCAATTCATTACCAATTCATAACCGACTAGAACCGGTTCAGGCTTGTCAAGAATTCCAAGACCTTTCCAAATAACCCGAACATGATACCATTCGATTGAGAAATACGCTTTTTAAGACCTGATCAATCTTTGACCTTGAAAAACCGTTATTAGGATTGGTTCAACGGTATTTTCGTATAAGGACGAAATGTCCGCCTGGGTAATCTCTAAAGATATCCAAAAATGAAAAAAAAATTTAAGTGCAGGGTAAAGAGACGCATGCTAATTATCCTTGGGTCGACTTATTATGGGGGAGGTCCCACGAAGGTTTTAAGCTTCTTTATAATCGTTTTTCCTCCATACCTGGCTACAGCCTGATAGATGGACGGACGTACAAAAAGAAAATATACACAATTGAAAATTGAGGAATTATATTAGTTCGGGCAGTAAATCGATGGCAAATTGTCCCAGCTTTGCCATTTTTTGGGTCCGTACCGGATTACTACCAATTTAAAGTTTTTCTTAACTCTTTCGCGTCCCACTTTTATTCAGCCGATGAATTCATGTAAAATTGAGTTTTTCCTAATGCTTTATGATCAAATATAATAGTTCAGAGAGGAAAAAAATTTTCCATTGCGTGAAAACTCGGAAAACCCCCCCGGGTCATATATGACCCTATTGTCCTCAAGGGAAGTGTACATACCATTTTCAAAATCTATATCATGGGCTTTTTAAGAGTTTTTTTTTTTGCTTGAAGTTATTAATTTGGCCAAAACCATGGCAAACTGGATTGTCTTGATGAACACTGTACTCCTGGTGTTCAAGGAATCTTCCTGGTAATCCCTTGAACAGTCACTGTCACAATATTTTGAGTGGTATTTGGCAAAAATAAACTTATCCATATATTTATTCACACACAATACAATTGCACAATATGAGACGCTTGCAGAATACTCTAAAAGATTGCAAAATATGTTATAATTCATTAGATATAAGATGAAATGTTCAGGAGCAAGATATTTTCCTTCTGGATTTCACAAAGAAAAACAATGTCCCAACTACATTTCGCTATAGGTTTGGGACGAAAACACTGTTACCTTTGGGGACAATAGGGTCATATATGACCCGGAAAATACTACACGCTTTTCTGGAAAATTGAGAGTAGTTTAATATATCAAAATATGCAATATACAATCTTTGGATATTCTATTTTGTGTTTCTAAAAAACTTTTTGCTTAAAAAAATAAATTAATATAAAAAAAATTTCGAAAAGAAAAGTCATTTCACAAAGTTCGAAATTCGTGATTTTTGATCTCAAATATTTTCTTTTCCTGAATATCTGGAGTCTTGAGAAAATTAGCCAAGAATCTTACATCCTTCTATTATGATGTCGTGCACAAACCGATAGATTTCAATTAATGTAAATAGTCAAAAAAAATTATTTTTCCCCGGGTCATAATGACCATAATGACGCGAAAGAGTTAACGTATATTTCAATCGAAATAACGATTGGACACCTTATAAGAATAATTATCTTCTAAGTAAAAAAAGGTATGCAAAGAATTATTAAGAAAAGAAAGTACTCTCATTTCGTATAAATAGAAGATGTGACGTGTAATTGATGAATACTGAAATATTCACACAGGGATTCTCTGCTGGAAAGGAAATCTGAAGTATATATATCTCAACAAACATTTTCATGTTATTTTGGGTGAAATGATGAGAGTAAGGAAAAATAGAATGAGAAAGCATAATTGCTTATGCTTCTTCTTTATGTGGGGAAAAGTGGGCGAGAAGGGGAGCAAGAAGAGAAGAAAAAAAACAAGGATACTCAATCAATTTTACATTTTATTCTTTATTCAAAAATATGCAAAAATAATACTATGAAAATTCTCACGAAAAAGTATAGAAAGTGTTCTGTTGTATATAATTTTGCATTTCACTTTTGGGCGAGAAAGAGAGATGAGAGAAGTAGAGTGAAATTACACAAAATAGAATAGAATGAGTTGAAGTAGACAACGACGATAGGGATATAAAAGATTTCTATTTTGTTATAAAATCTCCTTTAATGGTAAACAATGCTCGCAACTCTTTTAAGCACTTTTGCGCTAGAGGGGCTAGAGGTTACATTCCATCTAATGAAATTACTGCAATTTACATGAACTAATTTGACTTTTAACTGCCACAAAAAAAAAGGTGTATGGAAAGGGAAGAAGGATGGGCTTTTCTTATACCATTTCTTTTGTAATTTTCTTGTTGCATGTTTAATTCCTTTAATTCCATCTATTTCATTTTCTTTTTAACATTTTCTGTTGTTATGTTTGTGTGTGTGTGTGTGTGTTTTGTGGTGTTGGTGGCGACATAAATTCTTTAGCAAACACAAAGAATTTGGGGCACATTTTGTATGGAAGACTAGTGATTTTGTTGTTTGGGTTAAGGAATTAACAAAAAATCTCTTGTCTTTCTACAAAGTGAATGCTATTTTTCATCATTTTCTCAGCCACTCACAAGAACATTTTTTTTTATTTCTATGCATTTTAAAATTAAATAAAATTAATACATTTGCAAATTTATTCTTACAGGGGTTGTTTAAATATAGAATTTGCAACCAAGAAACTTTTGCTAGTAGAATCTTTTTATAACTATTTTAAAATCAAATTGAATGAGTTGACAAAAAAAAAATAATTAATAAAAACAGAAACTTCCCAACCATGTGTTGTTCGGTATAATAAGAAACTAATTTAATTAATGAATACAATTGGTCACAATGACACGGTTGTTGTTTTATGAACAAAAAAAAAACTTAACAGGGATTATGATTTTTCAATCAGAGCAAAATTTTCTTTCGCCTTCACAGTATTGCTGGAGGATCTCATAGCGCTCAGATTTGAAATGTTTGTTCATCCATGGTTTCAAGCTGCCATCTATAATCACACCCCCCAGAAGACGAGCGACTAAATTGAAAACTAAAAACAACTTAAACTATAAAGTGAGTGTGCACATTTCCAAGAAAAAAAAACATATAATGCCCTTTACAGAGAATACAAAACTTTAGGACCAAGTCACGCTGAACTTAATTACTCTAAAAATCAGAGTTTTACAAAAACAATACGTTGACACTTTCCATTAAAAAATGAAATTTTAAAGTCCCAGGGAACAGTGGGTCATGCATATTTCCTTTGAAGTCAAAGGAGTAATGGTGCTATTCCAATGAAAAATGAACATTATTTTACTGTTCTCAATAGCTTCTACAAAATGGGCTTTTCTTCGTTTTGGTTTCTGTCACGACTGTTTGGTGGGTTTTAGAACACGACGTGGACTAGGAAAAATTGTCGAGACAACAACCAACGCAAAAAAGTCGATAATGCAGAAGCACTTGAGAACAGTAAAGTACTAAAAAACCGTTCAGGAGAGAAGCTTCCTCTTTTCATTTTTCATTGGAATAGCACCATAATTCTATTTAGATAAATTTGTTTGTTTAGATGAATTTACGGTAATTGTTTCTGGTAATCGTACCTTTTTTAACCAATAGGGGGAGGTGGTGCTACTTTGATCTGTGGAGCTAGATTGTTATACGACTTTTTCGCATATTTCTAAATGAAACTGGTCCTTACAATTATTTTATTTAGATCCACAATTATTTTGTCTATCCAAATTACATCATGTTAAAACCCAGTTTCCATTAGGAATATGTGAAAAAAAATCGTATAACAATGTAGCCCCACAGATCAAAGTAGCCCCGCCTCCCCCTATTGTAACTTTCTTCTGACATTTTTTCAGGACACGAATTCTAATGTTTAAACAAATTTCTCACACAAATTAAAGGCCAAATAATAAGGCAAGAACAGAGTTTCTACTGTTTTCCCAATGAGCTCAGTCGTGGTAAGACGGCGGCAACCGTCAACAAAATATAAATTGGAAAGCAGTAACATTCGAAACTTAAACAATAAAAATTAAAGTATGATTCCCTAAATTTGTAAAACAATAAAAAACGAGGTTTGTGTATGGTATGGGGCGGGGGGGGGCATTAGCTCTGAAAAATGCGACCAGTTTTAGTGTAAATTTTTCCCTGTTTTCGTACACATTTCACGAGATTCCCCCAAAACTACGTAGATTGCCAATTTGGGGTTTTCGGTTGCCTCTTCGTTATTAAATTAACTTTTATTTTTTATTAGTATTTTTTGCTAACTCATTCTACACTGACAGAAAACTGCTAATAAACTCAAAAATTTTTTCGGCTCGCTAGAAACACAATGGGAAACATAGAAAATGGTATGGGGAATGATACTGACAATCCCATTTCGAAAATTTCACTTGTAAAAAGATCAAAAAGATCTAGTTTCGATTTTTCGATTTTATTTGAATAAATTCGTGTTTCATTGAGGAAAATCACGGCAGCAACAAGATAACATATTTTAATTTATAAATTTAATCAAAAGTCTTTAATATTCTTTCGTAATATTTTGCATAACGACTAGTAATTTGACATTTCTACAGGAAAGGGTCTATCCAAAACGTATCTAAAAATGAAAAAAAAAATGAATAGCCCGTTTTCTAGCAATCCTAAAAAAAACTTTGGTTTTTAGATTCAGAGTAATACTACGGAGAGAACGTTCGAATAAAAAATAATTATGGTTCCCTCAATATTCCCTGTAAGGTAAACTAAATATAACATCCCAATATCTAATACTATGCGCGACTAATTTTGCCCCAGTCTCCTACTTTTAGAGCTTTTATTCCCTCGCAAAACACAAATTTGAAAACTCGATAAATTTTATCTTGTAAGACATCATATTTTTTTTTAAACCTGTCACATAATTGCCCCGACTTCCCATATTTATGTATATAAAAAAAATACTCTGATTTAACTATAAAATATAGAAACTTTCCAAAATAAAATGACTATACTGATTAATAGAAGAAACGAGATAATAAAATCCAATTTAGTCTTTAAAGGCCTCTACATGCTGGGAGCATTTTTGTGAAAAAGTGGTTTTTTTTAAAGAAAATATACGGAAACGTGGAACCTTTTTTGATAGGGTGGCAAAGCGTTCCAGGCTTTGCGAAGTGCTCGAACTCGTAACTTAGATGCTATACCTTAAAAGTAGTTTCGCATCATTTACCGTTTATCAACCGATTTATAAATAACTGAAAATATTTCACAAAATAGTTTAAAGTTGGGTCGACTTATGGGGAGGTCCCCAGAATGTCCCAAGTCGTTATCTCTAACCGTTTGGCCTCTAGATCTGGCGATAGCCGGACGGGCAGACGGAGAAACGGCGTGACGTAATTTTTTCAAAAATCGTCTGAAACGCGAAAATATGCTTAGAAATGTGCCCCCCGGGACATAGAAGGTGGAAATTTTTGGGGTTGAAAAAATCGAGGGATTATAGGGTGGATTGTGGAAAAGGAGACACTTAAGAAAAAGTTCAATTTCAAATGCATTTTTAAGCCGAATAAATATTTATTTTTTAAATTTTCTTTGCATCATGAGATTGCTCGTGAAATATTCTAACAGAATCTTAACAGTTTTTAATAGATATTTCAACCAATTAATTGGAATATTCCACCAAATTAAAAAACAACACATTTTGAAAAGATGGACAAAATTTTGGAAAATTGGACAAAAACTTTTGGAAAGTTGGACATAGTGATATTTATGACAAAATATCATACAAAATATGTAGAAAATCAAATGTTGAGGGTTTTCTGCGTATACTTGCACATTGGATGGTTATGCTAATCCCTCCTTTATGTTCGGATAACAGTTGAGGGACGCTAATTACCAAGAACTTCCTGGACGTCCAACCAAAAAGAGGTTCTGTAAATTTCACAGACGCCTCGCGCTGTCCAGCAGTTATAGCTTTAAAACAGATGAAACTTTTTAGCAGATTTGGATACTCAATCCGCCCAAATCCTTTTCCACTTGCTTTGGGAGTTCCGTAGAGGCTCCTATTTGTCTTTCTCCAGGTGTTTTTGCGATTTTTACTATCCATTCTGTCAGAAAAGGTGGTCTTCGGAATCTGGAAATCCTTGTAGCCTTTTCCAGGAGATTTTCTCCTTATCAGCTGCTAACTGCTGTTGCAACTATTTCTCCGGGTACTTAAGGATCTTTGTCGTTCTTGTTAACATGATTACACTGCACAAAACCACCAAATTCATTCACAAAATCAACTTGTCCAAGATTTCATAAAACTTGTTTTGACTGCAACACGAAATTAAATCACTTTTCTATCTTTTTTAAATGTAATATTTGACAAATATTTTTTATTCACCTTTTAAATGGATGTACAGTAGACTCTCTCAAATTCGAGCATATGGGACCGAAATGTCAGCTGAATTAGACAGAAATTCGGGCGACAAAGTGTTTGAAATGCAACGATTTTTTATTCATGTGCATATTATATATTGAGTTTACACACTCATAATATTGTAAATTGCATGAAAATCCCTTAATAATGCAAAATCACATCAAAACTAAGACAAACCATGCCAAATTTGAGCATATTTGATTCATTTGATAATCATAATCAAACTTGAAAAATGACAACAAACTTTTTTCAAATGTAACCGCTGCCCGATCTTAAAAGAGCCGAATTTGCGAGAGTCTACCGTATGTCCTTCGATTTTCACTGCGGACTTAACAATATTTCACAAATTATGCCGAAAAATCAAGAAAAACACTTTGGTGTTTTCCTAGCAACTTTCATAAAAAACGGAGAAAATGACAACTACCGTGTCAAGGTTATGAATATCACGCATGCAATACATTTTTTAAATTTTTCTTGCAAGTCACCCTTTGATTGTTTTATAACGATTTTTGCATTTTTAACTTCTCAAATAATCACAAAATTAGGTTTAATAATTTTTTTTTTATCGAAAATTGAAATATTTAATTGATTTATTATCAAGTTTTTAAGGAGGTGTCTCACATTTCACACTGCTTTGTCCAACTTTCCAAACTGTCTCGCTTTAGACAAATTACCCTACTGCTCTTTCTATGGAGTTCGAGCAGTAAAAGGCAATTTTAGATAAAAATTGCTTATAGTTTGTAATATTTGATCCTATAAAATAATTTGAGTCCTAATGTATTTTCTGATTGACTAAAGC
This sequence comes from Phlebotomus papatasi, assembly GCF_024763615.1. Taxonomy (NCBI): domain Eukaryota; kingdom Metazoa; phylum Arthropoda; class Insecta; order Diptera; family Psychodidae; genus Phlebotomus; species Phlebotomus papatasi. The sequence goes on from NC_077223.1 coordinate 74,710,101, forward strand.
TTGATGCATTCAAAGCTGTCAGAACTTTAGCCAATCACAGTGAGCGACTGGACTGAGATATTTGATAGGATTAAATATTTGATTACATGTGAATAAAGTTATCTATAGGATTTTAGGAATGATTTTTTCTCTATCTTTCAAATTAAGGACTCATTTGAAAGGTAAGACATTTAATTTTCAATTTGTCAGAAGAAAAAAGAAAACGCGAATTGTGGTCTAAAGTTGTGGTTGCAAGTTCTATGACAATCCCTGTTTTCTCAATTTAAAATTTATGTTCTCTATGAATCTTTTTTTTTAAATTGTGATTATCACGGTTTTTCTTTTTTCGGCAGTGTACATGAGAATCGGAGGAAATTCTAAAGGTGGCAGGGAGATACCATGAAAAAAGAAAGAGAGAAAGTAAGGATAGCAGAACAGGTGTGAAGTGTTGAAAAGTGGAAGAGATGAAAAGCAAAAAAAAAAGGAGAAGGAGAAGAGGGAACAGCAAAGAAAATGATTAACGTTAATTTCTTTTTGTCTACATATTGAAACTAATTGCCAGTTTATCGTGTTTATTACAACCCCTCTAATATTATAATGTTTTGGGGTAAAAGGGAAAGATGAAAAAAAAAGAAGGAAGATGATGATGGAGAGAAAAAAAATACCCCACCACTGGTCTGCTCTACATTTAAATAATTATGATTAATTAAGGTAATAATAATCTTATCTATTTTATCAGGCTGAAGGAAGAAGAACTTTTGGAAGGGGAGTAAAATGGAATTTTTATTGTGTGTGAAATATTTTTTGTGTCTCTATGAGAAATTATTTTTTTTTTTCTTTTCCTTGATTTTTCTATTACACTTTGTTATTCCGAATGTCCCTCTTATCTGTCCTTTCTGGCGATATTCGAACAATTTTGCGTCATATTTGTGTCTAAATATTGATCTAGCCTTCCCTCAGTACATTATTCTCTACAATTAATTGAAATATATCCATGAATTAATTTTTTTTGCGGAAAAATTTAAAACAAGGGGAATACAATTTTTTTTTCAACGTTATGAATTTCTTTTTCTTATTCTCTTTTTTAAAAAAAAGAAAAGCAGAAAATAGTGCTCCTAAAATTTGTCTTTTGTTATTTGAATTTTTTAAAGAAGTATCATGCAAAAATAGCACAAAAGATAGGGGACTTTTTGAGGGAATAAGGCGCAAAAGAAAATTATTAAAAATAAAAAAAATACAATAATAAATCATAAAAATAAAATCCATGAGAAATTGTGAAGAAATAAATATTGAGGAAGTCTTTCATACTCTTATCGTAAATATATAAGATAAATAGAATGTTTCTATATAATTTTTAGTGAGTAGAAAAAATAAAAGAAAATGTGTGTGTGTCGAAGTAAACAAAAAAAACACATTAAATTGAAAAATTAATTTTTTGCAAGACTCCAAATTATTCATTGATATAATTTTCTTTTCAAATAGCTCAGAAGAAAAGGGAAAATGTGTTGAAATTTGACCGAAGAAAAAAAAACAGTTTTAGAGGCAGAAAAAAAATCAATGGAAAATAGAATTGCACGAAGAAAAAAACCAGAGTACAAAGGTATCAAAGGGTTCTAAAGAGAATAAATGTTTAAAAGATGAAGCATAACACAGGAAAAAAGATACAAAGAGAAAATTATGCAAAAAAAAGGATTAACATTGAGCGGTTCTAAAACAACAAAAAATCAACCAAATATTTAACACATTAACTTTAAAATGAAATATATAGAAACAATAATAAAAATACATTTATTTAGTGAGTTTGTCGTACGCAAAACTTTAATTTCCTTTATGTGTAACTCTAATGGAGAAGCGAGTTTTGTCCTCCGGAAAAAAACAAGCAAAAGAATATAAGGTAGTTTATAAGGACAAAGATTATATTGTGTAGTAAGTTTTGAAGTAATATAAAAATTTGTGGGTATTTGAACACATTTTTTTCGCAAGTTTTTTGTAGTTTTCCCTTCCCCTTTAAAAGTATAAAATGAAGAAACATAATTGAATATGGAATATAGAAGTTATAAGTAAACTATATAAAAGGAAAAATATGGAAATTTGAATAAAAATACATTAGAAAGTAAAAAAAAAAGAAATGTTTTTCTTTCCTAGAAGTTCGAGCGTCGAAGTTTGTTGCTTCAACTCTAAGATCTCTGTTTTCAAGGAGTAAGAGCAGAATCACATTGACAATAAAACGCTCGTCGTAGCCTCACCATATTTCGTTAATTTACGCATTTTCATTGCAATTCTTACGCAAATTCTTGATTACCGTATTACCTTATCTCATATTCGGTGGCACAGACATTAAACGAAAATGCGATAAACGGCGCCAACAAAAATCGACCGATCCCTGAGAAAAACTGCGAAAACACATTTTAGTCGAGTGAGTGTTGAAATTGTCCAAAAATGACCTTTGTAAAAACAAGAAAATGAAAGAAAATGTTGCGAAATAAGTTTTGATGCTCTTTCAGCCACTGAAGAAGGTCCACATTGGGACCGAAAGCTCTGGGCAAGACCAAAAAAGTGTTTTCGTCTTATGGTGACCACTTTTCTCACTGGCGAACACCGGATACACTCCCTATCAAGTAAGTATGGATGAAATATTAGCCTATGGTTAACTCTAAAACATATCCCAAAGTTAAAAAAAAAAGTAGGGTAAAGTGTGCCAAATTTCGGCATAATTGCATGCAAGCGTCAAAGTCTCAAGTTTGAAATGTAATATTTTAAATACAAATTGATTTTTTTATTCTTTCTTCTGAAAAAGTGTTGCTTGGAACCTTGTAAAGAGTTTACCGTCTTTATTTACTCTAAAATCATTCTTAATACATTTTAAAATGAATAAAAATATAGACATAGCTTTGGTGCCCTATTTCGGCCACCTTCATTTTCATAGTTCCTTGCCCTTCGGGAATTCTTCCAATATCTTTTCCACGTCATTTCGTTTGTCGAATCCAAATTTTTGTTATTCTTTTGCATTGTATAATCTCTAGAGTACGTAAAATCTAAAAGTTCATGGAAATTCAAGGAACAAAAAAGGTGGCCGAAATTGCAAGCTGGCCGGAATTTGGCACACTTACCCTATGGGTCAATTTAAATAAAATGATAAAAAATGGTTTTAGAGGAAAGTGGGAAGAGAAAAAACGTCTTGGAATAAAGTTTTTTTTATTGGGGGTCACCGAAGATAGGAAGTTAGTATGTTTTACCGTTTAAACTCGAGGAGGGTGATATAATTTGAAAAAAAATCGGATTTTAGTATATAGGGTGAAAGGAACGCCTATTGACACTTTAAGAAGTCGTGTCAGGACTTATTGACAACTCTGTACCATTTGGAATACGAAATTTGAACATCTATCCTTATCAGAAAACGTAGACAAAGGAAAAAACATCATATTATTTACATTTTATTAGATACATTAAATAAATTTCAAGATTTTGACAAAAACGTCAATAGGTTGCCTGACGAAGAGGTGTTCCTTCGACCCTACTACTTTTTTCAGTTCTAGAAAGCACTTACAGTAGATTCTCTCTCAATCGGACATATGGGGCAAAATGTCATCCAAATTATCGATAGATTTGGGCGTCAAAATCATTGTAAATTCCACAAAAAGTGCTCAATTATAAATAATCATGATAAAATAAGAGGAACTACAGCGAATTTGAGCAAATTTGCTTCACAATTAAACGTGAAAATTGTCAAAAAAAAATTTTGCACCCGATTGAAAAAGAGCCGATTGAGCGAGAGGCTGCTGTATTTTATTATCTTCGACCCCCCTGACCAGAGTTTTATAAAGAAAATATTTTGCAATGGCCTAAAATTATTTAAAGAATTTAACTCATTTTAAGCTCAAATCCCAAATCAGTCTGCTTTTCTTTCTGCTAGTATAGTGCCTATTTCAATGCAAACCATGTCAAGTCCAAATTGCATTAGATACTGACTGTAACCCTGATATCTCACCTTACTTGCACATTAAAATTTTAATGCGTGTCACATTAAATGTCGCCAATGAGCGTTCTGAAATTTTAAAGAGCTTTTGAATTACTTAACGAAATAAGGCTGCTTCTTAAATGTTTGCCTTTCCATTCCAATTTACCCTATCTGTCACATCTTTATATGAGTTTTTAATACGAAAAATATAATATGAAATGGAAAAAATGAAAAAAATGGAATCTTCGATTAAATCGGATGAAATTGGAGTATCATAAAAGTTATAGTACTCCACGAGGGCTTTCCAAAACATCAAAATTTTTCAAATTCCGATAATTAGAAGCGGAGATATGACCGTTTGAAAAGTGCATTTTTGCCCCCCTCTATAGCTCGGGTCAGGGGGGTCGGAGGGGGTTAAGTTTGGTATCGATCGAAAGCTCTTAGGCCCAGATATAACATACTAAAATTTGAGATCGATCGATGTCATAGGGGCTGAGTTATTGAGAAAACAAAATTTGTGGATATTCCAAAATGGCGGAAGGGGGGTGGGTCTGACATCATCAACTTACAGCCACTCATCGATATTTAACTTTTGCCGAAAACCGCAAGTCGATATCTCTTTTCGTTCTCTCTCCAGAAGCGTTTGTACTGTACTCTGGACGGGACGGACGGGACGTTCACGAAAATCGATTTTTGGCGCATATGATATAAAGAGAAAGAAGAAATTCTTTCGTGATCTATGAGTGTCAAAACGTGTAAATCCAAAATGTAGGCTCGATCTGACGAGGTCGGATTTCACCTGTGACCACAAAAGCTGATATTCTAAAGAATCTCAGCTAACGGTATCATTCCTATTCTGGTTGATCATTTCGACGGCTCCATTCCATACTATGCTAAGTCGACTTAGCCTTTTATTACTCCGAGACATATGTCGTTCCTGGAACCGAGATCTACAACTAGTGAAAAAATTTGATGGTCATCCGGTGTTCGGGTAACGAGATATTTGATATTTTCGAAAAAAAATTACACGGGCAGCATAGGAAATCGCCAACTTCAAATGGCTCTCCTGAAATGTTGTCATTCTGAGATAGAATAGTATGGAATGGAACCGTAGATTTCTAAGTAAGAGGCTGCAATATTTAGCTTCATTCCTGATTCTTGGGGCTTCTGCCAAGGTTCGGAGACGTTTGGTTCCTAAGGCTAACTCTAATAAGCACTTATGTTTGCTCCTTATTACACGGTAAAAACTTTTGGACACTGACCAAAATATTGGAACAAATTGAAATGGGAACAAATTTTTTTGGAGCAAATGTGTACCTACAAAAGACATTTATTTGTTTAAACTATTTTTTTCACGGTTTTGTTAGAAAATTTAATAATAATTCCATTGCAATTTTCTTTGGGAACAAATTTGATATGGTAAAATGTCTTTAAATTTGAGTCAATTTCGTTTTATTCAAATTTGTCCCTGAAATTTTGGCATCGAACGTATACACTGTTGGTACACATTTAATCTTATGACATTCCGTAGTAGTGTGTCTTTGCAACATGGCGTCGATCGTGTGAAATGAAAGAATCGTGGTAAGTTTGGAAGATAAAAGATAAAAGTGAGCAAAAAAAGGTGGTCTTGAGTTACTCAGAGGAAGAGAATCATCCAAGTTACGGGCACCTGATCCAGGAAGGTAAGGTTGATGGTGTAAAAACACCAAATTTTTGTTTTTCTGTCTTCGTATCTTCATAACCTCTAATTGCCTGCATATTTCACAATTTCAGCTTGTAATTCATTTGATTTGACATATACAGGATTCGAGTGCCATCTCGTTGATTCTGAGGGATACACTCTTACACCAGGAGTGTTTGAGTTGGAATGGCAAGAGCTAAACAGGACAGTTGAGTTGAGGGAGGCGGCTCCGTTGAAATCTTTTCAGCCTTCTCCGGATCAACCTTCATCTTCGGCATCTCCGGGTATGCAAATACTCCCCACATCAAATATACAATCTGTCTCTTCGCCGACTACCCAGTCTGAAGATTCAGATGATTCACTAATTTCCTGTTCCCTGACATCGTCAAGTGGTACCGAAGATGCTCAAGTCACCATCGCAATTGAGGCACTCAGAAGACACTTCCAATGTCAGACAGTGATTGTGCATAAGGATGGCAGTGCACAACTGTTGGAAAAAGGTGCTCACAAGACTTTATTTTGTCATTTAAGACAACGAGACAAGAAAATATAAGACTGAAATTCTGAATAAAAATATGAATGTTTTTATTATAATATTACTCCTATATTTGGAACATAATTGATCCAAAAATTTGGGTGTCCGTGGACGAGCTAATTTTTAGAATAAATTCATTACAAATATGAGGATGTTTTTGAGTGTAATAGAAGGTACAAATTTGTTTCAAAAATTTGGGTGTCCGTGGACGAGCTAATTTTTGGGACAAATTCATTACTAATATTGAGTATCTTTCTGAGTCTTGTAAAATGAACAAGATTATGCCAAAAATTATGGTGTCCGTGGACGAGCTAATTTTTGGAACAAATACGTGCCGAAATTTTTTCACCGTGTAGGGGGTAATTTTCCACTTAGGGGAAGTGCCCAAGCTTGATACCATTGGAAGCTTCGTAATGACTAAATTTTCTATATTTCACATTATATATGTGACTCATCGCAACCATATTTTAAAAACTATGGGAAAGTGGCCAGTTTTTAAAATATATTGCGGAGTCACATTTATTGAGAAACATAGGAAAAATTTTGTCATTACGAAACTTCCAATGGTATCAAGCATGGGCACTTTCCCCTACGGTTTTTTCGGTTGCAGATTTTTTTTTAAATAGGGCTCGTAAGTAGAAACCCAAGAACAACAAAAATGGTAGGGGAAAGTTCCCATGCTACACGGTCCCAAGCTTTATAAAGACTAAATTTTTCCTATGTTTTTCAATAAATGTGACTCGTCGCACCGATATTTAAAAAACTTAGGGAAAGTCTCCTGTTTTTAAAATATATCGCGAAGTCACATTATGAAACTTGGGACCGTCTAAAGCATATGGGCACTTTCCCCTAAATTGATTTAGCATCCCTCTGGCAAAAATAGAAAGATCTTGGTATTTTTTCTTTAAAAGTAAGACATATTTAAGACTTTCAAAGTTACAATGACTACATTTAAAGATTAAATCATTTGATATGAAAAATAGCATCAATTTTTTATTCGAGGACCCTTTCCGTAATGTTCCTCTAAGACTAGAGACATCCAATCTGAATAACATTTACAAAATTTGATTTATTCCATTACTGTTCTTTATTTATTTCTTTATTTCATATAACTTAATAGTTCATTTAAAGAAGCCTTTTGTTACGGATAAATAAATTAAACAGAAAATATTTGAGCAATATTTCCAATTTTAATTGTAAATAAAATTATTTAAAATGTCTTTTTCTTAGAACTTCAGATTAAAAGTACTTAAAGCTTTATCAAATGAGAGATTACGATGGTCTCTAAAATATTATTATAACATTACACTGTGCAACAATTTCAAACTTTTTTTTTGTCGCCGGGTTCTCATGCTACTTTTTCTATTGCTAGGGTCAAATGATTTACGAAAATACTTATCATTTTGATTTCATTTGGATTTTGCGACTGGTATTTACGAAAAACGGTTTTTTCCGTTTTTTGATACTTGGGTGCCTATATCTCCGAATCTACTGAACCGATTTATTTCTCACTAAGGAATAATTTGTTCTCCTTTAGATGCCCGATAAATCCTCTGAACAGATGAAGTTCGTACAACCGACACCAGGGGCGCTGTAGTCTCATAAATGTCAGAAAACATGTAAAAATCGAAATTTGTAGCAACTTTGATCAAGAATATCTCGAAAACTAAAACTGTTCTTAACAATCTTATTTATGGGTTTGATAGAGAATTTTATTAGCTACATTTTTGTTCATATACAACTTTTTGCTCAGATTATTTTTTAGCCTCGAAATAGAGGTTCAAACGAAAAATGAGCACCCAGCCAACTACAGAAAACCCTCATTATTTCACACATTTTGACTTTTTCTTTTCAAGTTGAGGTAAATCCAGGATATTTTCATACTTTTTCTAAATTGCATAAGTTTAATAAATATATACATATTTTTTCTTTTACATCGGAAAATTTCTTAGCCCAAGATACACAGTCTCAAAGATGGCGTGACGCGCTTCATATTTCACTTGTGATTTTTGACAAAAATTTTAAAGTGCTCTATTTCGGGAAGAGGCCAAGATATTTTTTGCTATTTTTTTTTTAAATCTGACATGTAATTTTATTCTCTTTAAAGGCGTCTCCAAACTTTCCCCTATCATTGTAGGAAGCAACGTCAAAATAAAAAAAAGGCAATTTGTTTATGAAAATTGATTCTAGTGTATAGACACCATAAATCGACATACTTTTGATTTTTTTTAAATTAAAAAGTATATTATTAACATAAAAAACTACATTCCCTCAAAGAAAGAGGGTCCACTTTTTTGTTGAACTACTTAATTTTTTTTTTTGGAAATTCCCCAAAACAATTGAGTAGTTAAACTCAAAAATGGATAGACTTCTTTTCAGGGAGTATAGCACCACAATAGTATTTACCAAAAGGAAAAATATTGAAACTTTTGGATTTGGTATTTAAAAAAAAGAGTCCAAAAATTTTTTTTTTGTCAAAAACAAAACTTTAACATATATTTGGCACATATACTCTATTTTGAAAATGTTTTAGACTTTTATTGCGAAATATATAAATAAAAAGTCCAGTACGACTCTGATAGTATTAATTCCTAAAAATTTCAAACACAGTGAAAAATATGTAAAAATATGTAAAATTTCAAATTTAATGTCAAACTTTTAAACTACTTTTGTCGAGTAACAATCTGAGTCAATTTTGAATGAGTGAAATAGTAACTTCAACAAGAAAAATAACTTAGAATATTGCAGACATGACATGTGTTGACTCTATTGGAGTCGTACTGTATTTTTTTCGAAAAGTAAAGTGATCAAAGTCTAAAACATTTTAAAAAAAAATAGCGTATATGTACTAAAAATGTGAAAAACTTTTGTTTTTACCAAAAAAAAAATTTGAACTTTTTTTTCTTTTAAATACCAAATCCAAAAGTTTCAATATTTTTCCTTTTGGTAAATACTATTGTGGTGCTATACTCCCTGAAAAGAAGTCTATCCATTTTTGAGTTTAACTACTCAATTGTTTTGGGGAATTTCCAAAAAAAAAAAAATTAAGTAGTTCAACAAAAAAGTGGACCCTCTTTCTTTGAGGGAATGTAGTTTTTTATGTTAATAATATACTTTTTAATTTAAAAAAAATCAAAAGTATGTCGATTTATGGTGTCTATACACTAGAATCAATTTTCATAAACAAATTGCCTTTTTTTTATTTTGACGTTGCTTCCTACAATGATAGGGGAAAGTTTGGAGACGCCTTTAAAGAGAATAAAATTACATGTCAGATTTAAAAAAAAAATAGCAAAAAATATCTTGGCCTCTTCCCGAAATAGAGCACTTTAAAATTTTTGTCAAAAATCACAAGTGAAATATGAAGCGCGTCACGCCATCTTTGAGACTGTGTATCTTGGGCTAAGAAATTTTCCGATGTAAAAGAAAAAATATGTATATATTTATTAAACTTATGCAATTTAGAAAAAGTATGAAAATATCCTGGATTTACCTCAACTTGAAAAGAAAAAGTCAAAATGTGTGAAATAATGAGGGTTTTCTCTAGTTGGCTGGGTGCTCATTTTTCGTTTGAACCTCTATTTCGAGGCTAAAAAATAATCTGAGCAAAAAGTTGTATATGAACAAAAATGTAGCTAATAAAATTCTCTATCAAGCCCATAAATAAGATTGTTAAGAACAGTTTTAGTTTTCGAGATATTCTTGATCAAAGTTGCTACAAATTTCGATTTTTACATGTTTTCTGACATTTATGGGACTACAGCGCCCCTGGTGTCGGTTGTACGAACTTCATCTGTTCAGAGGATTTATCGGGCATCTAAAGGAGAACAAATTATTCCTTAGTGAGAAATAAATCGGTTCAGTAGATTCGGAGATATAGGCACCCAAGTATCAAAAAACGGAAAAAACCGTTTTTCGTAAATACCAGTCGCAAAATCCAAATGAAATCAAAATGATAAGTATTTTCGTAAATCATTTGACCCTAGCAATAGAAAAAGTAGCATGAGAACCCGGCGACAAAATCATCGTTGCACAGTGTTATTAAATATTCAATTTATGTGGCTAATGCTTAGATTTTTTTTCAAATGTTTATTCATTAAATGAAGTTTAAAACTCAAAATAAAGAATAATCCGCCAGACATGATGTAGAAAGCCAATAAAACGAGTAACTCTAGCTAACTTGTAACTTTACAAACCCTATTAATTTTTCAGCAACATCTCTTGTTCTATTTTGAACTCTCAACAAGTTGGACAGCAATAAAGACTGCCTCGTTTCCCTAATAAATTTCTAATGAAATCAATAGAATATGTAAAATATTCACATGATTTTTCGAGAAAAATTCCATTAAAAATTCCAAAGCGAGAAACATTTCAAAAATTCCTGACCATCTTCTGGATTTTATATTTTTGTGAGTAGACCACTTAATCTCGAAAAAAAATGGATGAAAATCATGTGGTTTGTATGGTTCAGACGGAAGTGCCACTCGGGAAAGACTTGCAATTTTCTGCATTTTCTCCTTCTTTTGTTCCTTCCGTGAGGGAATATTGTCTCTATTCCCCTGCTTCTCCCTACATCCCCGACAGTTCAATTATATGATGAAAAATTCCCTCACTAGCCTCCTCACCCTTCATTCCCGGAGAATTGTCTGAAATGGCAAAAGTCAAAAGTCATGCGAAAACATCCACTTTTCTTAACGATGGGTGATTTTTCTTTCTAGTATTTCTTCCCAACTCAAATTATGTAGCATGTTTCCTTTTACTGCTCCAACTTTAAAGAGAGGTCGCAGTGGGTTACAATATATAACGGCTAGATCCTTTGTTGGATAGAAAATGATTATTTTTTTGGGTATTTAGAATTTATGCAGATCTGTTGAAGACCCAAACGCGGTTAAAGGACAACTTTCTTAAGCCTTGCTTGTACAAATTATTATTATTATTATTTATTCGCTCTACAAAAATATTTACAATGTACAGTCATTTTTTAGATAAATAAATAATAAGATGTTCATTCATCAACAAATGCTTAACGGTGCTATCACACTAGGATTTTCACAATTTAATTTTAAATTCAATTGAGCCAATTGAGCAAAGATTTCTAGAATTTACTTGAAAATTCTCACAGCCAGGACACATTTTGTAAAGAATTTGCTCAATTTTAACTAGTGCCGCGAGATTTTTGATTGTGAATGACTCCGGAAAATGTGTGATAGTACTTAAAATGTCTTATAAGTCACTTATCTTTTATGCAAAAGAATCCCCAAAGCCAGAAGAAAGGGAGGAGGGTGCTCATACAATCTTGCTGAAAATCTGTATGAAGTCATCCCAACTGTGATTTCTTGACACGACAATTTCCTTCGAATTGCTTTGGAAGTACTCAGCAAATTACTCCCGATACTGAAGCTTCACTCGCGTACAAGTTTATCACTAATCACTGTATACTCATTTTATTTTTTGGCAACATAATTAATTAATAGTGAATAAATTTAATAAGAACAATTAAATTCAAAAAGCTACTTGTTCAACTGCAATAAAATTGAAATTAATGAGCAATTTTAATATTTTAATTTGCTGAGTTCAAATTTAATTGAGCAACCACATTTATGCTATTTTAGTATGTTTAAACATGTTTTGGTGGGCCAAATATTAGTTAATATCCATAAATAAGCGAAAATCTATCAATTCAAATGATTTTTAATGCAAAATAATGCATAGGAACTTCATCTGAAAATTAATTTGAATTTACAAATTGAAGAAATCCTAGTGTGATACCACGATAAAAATTGCAAGTTTACATGCGATACAATATTGTATAGATGAAATAAACATTATTAGTTGGTAAAAAAAAGTTCTTATATATAAATATATTCAAAAAATCAAATTTAAAACTCATAGGGGAAAGTTTTCAAGCTTAGTACACGCTCTGGCTTCAAACAGTTCACATCACATACCTTTTCCATATTCCTTTAATGAATTTGACCCAATTTTTTTCATGAAATATCTGACTTAACTCTTTCCGGACCGCAGCATTATGCTGCGAGACAAATGCGCCATTTTTTAATCAAAAATATCTAAACTCAGGAATTAATTAAGATCCTGCAAAACATATCTTATATTTGGACATCCTTATAGTTTGTAATCATTCACAAGAATTGAATTTTTCTCAGTTCTGAATAATTAAAAAACATTGTTTTTCACTGAATATTCATATGCTAGACGAAAGAGTTAAAACCCTATTTTAAGTGTCTTGGTCGAGTAGAAGTAGTGAAATTAGCATCTGAGTGGTTTCAAAGCGTTATTATTATTTTTTCTTTCAAAATTGTAAAAGAGATGATCCTATTTTTGTGAATAAAGTATATTATGGGAATTAAGTATTATAAAGTATATATGGAAAAAATCAATTTTTTCACACTAAAACGACAAAATATAGGGCAGATGGCCTGAACAAAAAAGTATGTTTGGAGTGTTTGGACGAAATATAGATATATACACTCAGTCCCTGCATTCTGCACATTTTCGGAACGGAAAAAACGCGCGAAATGGCATTATGCACGAACAGAACACCGAGGCCCTGATTATGCATCGAGAAAAATTGCATACCCACAGGGGGAGTCTTTTGAATAAAATCCGTAGAACGAATTTCGCACGGAGTAAAAGTAGTGCAAACAAAAAGATTCAATTTTTTAATAGAAATTCATCAAACAACAATACTTTTTGGAGAGAGTTCTTCAATAAATGGTTACAATATTTAAAAATTTTACCCTAATAAAAGAAATTACAGTTTTCTTCTGAAAAAGTAGCAAAAAAAAGTTTTCAAATTTCCCGCGTCTCAAAATAGTATACATTCAGGCGTATTTCAAAAATGATTTCATAAATTGACTCCCAATGGTAGGCAAACTTGCATAATTGTATGTGCATAATCCCGAAGTACTTAACCCATTCCTTACCATGGTATTATACATCATACGCAAATTGAGTGATTTTAGATGATTTATTTCCAGGCAATATAGTTGCCAGAATTGTTGTTGGGAATGGATTTTTAATTACTTTTGTTCTTCAATTACTTGATAAAAATAGTCCGACAGAGATGGGAATACATTTTATTGTTCTTTTCTCGCTTCGCCGAAAGTCCTGCAAAATTTTTGCTCAAAATGGCGGACGGAAAATTCGACATCCCGTCGAATTTGTTAAAATTGGCCTCTTTCCTCTTTCTTAATTTTAACTCTAGTTGCCAATTTGTTTTCTTGGATAGTTACTCTATCTAATGCAAAAGAGTTTGTAATGAATTAATACGCAGAATTTAAATTCAGCGACCGTTAAAAGACATGTTTGAAAAAGACTCCCCGCGCCCCCATAATAGATTTTGTTTTCTTTTCGAAAAATTCATCTATTAATCTGTTGGAAACTATAATCCCAATATATGAACATTCTATCTTAAGTATTTCTAGTACATTGACTGAATGGGTTAACTCTTTCGTCTCTTTTGGGACTCTGAGTACCCAAAACAGCATATGAATATTCTATGAAAAACAGTGTCTTTTAATTATTCAGAATTGATAAAAATCCGATTCTTGTGGATGATTAAAAACTCTTAGGATGTCCATATGTAAGATATTTTCTGTAAGACTTAAATTAATTCCTGATGAGCTTAGATATTTTTGATTAAAAAATTGTGAAAATGGCTTGCAGCATATGCTGCGGTCCGGATAGAGTTAACTCTTTCGTCTCTTTTGGGACTCTGAGTACCCAAAGCAGCATATGAATGTTCTGTGAAAAACGATTTTTTTTAATTATTCATAACTGATAAAAATCTGATTCTTGTGGATGATTACAAACTATAAGGATGTCCAAATGTAAGATATTTTTTGTAGGACCTCAATTAATTCCTGAGCTTAGATATTTTTGATTAAAAAATTGTGAAATTGGCTTGCAGCATATGCTGCGGTCCGCAAAGAGTTAATGACAGGACTGAGTGTACAAGGTAATCATTTTTACAATACACTAGATCCCGGCATTATGCACATTTTCGGGACCGAAAAAAACGCGCGAAATGGCATTATGCATCGAGAAAATTTGCATACCTACAGGGGCTTTCTTTTGAATAAATTGACCGTTGAACGAATTTCGCGCAGAGTAAAAGTCGATAAAAGTAGTTCAAACAAAAAGATTCAAATGTTTCAACTAATTCAACAATATAAATGCATTAACAAACAATACATGGCCAGAGTTCTTCAATAAATGGTTAGAATAATAAAAAAAATACCTTAAAAAAAAGAAATTAAAATTTTGTTCTGAAAAAGTAGCAAAATGTTTTCAAATTTCCCGCGTCGCGCCATAGTATGCATTCAGGCGTATTTCAAAAATGATTTCATAAATTGACTCCCGATGGTAGGCAAATTTGCATAATTGTGTGTGCATAATTCCGTCAGGTGCATAATCCCGAAGGACTTAATGCCGGGACTGAGTGTATGTCAGTTCTCGTAGTGGAAGAATCTGCTAAGTCCTAGACCGCCCCTTCCCATGGTGTAGTGAGTGTATATGCTTTTTCCATGCTCCCAGAGTTGTTGGGTGAAAGCGGTGCGCGTTTTACGTTTTATCACAATTGAGAATGTCTTTCCTGACCTTCAGTTGCTTGTACTGGACGGGACTCGAACTCCCCACAACTGTAAGAGTCGAGACAGAGACCTCGTCCGTCCAAGAGCTCTTGCCTAATGCGCCACTGAGATCTCCAAAACTCCTCGGCTCTTTTAGAGGATCTTTTGAGAGATGTAGTGCAAAATTACAGGGAGTTCCGCCTTCAAATAAATTCTCGAGACCGAAACAGCCCGCGAATTCACTTCAGTGACACAGAAAAATTGAATCGCCGTGATGTATGCAAAACATTTTCTGCACCAATTTTTCAGCCTTTTTAGCGCCAACATTCACGAAAAGTGTATTTCAAATTTACCGCGTGAAAAAATGCATAGGGTAAGTGTGCCAAATTTCGGCATATTTGCATGCAAGCGCCAAAGTCTCAAGTTTGAAATGTAATATTTTTAATAGAAATTGATTTTTTTATTACTTCTTTTTAAGGAGTGTTGCTTGGAACTTTGTAGACAAATTATCGTCTTTAGTTTCTCTAAAATCATTCTTTATCTTTTTAAAATGAATAAAAATGTAGACATAGCTTTCGTGGCCTATTTCGGCCACCTTCATTCCTATAGTTATTTGCTCTTCCAGAATTCTTCCAATGTCTTTTTCATATTATCTCGTTGTCGGAGCGACAGTTTTTGTTATTTTTTGAATTGTATAACCTCTAAAGTACGCAAAAACTAAAAATTCATGCAAATTCGAGGAACAAAAAAGGTGGCCGAAATTGCAAGCTGGCTGAAATTTGGTACACTTACCCTACATTTAGGGGCATTTCAAAAATTATTTTATAACTCCTATTGATAGGCAATTCATATCAAATTCTTTCAATCCGTTTTCACTTAATTTGGAACTCCCTGTGAAACATGCCAGTTTTGCCACCAATTTTTAAATAAACGATTAGATTTTTTTTACTTCAGTGTTTATTTCACCAAAAACATAAATTCAGGAAAACTAAGAAGGTAACACTTAGGATTCTAAAAGAGAGAAGACTTGAAATTACTGGATGGTGATTCTCAATTTCTGTCTTTTTTTTTAAATTTTTGATCTACTGAGCAATATTGAAGGCCTTCTGGATGGACACGATGATATTTTTGTCCACCTCTGTTCTGCCCATGTACCCAACCAACTCCTCCATTGCCTTTCGATCTGACGTGGACATGAACATGGACAGAATATTGATTTCGCTATTTGTGGCCAGAGCATCGAGAATACTGTGTACTGGTAGTTCCTTCTGCACAAAGTGCCTCTGCATCGTGGCTAGCAATTGAGATAGCAGAACACTGTCCAGGAGGGGTCCCAGAGCCTTTATAACACCACTATTTGCCCCCACAATTGCCTCCAAATACCCACATCGTGTCTTCTCCGTGAGATCCTTCCAGGTGCTGCAGAACTGGATATTTGTCGCTGGAACTTCTGGAACTGCTTGCTCCAGCTCAGCTTCTGCTGAATCTTCCTGCGTTGGAAGTTCAACTTTTTTGGTCTTTGGTGGCAATTCAGGGGCAATTTCTTGCCTCGGAGGAGGACTCTCTTTAGCTTTCTTCTGCTCATTGTACTTGGCCAAATGATCAAACACATCATCCTCCACTTCCTGACTCGTGGACGGACGCGGCGCAAAAGGCAAGGCCATCACCGGGAGGCCATAATCGAAGGCTGAAGGAGGGGAAGAGGAGGAGGAAGCACTGTACTCACCGGTGAAGTTATTGAAGAGCTTATCGACAATGTGATCAGGAATTGGCTCAGGCCGCGTATGATTCTCAACAATTTCAATCCTCTTCAGCGGTTTCTGTATAAAAGAAATTGGTCAGACGCAATGCATTGATCTGATTCAGGCTTATCCGGATTATTAATACAATATTTACCTTTGATCTGAGATGGGGTTTCTTTTCCACAAAGTCCACTTCCTTAGCCTCCCTGTCGAGTCTACTCCATGGCTTACCAGGAACTCCACTCCATGATTCCTCGCGCTTCCTGTTATTGTTGATCTCATCGCGTGACGTATGATTCCTTTCTTTCATCAGGCGTTTCTTAAAATCACTCAGCTGCCGACTAAGTGAATGTATCGATGGATCCAGTCTCATCACTGTCTCACAATCCCTCACAGCTGCTTCCCAGTTTCCCAGTGACTCATTAGCCTGCATCCGCCGATAGAAAGCCTTCACATATTTCCTGTCCAGCGAAATAGCAATATTGCAGTCCTCGATAGCCCTATTCTGACGATCGAGCTTGAGATTGCACAGAGCACGATTTGTATAGTAAATAGGGTCATCCGGAAAGGTCTCAATGGCAGCTGTATAGTGAGAAAGAGCTTCCTCGTATTGCTCCAATTTGACACATTTGTTCCCCTTCTCTTTCATCCCATTGGCAAGAGTGTGGGGATCTTTTGCATCATCATCCTCCGTTGGCATCACCCTCAACTGGCTGCGCACTGGCACTTTGATGTCCTGGAAACAGAGAATAAACAGAGAAAAAATGTCTCACAGGAGAAAACAATGGAAATTTCTCGAGTGAACCTAACCTTATTTTCCACCGAATCTGAACTGCCCGTTTTCACCAATTTCTCCGTTTCCTTCATCTGCCGCTGGAACTCCAGCACATCTTTAAACTTTCGCTTCAATTCCTCACAGTTGTACTCGGCTGCTTGCTTAATTTCCAGCTGTTTTCTCACATCTGCCATTTTTTGCACTATTTTTGTTGTCTTTTGTCTCCGTCCGCGGAACTGCAAATATAGCCCAGAGGGCAGTGCGGTCGCCCTGCTGTTGAGAATGCTGAATGCTGTCAGTTTTTGAAATTAACAGCCAACGGTTTTTGTATGAGATTTTTTGTTTTTTGTTTTTTTTTTTGTGTAAAAAGTTATTTTAAAAAAGGATAAATCAGGCAGTCTCGTCATGCTCGTCATCTTCATCAAATCTAAACAAGAATTTAAATAACTGTACAAATATTGGTATTAATCTAATAAGTTGTTTTTCTTTCTTGTTTTATTCTAACTTTTTCTAATAGAGACCCATAAAACTTTTCCAAGATTTTAAAGAGGTTTTTTAATCGCTTCATTCAGAGTGCTTTAAGCGAAAAAACTGTAAATTCAAGGAATTATTTGATTTTTGAGAAGACAAATTAGCAGGAAGAAGAGGAACCTTATAAAGGAAAAATCATTTCTACTTTCGGATCTGGCAACACTGAAAAAGACGCTGGGTGTTTTATTCATTTTTACACTTTTCCGTTTCCGCATTTTACGCTTGCAACTTGTAGGACTTGTAGAATGTAAAACGGACGTCTTAACACTTAACAGTGCTCTATGACAAAAATTATAAGAAAATCTTGTTTTTGCATTAACGCCTTTAACCTGACAGGGTCAAAAATTGAGGATCAGAAAAAATCATTTTTTTACTTCTTACTTAGAGCAAAAAATAACATTAGACCAAGAGCAAGAATAACATAAACCGGTGACCCAATCGTCTTTAGGACCCTTAGGACTTATAAGGGGAAGTGGGACACCTTTAAAAATGGGGCACCATTGAAATTGGGACTTTTCACCTATTTTTAAATAAAATTGAGCCTTATTGTGATAAAATCTAGCTGTACAAGCAGATTGACACGCTAAATTACATTTTGATACCCACTGGGCAAATAATTACTCCGACTTAAAAATGACTGGGTTTTTTTCTACAAGAAATGGTCAAAAAATTACTCCTAGAATCTTAAAAATTAGTCGTATTTGGGTCGAATTTTAGTCAGAGCATTACTCAAAATTGAGTTAGTAATACATTAGTTATTTTACGGGCTTAAAATTTACTCTAACATGAAGTAATAAAAACGACTCCAAAATCCAAATTACGATCCTTTTCCGTACGAAAAAATGACGCGCCAAAAACAGTGCACTTGCCATCCTTCTCTACCGCATATGTGCGAAATCGACGTACGTACTCTCAATGAAAAAATCAAATGCACTCCACAATTTTGTACTATACTATCACCTTAGACACCGTTTTCTCATTAATTCTTCACATATTTTATTGTTTTTTGCTACTTTTTATGGAATTTTGGTCAATTTGTTCCAATTTCACTACTCACATTTGCGAATATTTTTCTCATTCGACTATTGCTGAATGAGCCGCCCGACATGTCGAAAATATTCCAGCTGGATGGCAACAACGCACAAAAATCTTTTAAAATTTTCACTAAGTAGGATTTTTAGACACAAGATTTTTATCACACAATACTCCTGAGACAGGAGCAAACACCTGAATAACGAAAATTAATTTTCCATGAAAATTGTCCGGGTATTTATCGACCAAAACACTGCCTTATTTTTGCATAATTTTTGTCGGCATTTTCTTTTTCTAAATCACAACACATTTCTCTACTAGAGGAGTTTTTCCTCCTAATGTTACACTATAATATTATTGAGAAAACACGCGAAATTGCCAACTACTTTGCGAATTCACAGCATGAATACAGTAAAGTAGAGTATCTCAAATCTGAATCTCTCAAATTCGAACGCCGCGCCGTTTGGATTCAAAATGTCAATTGTGAGGTTATGTTAGAAGGTCCGTATTCTAGATGAATGAAAATCATATTTATGTGCTTCTTCCTGAATGTTTACATACATTATAGTCGTGTAAAATGAAAAGGAAGTATGTTACCACAAAAACTTGCGAGAAAGTATGAGAATTTGATTCAAAGTACAATTTAATCTCACACAAATTTCGTTAGTTTTGAAAAAATCGTTCGAATTTGGGAGGTGAGAAATGTCAAAAATACCCCCCGAGCGTTCGAATTTAGGAGACTCTATTGTAATTCTATTTGCCATATTTGACAAGTGAAATTTCCCCTCAGACATACGCAGCGAGGGGAAGATTATTTATAGGGACACTGGAAGTCATTGGAAGAGCCCATTTTGGCGCGTCATATTTTAGTCGTGGGCGAGTAGTCTCAGAGTTATTACGACGCCAAGTGACTTTCGTAATAACCGTCATATTATTCCCCACTTTCGGTCATTCGACGCTCTGACGACCGTCACAGGACCCATTTTTGGATCCAGAATACATACATCCAACAGTAATCTTCCTCAAAATTGCCGTTTGGGTTATGTTTGTACATTATTGTAAAGTAGAAGGTTAAAGGAATATAGAATATTTTTTGCAAGCTTTAGCTATTTGCTATGTAGTAAATATTTAAGCTAAAAAATGGCGAATTTTTAAATTCTCAAATTCATAATTGATTTTATTTATTTTTTATACTTCCAATTTTTTTAAACAAAACCCTTTTGGCAATAAAGACTACAATACTTATACGTAATATTTTTCATTAAAGCGAAAAATATTATTCATTGGTATTGTCAGAAAAAATACTTAAATTTTTGGGCTATTTTTGTCCCTATCGTTCATGGAGGCACAAAATACACCGAATCAGACTCTATTGGACTTTCCAAGGTTAAATGTAAAACTTATCATTGATTATGTTTCTCAGTTTAATTTTTTTTGTTGATTTTCAGTCCGTAAAAAGTTAAAGGGTTAATGGTCAAAAAAGGGTCGAAAGTTAAAAAGTAGTTTTAACGACAGTTTTTTCAAATCCTGGCGACTGACCCGACTGACCACAAATGCAACACACTTTTTGGCCTCCTTTGCAGTCCCTATAAACAGCACCTTCAGCTTGGAAATTCATCAGATAATTCTTAAAATTATCTCATGGACTTCTCCAATTATTTTCCCAACATAAAGAAAGTTTCTTCGAAGGGGTTTCTCAGTGGCTGCGGACTTGGACAGAACGTCAGGCAGGGACAATTTTGAGGGATTTCCAGACCAAAATCATCTACTATTTTCAATAATTCAGACACAATATGGACCACTGGTGAGCCAGGCGGGGATTTAGATAACGCAGGAGCTGTAAATATAGAGGAAAATTGAGAAAGAAAGCAAATGTGAGTCTGTGGGAGAAGGTCACAGCGCGACAACTAAAGTGTTTTTCTTTTCTGTTCTCTTTCAGTTTTTCTTGGAAAATGTTCACTACGGACTGTACAGCCATTAAGGATATCCGTGCGGGCCTGAAGAACATCAATGTGGTGTTTATTGTGCTGGAAGTGGGAGCAGCTACGGTGACAAAGGAGAATCGCGAAGTGCGAACATTTAAGATTGCTGATCCCACGGGATGCATAAATTTGTCAATTTGGGATGAGCCTGGGAAGCTACTAATACCCGGGGATATTGTACGACTGACCAAGGGGTATGCATCCATCTGGAGACAGTGTTTGACGCTGTACTCGGGAAAGAATGGGGACATTCACAAAATTGGGGATTTTTGCTTGACATTCAACGAGCAGCTGAATATGAGTGAACCCAATCCCAGCCTTGCAGTCATCAGTCAACCGCAGATGATTGTGAACAATGGAGCAAATCTGGGACCAGCCACTAATAGTGGCAGCAGCAACAATGGAACATCAACAGTCACACGAACCGTTCCGGCCAGTCAGGGTACATCTCAGACAACAGCCACTGGTAGCAATGGGGGCAGTGGGGCGGCTGGGAGTAGTGGAAGTGGGTCTGTGAGTGCCTCAAAAGCCACCCGTTTGAGCAGTGGCGAGACAAAGTCCAAGATACGCACAGGACGCAGCAGTGGCGGCCGGGGGAGTGTCAAGGGAGACAGGAGGTAGTGGTGAGATGATGTGTCGGGATTATTATCTATTTATGGACAAATATATACAAAGGGAATTCCCATTTTCACATCACATTTCCGCATTTTTATTTTCAAATCTCCCGCGAATGGAAAATTCACCATAAATATTCCGGAAAGGAGTGCAAACATCTCCCCACTCTTTTTCGGAATGTCAATGCCGATCGCAGTAGTGCTTGCAAAAAACGCTTCATAGAAGAAGACAAGGTATTGTCTAGGTGCAAAAAGTGGTGATTCTTCAAGGATAGACAAAGACGAATCAATGGCATTGAGGTAAATCCATCAAATGTACTGTATATTTAGCGATTACTCAATATTTTGGATTTGGTCGTCGTGAGAGGGGCGGTCGGCGCGCGTAAACATGTCAAAATGGCCAATGTGTCAAAAAGTGCCGTGCGGAATGTTTGATAAATTTCTACGGAAGCTTTTCCGGGCTGTCTCACTGGCCAGTTTGTGCAGAGTGTTAGTGCATACGATGCAGATTTAGTCAGGGTATCCCATAAGATAGTGGGTTTAGTGAAAATTTGGGGTAAATTGTGTGTAAATTTGGGTTGAGATTGTGATTGCCATCGTGGTGGGTTTTTTTTCCCGGAATATCCCAAGTGCACAACAACAAAAAAAAAGATGACACCACTCCTGGGGGAAGATGATGCCAACAATGCTGGAGCATTGTACTTGAAGAAGGTGGGCAGTGCTGTGTTCTATGGGGTGGCATCCCTTATGATAACTGTGGTGAATAAGAGTGTCCTCACATCCTACCACTTTCCATCATTCCTGGTACTGAGTCTGGGTCAGATGTTGGCTGGAATTGTTGTGCTGTACGTGGCGAAGAAGAGTGGTGTACTGACGTTTCCTGATATGGCTAGGGATACGCCTAGAAAAATTTTTCCTCTGCCCCTGCTGTACATGGGAAATATGATTTTTGGCTTGGGCGGCACTCAAGCTCTCAGTCTGCCCATGTTTGCTGCCCTCAGACGCTTTTCCATCCTCATGACGATGCTCCTGGAGCTAAAAGTTCTGGGTGTTAGACCAAGCATTCCTGTTCAAGTTAGTGTTTATGCAATGATAGGAGGAGCTCTTTTGGCGGCCAGTGATGATCTCAGCTTCAATATGGAGGGGTATACCTTCATAATGATCACAAATGCCCTCACGGCCGCCAATGGTGTGTACGTGAAGAAGAAGCTGGAGAGTGTAGATATGGGAAAATATGGACTGATGTACTACAATTCCCTCTACATGATCCTCCCAGCTCTGATTATCACATGGGCTGTTGGAGATCTTGGGAAATCCTTTAATTTCCCCATGTGGTCTGATCCCCTCTTCTCCGTTCAGTTCCTACTGTCCTGCATTATGGGCTTCATCCTGAGCTACAGCACAATTCTCTGTACCCAGTACAATTCAGCCTTGACGACAACCATCGTGGGATGCCTCAAGAACATCAGTGTTACCTACCTGGGGATGTTTGTCGGTGGGGATTACGTCTTTTCCTGGCTAAATTGCATTGGAATCAATATCAGTGTCCTGGCCAGTCTCCTCTACACCTACGTCACATTCCGACCCAAAGACACGCCACGAAAGATCCTCCCAGAGAAGATTGAGGCAGTGTAGCGAAGGGCTAATAGCTTCTCCAGGAAATTCATCCTATAGGGAAGCTGCCTCTCTCCACAGTGCCCCTCCCCCACTTAAGTGTCATACCAAAGGTGTACCCTCTCTCCCATGGGAGGAAAAAAAACTTCTAACTACAAAAAATTGTGTAAATAAATTATCAAGACGATTTTTATTAGTGAAGAAAAAGAAATACCTAGAATTATTCGAAAATCATTCTGCTTTCCTGAAAAATACAATATATTTTCTCATTTAGTGAGATACTAATATGTTTTCGATGCCATTCACACTTTGTAATTTATTGTATACTCTTTTTACGACCAAGGAAAATTACCACGAGCGATTTATGTGGCAGGGAGAGATATTGCAAAAGTCTCTTCTCTGGATGTATTTAGTAAATAGACTCTATATAGGTGAAATATACTATATTATTTACTCAATTGGCCCTTTTACTTTTCCACTCTATGTAAATCCAACTCTGTGGCAGTTACCATTATCACGATTTCAAGAATTTTATTTACACAGACGGTTTTAAGTATTGTCTTATCATTTATTTTTCATCGCAGCTTTTTATGTCGCAGTTTTATCAGGTGGAAAACTATATAAACGGAAAAGTTATTTGATTTGAATTAGGCCAGTGTACTCGAAATTTTTCGGAAAACAACACAAAGAAATTTCCGAATTGGCCGTTGTTTTGGTATAGTAAATTCTAGTTGGACGGCGTGCGGCGGCCGGCGGCAGTCTTATACGAACGACTTTTATTAATGAAAAATGAAAGTTCTAGTCCTTTTACATAATTGTGCAATAAAAAACTTAATAATTAATTTCGTACTAAAAAAATCCAATTGCACTTGGAAAAAGAAGAAATTATTATAAAAAAAAGTATGGAAAACCACTTTTTGCCATTTTAAGAAAGATATAAAATTTAATTAAAATTTTTGAATTCTTATTACAAAGTAAACTAATTAAAGAATAATCTTACAATTTAAATGTATGGACAACAGACGAGACGGGGGACGATACCTTTAACCCTTATAACAATTATAGAGAGGGCAAATTGGACAGACAAAGATGGACGAAAACCAAGCGACTGTCAGACTTGGACTGGACGCCCAACCGTCCAGTAGGAACACTAGGATTTTTTCAATTTGTAAATTCAATTTAATTTTCAGATGATTTGTTCCTTTGCGTTATTTTGCACTAAAAACCAATTGAATTGATAGATCTTCACTTATTTATTAATAAATACTAATACTTGGTCCAGAAAAACCTGTTTAAATATGTTAAAATAGCATAAATGTGCTTGCTCAAATAAATAAATAAAAAAATAAAATATGAATTCAGCAAATTAAAATGTTAAAATTGCTCAATAACATCAATTTTATTGCAGTTAAATAAGTAGTATTTTGAAGAAAATTGATCTAATTAAATTTATTTACTCGTAATTAATATTATTTGTGGCGAAAATAAAAAATAAGTAGTGTTTTAGTGATAAACTTGCATGAAGTGAAGCTTAAGTATCGGGAGTAATTCATTAAATTCCTCCAAATCCATTCGAAGTAGATTGTTATGTTAAGAAATTTCAGTTGGGAGTTGGGACGACATCATACAGATTTTCAATAAGACTATATGAGAGTTGCTGCATGATCACTTTGCTTACAAATATTTTTTTCTGGCTTTGGAGAACCTTCTGAATAACAGATAAGTGACTTATAATACATTTTAAGTACTATCACACATTTTCCGGAATCATTCACAATCAAAAATCTCGCGGTATTATTTAAAATTGAGCAAATTTCTTGCAAACTGTGTCCTGACTGAGAATTTTCAAGTAAATTCTAGAAATCTTAATGCTCAATTGGTTCAATTTAATTTAAAATTAAAACGTGAAAAATCCTAGTGTGATAGCACCGTAAGAGAGTGGACGTAGTTAAACGGAGTGTTTAATTAAAAATATTATGGAGTCTAACAATGCTGGACTATTTATGGAAGTAAAAAATATTTTATTAATGATATTAAAAAAAAAACACTACGATCTTTGTAAAGTAATTGAAACACGTGTCGACCTTGAAGGTTGAATCGTCTCCCCAGAATAATTCTTTTGAAAATTTTCATTGCTTTCTATTAATTGTTTTTTTTTTGCAAAATATCTTGCATTACTTACAAAATAGAACACGTGTTAGAAAAAATAATTCGTTGAAAATGTGAAATAGTTTTCAAAAATAATTTTATTTTCGGGTTAGGATCCAAGTTCATGATTGATTATTCATAGACATATAGGTGCATATAGCCATGTTGTTGAGCGCTGTCAAATCTTCAATCTTGCAGTTCTCGACAGACATAAAAAGTCCAACTCTTACGGCGTTATCACACTTGCACATTAAAATTTTAATGTGTTTCACATTAATTGTCGCTTGTGAGCGTCCAAATATGTTATTTGTGTCTTCGAGTCACTTAATATTTGGGGTTTTTCTATTTATTGATAAAAAAGTGGACTTGGCCTGCAAAAATAAGTTTAAATTTACCTAAAACGTAAATATTTTTCACATTAAAAAATTAAAGAGAAAATCGCATTAATTTTTCGCATTAATGCTATAAATCAATTTATATCAAATTTTGCGGGCCAAGTTTACCTTTTTATCAACAAGTAGATCAAATTTTGAATATAAAATGATACAAACACCCGAATTACACATTTGGAGTCTCACCAGCGACAATTAATGTGAATCATATTAAAATTTTAATGTGCAAGTGTGATAACACAGTTATAGAGCCTTTTGAACTTGAACAGTCTTATAAAAAAAAGATACCCAGGATTGGTTTTCCTGCTTACCACCGTTTTATTACTCATATGATTTTTCTTTGTTTTCATTTGAGCACTCAATTTATTACAATGGAACCCGGGATCAGGATGCACAAAAATGCAAAAGATGCTGAAAATTGAAGCCATAAAGTTTTGCATAATTGCAGCGTTTCTGTAACGTTTAAATTATTTTAGAGAAATCTTCTGCACGTATATATGCAAATATTCATGAGTCGCCACAAAAAAAGCGTCCCAGGAGAAATTTTCCTATTGATTCTTTGCGAAAATTTCACCATATACCCGCAGTGAATTTTGACAACAAATTCTCGTACACTTCCCAAGTTGGGAATATCTTGAGAAATTACTCTATAGAGCTGTGAAAATTTCCAAAGGTAATCACAATTAATTCTTTATGAATTTTCAGTCTTGGAAAATTCGTTAGTTTCTTAGGGAATTCCCAGAGAATTCCTAGAAAAATTTCTGTGGATTATTTCCTCTGAAATTTCTCAGAATTTGCCCCAGAAATGTCAATGTTTGCGTAGTGAATTTCCCCCCAAATATCTTCAAGAATTCCCTTATTGGAAATTTGAGGGGAATAACTGAAGAAATTACCCTTTTGGGATGTGGGAATTTCCCAACGAGATCACAGAATATTCTGTTCGAATTTTCGTAATTAGAATTCCAACGAAATTCCCATTCCCAAAGAATTCCTTGAGAATTTTCCATTGATTGTTTCCTCTGATATTCCTTATGGATTTTAACAGAAATTTCATTATTTGTGTCAGGAATTTTGTCATAGAAATTCTCGAAGATTGTAACCATGGGAATACGTATTAAATCACTGAAAAAAAATACCTCGCTTAGAGGAAGAAATTTCATAAGGAGATCGCAGATATTTCCCAGAATCATTTTCAGTTTCCTAAGGAATTTCATATGAATCGGTGGGGACATTTTTTATAGGACATCGTACTTAAAGCCATTTCACACGGTTTCCTTTGGTCCAGAAAATATGCATATAAAATATGTTGTACCAAAGGATTTTCTTCAAACCCACCTTGAATTTGGGACTGGGCAAAAAAGGCTTACCTCGATCTTTCATATCAATGTTTTTGTGATATAGACAAGTTTTGACAAGTTTAAATTATAAAAAAATAATTACTTATCAAAATTACTAGGGGGAAATGGGGCACCTTTGAAATTGGGGTTTTTCACATATTTTTTTTAATGAAATTGAACCTTATCGTGATATAATTAAGATTCCCAATTTAAATTGAGAACCTAAATTATATCACGATAAGGCTCAATTTTCTCGTCTAAATTATATCACGTTAAGGCTCAATTTTATTTAAAAATTGGTAAAAAATACTCATTTCAAAGGTGCCCCATTTCCCCCTAATTTACTTATTTTTAATCTAAAATAAATGAATAATGGCATTTCGTTTGCCATAAAACATCAATTTTTTCTTATCTCATGTCTGATTAAAATGTATGTTCTAAAATGCTGTACTCAATTGGAGGCTATGAAGGGGTTCCCAATGTTTCGCTGTTACAATGTGCAACAATATTCAAAAGAAACGCATTTAATAAGTAATGAATTTAAAAAATTAAATAATTAAATTAGTACATCTTTTTCCGCCGTTTGCCGCCGGCTTATATAAATTTCGTCTAATTTGAATTGCATATGGCCGTTCCGGAGCTTCCGGTATTGTGCGACTCACAGTTCTGTGCGATGTGACGCCAGTTGTCAAATTTCATGTGTGCAAAAGGAAATTTATGTGAGAAAGAAAAAAGGTGTTCTTTTTGTGTGAAAATTCCTCATCAACTCTGCCAAATTCTACATCCGGGACCATCCTGGACGTCCTGATACACCGTGGGTGCATGGTGGAAGTGTACTGGGGTGGTGTATGGTGGTGAAAAGAGTATGTGAAATTTGTGCTGAGCCACCCATATATTAACTTAGTGTGCTCTGTATATGGTCGAATCATTTTTGTTCTCAACACAGCCTTTTTTTTTTTGTACCCACTTTGGGGACCTTTTTGCCATATCAGGGGCACATTATTGGACCTGAGACTGTTGTGTCATCATCTCCCGGATAGTCTTGGTGGTGTTTGAGGCAGGCCGTGGACAGCAATTTGAGGTAAAAATAGAGGTGGAATGGGGCGTTGTGAAGTAAAGTGAGATGGGGGTTTTTTGACGTGCGACATCTTGCAGGCAACACCAATACGCACAAGAGTTACTGAGGCGAGGAACAAAATATTATTTCCGACATTTGCTGCTTTGAGGTTTGTGGGGAGGTTTTTGTTGGTTTTTTGTTTGATTTGGGTTTGATTGGGGACTCTGCAAGAGGACTGCCAGGAGCAGATCCAAGTGGAGCACAGAGAGAGAGAGAAGTGTGTGATTTGAATGGCGTGTGCCACTCTTAAACGTTCCCTCGACTGGGAGTCAATCAATCAGCGCCCATCGAAACGTCGTCGATGCAGTCCGTATGGGGCTAATTCCAGTGCCAGCACGAGCAGCAGCCCTACAGTTCGTGATGCTGCTTGTGGATGCTCAGCTACAGAACCATCATCGTCCCCCTTCGCCAAGACACCCTCCTATCCTATTCTCACACCCGAGAAAATGGCTCAGACGGTGCATGATGAGATCAAGAGACTCCACCGGACGAAGCAATTGCCAGCTGTGGCCATTGAGAGGATGCAGGATTCAGAATCGAGTGGTTCAGAAATGGGTTCAGATAGCCCAAGGCGCCCAGATACGCCGCCCACAATGAAGAATCCAGATAAGGCTCTCTTCACATTCAAACAAGTACAATTGATATGTAGTCGCATGCTGAAGGAGCAAGAAGAGAAGCTCCGTGAGCAGTATGATCTCATTTTGACATCAAAACTGGCTGAGCAGTATGATGTCTTTGTGAAATTCACATATGACCAGATTCAGAGACGCTACGAAGCGGCTCCAAGCTACCTCTCCTAAAACCCAACCATAATCCTCTCAAGCCTCCCCGGGAAGCGCGCCCCCAGTTAAAACTCCCAAAAGACATCGAAGTTGTTAAATGGAAGTTCTCTGGGGATAATTTTTGGAGGATAAAAATATACATTTAACATTTTTTGAATGATTATGAAGAAAGAAAGAAAGAGAAAAAAGAAGAAAAAATCATAATTCGTTACTTTTTCTACAAAAAAACATTATAGACATTAGAATGAAGATTGAAATATCGCGTAAAAAATTGATAATATTACATTTAAAAAAAAAAATAAAGAAAAATAAATTAGAAATTAGTGAGTCAAAATAGGGTTAAGATTCCCATCCGTTTTCCCGGATGAGCTTTGAACAACCACGAAGTTTGTTTTTTTTTCGTTTTTCGGATGGATGGGGGCAGGCTGAATTCTAAAAAAAATCATCCCGATTTTTTTTTAAAGACTTAGGGAATGATTTAACAAAATTCAAGAGAAAAAAACAAGAATTATTTAGAAAGACTCCAAAAGAAAAAAAAATTGGGATTGAATAAGCAAAAGTAATATTTTAGGACAACCTTAAAATTACAGACACTTTTTGATATAAATAAATCTAAAATAAAGAAAATATATAAAATAACTTGTCCACATTGAGTGGAAAAAAAATTATTGCTAAATTTAAATTATTTTCTGACTTGTGCCCATTTACCATTTTTTTTTAATAATGTAAATCTTCAATTGGCCATTTATTTTTCATTTCATATAGGTACATTTTTTTATTTTAATGCCCAACGCACAATAAATTTTATTTGTAAACATGTTTTCAAAATTTCATATGAGAGAGAGCGAGATGACTAGATCTCGCTTTCATTCACTCTCACTGAAATGCCAAAAACATCTTTACAAAACAAAAGTTATTGTGCATTAGACATAAAATTCATTGTTTATCGAAGGCAGAAGAGGCACGCAAGTTCCGCAGTTGTTTTTTAAATTATTTTGAGAATAAACAATAAAAATATTGTACATCAGAAAGTAATATTTTCATACGAGAAATATCAAGAGAGAAATAAAAACTACAAACAAAAATCGTAATTGCTCCTCAAAATAACAAAAAATAAATAAATAAAATAACAAAAAAAATTCACAATAACCCTCAATGGCGAATCTTATGGATGAATAGTCCAAAAAAAGAATGCAACAAAGTATATAAGATAAACCAATAAAAAAGCAGCTAAAAATGAAAAGAATTATAGAGAATGAGAATGTGAAAGCCGATAATTTTTATTAATAAATAAATAAAAAGAAACCGAAAAAATGATAATCAATGCAATTGAAGAATTTTTGCAGCAAAGATGAAAAAAAGGAAATCAAGAGAAAAAAATACCACAAGTAGTAGTTTTGTGCCTAACTCTTATGGATTACACACATAAAAAAAACAAACATAATAATTGCTATATAATTATTTTATAAAGGAAGAAAAATAAATAAATGATGAAAATTAATAATTATACAAAAAAAACAAGTGAAAAAAAGAAATCATGAAATTCTTATTAAGTATAAGTCTATGTAATACCAATAAAGATACCGCAGTAGAACTTGATTTTTTATCTTTTCTTTTTTTATTGGATTTTTGAGAATATTTCACTGAAGGAAATCAAAAAGAATGCCCCAAAAGAAATATTTTTCGGTAGAAAAGGCTCTTTGGATACCTAATAGACTCTTTTCATCAGTTTTTCTCAGAATGAATTTTACATTGAGAGAAATCCGAAAAAGTCAAAATAGCATTCCGGAAATGTTTGTTTTACCCTGCGGTATTAATCCGAAATCGGTGTAAATATTACCCTTTTTAGGTGTATTATGTGTTAAAGGTATCCTTTTTCATGTTGATTTTATCCTTAAAAAGGTGTAAAATTAACATAAAAAAATATTGATACATTTTAAAAGACCTAAAAAGTGTTAAATTTCTGAGGAAAAAATGTTAATCGCACCCTCTTTTTTTCTCAGTGTTCGTTCTATCTGGAATTTTTCTTTTATTACTCAATTGGATTTCTTTCAGGAGAATTTTGCTCTTGAGGCATGTGCAGGGATGTAGGAGGTTTTCTGTGGAGTCCACGGGATCTTTTGGGGAGAATTTTCAATTGAGAAAAATTCCTCTGACTGAGACGCAGAAGAGAATTCTCTCAATTGGATCCTCAGTGGCTGCTCTGCTTGATCCCAGAAGGTAAGAACGAATTTCTTATTTATCGCTCTTGCTCTTGAATTGCCAAGTCGTATTAAAAGTGCTCTTAAAAATTCCTATTGAATTTTGTCTACAGGGCTTGGTTGAAATATTAGGTGCTCTTAAAAAGATAAATTTTAGTTAACCCTAAGTTACAGTGCCGGACAAAAAAATTGTACCAATGTTTCAAAATTCTCTATAAAGGACTTGATTTAACACTAAATCTACCGACCGTTTTTTGGTCGTTTTTCGGTCAAATGAGAAACCGCGGTTGGGTAGGGTAGGATACTCAACAAATTAGTCTTGGAAAAGAGCAAAAAATTAAAATTTAAACACTGAAAAACATTACATGCACATTTTAAGAAATTTGTAAAGAGAAATTATTTATAAAGATTTTACGAACTGATTTAGTATCATAAAGTTTAATACCAAAATCGGACGATAGAGCTGTAAGACCACGAAAATATTTAATATATAGTGCGAAAATATGTAAAATCCCAGGTGGTTATTGAATTCGATTCTTTACCCCCAAAATTCAACTCACAATCGAATTTTCACGTATTCCGAGTTGCAATTGCAAGCACCCCGAGTTGCACGCATTTCGAGGTCGCCTGTAAAGAATCTCAGCTACCATAAGCTTATCACTGATCATTTTACCGTTTAGAAGCCAGGATGGAGAGAAATTGAAAAAAAACTCGATTGGGAAAACTCTTGGAGTTCGAGCAGTTAAAATGAAAGAAAAATCTTAGTAATATTTATTTTCGAAACGTTAATCATCATCATCATCAGGCTTCTCGGGCGCGCGGCGACAGGGAAAAATTGCAGAAACGTTAATTAAATTTAAAAAAAAAATCCAACCGATGAATAACTAAGCCGACATCGTGTCCTTTTGTCTCCCATTACCATCTTTATAACTCCTATTATCCGAATAAGCGACCTAATATGTACCGGTGGCAGCCAAAATCCCGAAAGCCAAAATTCCAAATGTTCAAAATCCTGAAAGGGATTTTCGTGGAGGAAGATGTTTAGAATAATTTCCCAAGACACAGAATATTTCCCTTTGCCTCCAGCAAGCGCGGGTGCAATCGTGGGAGTAGCTATGACACTTTTAAGAATTTGGGATTTTGGCTTTCGGGATTTTTACCGGGACCCAATATGTACATATCGTCAGTTGCGTTGGCTGTTGTCATATCTGAATTTGCTTTGTATATTTGCATTTAGCGAAAGCTACAATACAGGCGACTCTTCTTGTGTAAAATGCTGACACAAAAGAAATTCAGATACGACAGCGGTCGATGCAACCGACGATATATAACTTACAGTATTAGCATCATTTACCGTTTACGGATCAGAAGTTGTTTGAACTTTTGAACAATTCTTTTACCGATTGGATCAAGCAAAATCAAAATATAGCTTAGGAATAGGAACAATATACTATTGTTTTTCGAAAACAATTGGTTATTAGTTTTCTAACTGTGAACAGTTTAGTTGAAGTAGTTAATTAAAAATCGTAACATTTACATTATGAGTTGAGAATAATGGGTACGTGGATTTTGTGTTAATGCGACAGAGAAGCCCTTCAAATGCACTGAGTAGTAGGTTAATTCTTACCATATTCTGTGAAAAACAATTTTTCTGGACTTATTAGAATCGATAAAAAATCAAAATTTTATTGATAATTTGTACAAATCTACACAGTAAAAAAAATTACCACTATTATAGTGTGTAATCTTTCACACCACTTATAGTGTTAAATTTGGAAAAAAATGTTTAATTAAAAATTGTTTAATTTACAGTTGTTGAATTTCAAGTTGTTGAATTTGGAGTTGGTGAATTTAAAAATTGTTGAATTTTTGTGTGTAAACTCAAAAATTGTTGAATTCTACATATATGTTGAATTTTTGCTTTTTTTAGACATATGGAATGTTTTTTGCTGTCTCAGGATCCCCCCTAATGTGAGATGCTTACATCTGATGCTTGAATCTTTACGATATATTTATTATACTTATAAATATTTGATGTTCTATATGACCTTTGCCCATCGAAATGCATCTCGACTGAAGTATAAGTCTTAAATGGAAATTCAACAATTTTTACATAACTTTTGTTTAAAAATTCAACAACATTTGTTTAAATATTCAACAACTTTGGTTGAAATACACACGGCTTCACACTATAATAGTGTGAAAAATTATACTATAATAGTGTTAATTTTTGATCATGTGACAAAAAATACCATAAAGTTGTGTATTTTTTCACACTATAATAGTGGTAGTTTTTAGAATTTTTCAACACTTTTACTGCACAAAAAACATTGTTGAAAATTTTTTTACCACTATTACAGTAGTAAAATGTCAAAAATTACCACTATAATGGTGTCAAATTTTCAACATTTTCGAATTAAACAATATTGTTGAAAATTTGGAACTATAATAGTGGTAATTTTCAATCACGTGACAAAAAATTACCAAACTGTTGTGTATTTTTTAAACATTTTTAATTTAAACAACTAAAATCGTCGATTTTGCACTATTATAGTAGTAAAATTTTACACATTTTTTTACTGTGTAGGGTATTGTTTGTATGATTTTGATTAATTTTTTTGATAAAAAGTCGTAAAATTGGCTTGCATATGCTGCGGACTCGAAAATTCACAACAACGGATTATAGAGATTTTTTATTTGTTTTAATAAATATATTTTCTGCTTATTAAGAACTCTTAATCTCAAAGTTCTTTTCAATTAATTAAAATTACACAAATTTACAGATTCGATTAATATCAAAATCTGTGGTTTTTTTTATCCTCGTGAATTGCACCTTGCGTCTAATATTTTACACACGACCTGTAGAACAGCATTTCTCGCAATTTTTCAACAAGGTTGATCTCCGATTTGGAAGTTTATTCAGCACTTGGGAGATTTTTTCCCCAGAAATGCCCAATTACACTTTCAATAGGTGATTTCATTCGTGCTCTAATGGGATTTTTTCCTCAACCCAGGCACGATATGATAGCGTGTTTGGGAGAAACCACGGGCGAAGTGGCCCTGGGGCGAATTTACAAAGAGATGAAATCTTGCGAAGAAGGTCTCCAGATTCTCGATGATATGCCTCGTATCAATTCACAGACTGTGGACCTCGAGAGACTGGAAAATTTACCAATGGACACTTTTGGCTATCACTACTGGAAATTCCTCAGTGACAATGTAATCCAAATATGATAAAGTTTATCTTGGGGGAAATGGGTGACATTTTGTCTTTTTGCAGAAAGTGACTCCAGATTCTAGAATGGAGGTGAGATTTATGGATGATGCAAATTTGGCCTATGTGATGACCAGATATCGTGAATCTCATGATCTTATTCACACAATACTGGGAATGCCAACAAATATGTTGGGAGAGGTTGCGGTAAAATGGGTGGAAGCGATAAATACTGGACTGCCAATGTGCTGGGGTGGAGCTGTATTTGGAGCAGCACGACTGAGACCAAAGTAAAAATCCCTCAAGACCTCAAGAGTACCGCAAAAAGCGGTAATTAATTGTTATTTATTGTGTTTTTTTTTAAAGGCAAAGGAAAATGTACGTCAGGCATTATTTGCCGTGGGCAATTTCTGTGGGGAAATCTGTGAAGCCTTTGATGTCGGTTTACTGGGAAAAACGCTGGGAGCAGAAAATTGAGGAGATGAGGAGCGAATTGAACATAAAAATCCTAGAAATTGATGTGATATCTGGAAAGTCTGAAAAGTAGTCGTTAGGGTTATGGAGGGAAATTCAAATAAAGGCGACATTTTAGTAGTACTAAAAATTTGAAATTTTGTACTAAACGGTAGGCACGCTTGCGCTGTCAGAAAAATTCAAAACAGAGTGACGGTGGAAAACAAAGTGGACGCGCCAGTGAAAAATTGTAAATGTGGGAAAAATGGATGGAAAATCGAGGAAACCCGATAAGAAAAGATCTTCAGTGAGTAAAGGAGAGAAGCAAGTTTGTGTAAGATTTACTGAAAACTGCTTGTATTTGTGCAGATCCTAAAGAAGCCCTGTGATCCTGAGACGTCCGATTGCACGGAAACAAAGACCAAACTTGTCCGGAGGATCAGTTTTTCTGGGAAGAAATCTGTCAAGTATGTTTTTTTTTGCTCATGCAGCTTTTGTTCTTCAGGCTCATATTGTTTATTTTGTAGGGAATTTATCCTGGATGAGGATAAAAATACCGTTTGGGGAACATCGTACGAAGAATCTGCAGAATCCATCGCTATGCTGAATATTTCAGGAAATGTAGCTGGAGGCATAAAGGAGGACCTCAATTTTTCAGTGGAAATGGATATTGAACCAGATCCTGTGATTACGCACTATCAGGGAGATCTAATAAATCCCATGAATAAAGAAAATGAAACTCCAGATAATACCATTTGGCAGAGCATCAATATGGGAGTGAAGATGCCTCTGGCCAGTTCAACAATGCTAGTAGATGGTGAAATGGATATTTCTATGACGGATGATGGGGGCGGAGTGATTTGCAGTGAGCCTTGTGCGAAGATTCCGGCGAAAAATAATGTGGATTTGAATCTTCAGCCAAAAGTCGTGAGTATCAATCGGGATCCCTTTTCCTGGCTCAGAGATCCCAAAATTGTGGGTAAGGATGCCCTGCAACCCCCCGATGTGAGCGGCAAGGTCCAAGCAGGAGGAAGAGACTCTTCAGAGAGCGATTCTACATTTTGTCCCAGTCCTCTGTCTATTTCTCAGGCTGCTCAAATGAACCGTGAGTCCACGTGCAATATTGATATATCCACTTTTCATTCCGATGATCTTCAAGACTATAAGAATGGTGTCAAGAAGTTTGGAATGAAGAATGCGGAAATTCCTGGAAATATGCAGAAAATGAGGAAATCTGGTGTTCAAAATACATTTTATTTCCAAGCTCAGCAGACCCAAATGGACATGACTCTAGTAAAAGAAAATTGCGAGAAAAATCACAAAGTTAAGGCTATGAACCTTCCTGTGGCAGAAGATCAGTTGAATCTGACAAAACTTTCACCTGAACAAATTCTCGAGGAGAATTCTAAGCAGCCCATTAAACCGAGGCAAACGCAGTACTTTCCAACGGATGATAATCAGATGGATCTCACAGGGATGCAAAGCAGAAAGAGTTCAACAAATTGTGTTAAAACCGTTGTGAGCCATTTGGAGACTGATCAAATGGACATCACAGATCTTGAAGAAAGAAACCAAGACAGGAGTATGAACAAGAAATCCATGGGCAACATGGATATTACTCTGCAGGACAATTGCAAAAGAATAACAGAAAAAGAGAGAAAAACAATTCACTTTTCAAATGAATGCAATCAGATGAATCTTACAATTGGTGAAGATGAAACAATTTCCTTCAGAACTCCCCGGCAAATCGTTTTCATAGAAAATGCTCAAAATAAAAGCCACAGAACAAATTCGGCAAATTCAGAAAATATTCCACCGCCTGCTGAGATGCAAATGACTCTTCAGCAGCAGCAAGATTGCAGGGACATCTGTGAAAATGCAAGGAAAACTGTGTATTTTCCAAAGGAAATGGACATCTCTGGAGTGGCATTTGGGAAGAAAAGCATAAGCCCAAATATGGAAATGACTCTTCAGAGTGAAGAAGAATGCACTGATGTTTGTGGCAGGAAAACCATTCATTTTAACACGGAAAATCCTACAAATTGCGGTGCTGGAAAGCCTGAAATGGAAATGACGCTGTGTGAGAAAGATCCTGGGAGACCTAAACAGCAAAATCGTGGAACTATACACTTTCCACAGGGCGAGAATCAAATGAATCTCACGAGAGGAAGAAAGTCAGAAATGGAGATGACTCCCTGTCTTGCTGATCCAGGAAAGACTATGCAAAAACGAGGAACTCTCTTCTTCCAACCGGGAGATGATCAAATAAATATTGTAGGATTCGTTGAGGATATCACCAGAAATGACAAAGAGATGGTTATCTGCTTAGACGATCCGGGAAACACTGTCCAAAATCGCAAAACTGTCTACTTTCGTCCGGATGAAAATCAGATGAATCTCACGGAAGTTGGGAAGCCTGAAATGGAAATGAGTTTTGAAGATCATGAAATACTTGATAATCATGATAATCAAATGAACATTACCGGAGCTACTAGGGAGATTCCTAGAGATGGAAGTTCACAGAAAGGAATATGCACTTCGAATACCCATTTTGGAGATCCTGGAAAAACTGAGCAGATTCGGGAAACCGTCTATTTCCCTCAGGATGAGAATCAAATGAATCTCACGGAACTCGGGAAGCCTGAAATGGAAATGAGCCTGGTAGAGGATCCTGCAAAACCTTCCCAGAACCGTAAAACTGTCTTTTTTCCACAAGATGAGGATGAAATGAATATTACCGGAGCAACTCGGGAGATTTCCAGAGATGGAATACCACAAAAAGGGGCCAATACTTCAACTATTCGCTTTGGAGATCCTGGAATGGCGGGACAGACTCGCAAAACTGTCTTTTTCCCTCAGGATGAGAATCAGATGAATCTTACGGAAGCTGGGAGGCTTGAAATGGAATTGAGCCGGGCGGAACTTGCAAAGACTGCCCAGGATCGCAAAACTATCCACTTTTCTCAAGATGAGAATGAAATGAACATTACCGGGACATCTCAGGAGATTCTTAGAGATGGAAGGCTACAAAAAGAAAAGAGTGCTTGTCTCAGGGATCCTGGAATACCTGGGCAGATTCGTAAAACTGTCTACTTTCATCAGGATGAGGATCAGATGAATCTCACGGGAGCCGGAAAGCCTGAAATTGAAATGAGCCTGATAGAGGATCCTGCAAAACCTTCGCAGAATCGTAAAACTGTCTACTTCTCTCAGGATGAGAATGAAATGAACATTACAGGAGCAACTAGGGAGATTCCTAAAGATAGAAGACAAGAACGAGAGAATAGCTTCTGCTTCGGAGATCCTGGAATAGCCGGGCAAATTCGGAAAACTGTCTTTTTCCCTGAGGATGAGAATCAGATGAATCTAACGAAAGCTGGGGAGCCTGAAATGAATTTGAGCCTGGAGGATCCTACAAAAGCATTCCAGAATCGCAAAACTATCCACTTCTCTCAAGATGAGAATGAAATGAACATTACCGGGACATCTCAGGAGATTCTTAGAGATGGAAGGCTACAAAAAGAAAAGAGCGCTTGCTTCAGGGATCCTGGAATATCTGGGCAGATTCGTAAAACTGTCTTTTTCCCTCAGGATGAGGATCAAATGAATCTCACGGGAGCCGGAAAGCCTGAAATTGAAATGAGCCTGATAGAGGATCCTGCAAAACCTTCGCAGAATCGTAAAACTGTCTACTTCTCTCAGGATGAGAATGAAATGAACATTACAGGAGCAACTAGGGAGATTCCTAAAGATAGAAGACAAGAACGAGAGAATAGCTTCTGCTTCGGAGATCCTGGAACAGCTTTGCAGATCCGCAAAACGGTATTTTTCCCTCAGGATGAGAATCAAATGAATCTCACGGAAGCCGGAAAGCCTGAAATAGAAATGAGCCTGGTAGAGGATCCTGTAAAACCTTCCCAGAATCGTAAAACTATCCACTTCTCTCAGGATGAAAATGAAATGAACATTACCGGAGCACCTCGGGAGATTCCCAGAGATGGAAGACCACAAAAAGAAAAGAGCGCGTGTTTCAAGGATCCTGGAATGGCGGGACAGACTCGCAAAACTGTCTTTTTCCCTCAGGATGAGGATCAAATGAATATCACACGAGCCGGAAAGCCTGAAATGGAATTGAGCCTGGAGGATCCTACAAAACCTTTCCAGAATCGCAAAACTATCCACTTCTCTCAAGATGAAAATGAAATGAACATTACAGGAGCAAGTTCAGAGGTCCCTAAAAGTGGAATACCACAAAAAGAAACCAACATTTCGACTATCTGCTTTGGAGATCCTGGAATGACTGAACAGACTCGTAAAGCTGGAAAGCCTGATATGGAAATGACCCTGGTGGATCCTATAAAAACTTCCCAGAATCGTGAAACTGTCTACTTCCCGCAAGATGAGAACGAAATAAATATCACAGGAGGCAGGATTATTAGCAAGGGAAACCGTTTAGACCACGAAAATCCTGAAAAGACAGCACAGAGACGTGGAACTGTTTACTTTCCGCAAGAGAATAATCAAATGAACATCACACAAATATCTCCTAAGACGATGAAGGAGAATGACGAAAATGACGCAGGAGAAACAATGGAAATGGACATAACAATGCCTGAAAATCCCATCATTGGCGGAACCAGGAGAAAAACCACCTTGCTGAATGATCAGATTCAATCTGAGCCAGTCGATTTGACTTTAAAGGCAATTCCTGTGCCGATTGTGCAGAAAACCTTGAATGAGGTAGTTCCTAAAGACAGACGCGGCTCGATTGGAAGTTCAGCAGTTGTGGTCAAAATACCACCATTCTCCAGGAGGGAATCAATTGAGCACCAATTGGTATCCTCTAGCAATGAAACAGTTTCTCAGCCAAATGAAGAGTCTATGATGCAAAACATGTCTTGTGACTCTATGGATATTTCAGAATGTTTGCAATCTCCTCCAGGAAAGCTAGCCAATCAGAAGGAGGAGATTGAAATGGAAGCTAGCAGAAATGCCAGCAGGATGGCTCTCCAGGGACCTCTGGAGGAGACTACAGAGGGAGCTTCCCTGAAATTGTTGTCAGTGGATATGTCTGAAGACAATACAATGAAGATCTGTGAAGCTCTCTATCGTGAACAGAGACTGCATCAATCGAAGATGTCTGAGCAATCAAGTCAATTGTCCAAATTGCTGGAAAATGACTCAATGGAAATGAAGATGCTCATGGAGGAATCTTACATTGAGGCGGATAGTATCAACGCTATGGATAATACATATCTTCGGCTGGGGAATGTCGTAAAATCAATCAGTGCAGCACCAGAAGTACAAAAGCCAATAATTCGCAGAGAAACTTTCACAATTCATGAAAATTCACAGTGTCCAGCAAAATCTCCGAGAAAGAGTCGAATTCCTGTTCTAGGAGCTAGTAGATATCCGACTCCTGAGCCTCCGAGGCGCTGTAGTCAATTCCAAGACAAATTGCAGGATTCCATTCCCGATCTGGGAATCATTCATAGGAATAGTGATTTAGAGATGAAAAATGTCACAGCAAAATTTGCGGATTGTTCAATCGTCATAAACAGTGAAACACTGAAAACTTTATCAGATGGAGATGATCAAGATGATTTTCTGCCTACTCTCCAATCCTTACATATATCAAATCGTGACATCCTCCCAGATGAAATGCAAGAAGAATTTCTCAGAGAAAATGTTCCAAGAAGGCGCAAGACTCTGAAACCTCGAAGGACACTGGCTAAAGATCCAAAATTACTGAAAAATATGCTAGGAAGTGACTTGTATGGGAAGTTAATTCAGTCAAAGGGTGACTTAGAGAAGGTGATGGACGAAAGAGATCGTGTCTTTGCTTTGTATGAGGAATGTAAGCCACATCTGGAATTTTTCCTGAAATATCCAAGTCGATGCCAACTCCCATTTTGTCCATCGTTCAAGGAATTAATTGCAAACATAGGAAGCACGTAAGTTTGAATTTAATCTAGGCATCTAGGGGAATCTAGAGAAAAATTTTCCGGGTATATTTCTTCCTATTTAGTAACTTAAAAAAAAATTAAGTTTGCCGAAGCCGGGATTTGATATCGAACTTTTCGAGTATGAATGCCTCATTCTAAATTTTATTCACTAGCACCCCTTTTTTACGACAAGCTGTTAAAAAAAACAAAGATAATTGATTTTAAAATTAACACAATTTTAAGTATTTAAGGAAGATTTATGTTACACAATTATCACTCACTTAATTGCGGAAACTGATGATAGAGCAATGAACTTTCGTTTGAAAAACTCAGTATCAAATCTTCGATCTGGCAGAATTTTAGAGGACTATATTTTTAATCTGTATCCTTTTTTTTAGAATCATGAATATTTATTTAGAGTTATCTTGTATTTCTTTTTCAAAAAAATCATTGAGTCATCATCGAATCGTAATCAAGTCATTACCAGCAAATTATTAAATTTTATTTTCTCACAGTAAATTTCGGTTTAAGAAAAATGATTTACATATTACAAAGGGCGTAGCCAGGTTTTAGTAAGAGCGAGGGGGAGGGAAATTGTAAGAATAATTGAGGGGAATATTTATTGAGCAATATCCTTCGTTTTTCTAAAGGATTCTACACATTGGGAGCAATTTTCATCAAAAATTGCATTTTTTAGAACATTATTAAGCTAAACGCAATTTCGTCTAATGATGTCTACACCCTAGAAGCAATTTTCGTCAAAAATTGCCTTTTTTTTTAAATTCTGACGTTTCTGCCTACAAGGATAGGGAAAATTTTCTTTAAAAGGGTATTTTGTAAAGAAATTTCTCCTAGTGTGCAGGCAGAGGCCATAAGAAAACCTGCTCACTAACTCACACCTGGTTCCTAAAGGCGTCTACACATTGGGAGCAATTTTCGTCAAAAATTGCGTTTTTGACAGAAATTTGACGTTTCCCCCTACAACGCTGTAGGGAATTTCCTTCAAAAAAGCAATTTTTGACAAAAATTTCTCTCAATTTGTAGAGGCCTTAAATAATTTTTTCCAAAAAGCCATAATATAATGTTCAAAAAACTCGAATTCATAAATGTTCAATGAAAATCGGATTTCTTGCGATTTTCTTTCAAGAACATTTTTGATTCTTTCCGTTAGATCAATTTTTGTCAAAATAATTTTTTTGAAAGAAATTGTGTGCACTGGACCTAATGGCCTCTACACACTAGTGAAATATATGTCCATATTGAAGAAAATTCCTTACGCTTGTGTAGGAAAAA
This sequence comes from Phlebotomus papatasi, assembly GCF_024763615.1. Taxonomy (NCBI): domain Eukaryota; kingdom Metazoa; phylum Arthropoda; class Insecta; order Diptera; family Psychodidae; genus Phlebotomus; species Phlebotomus papatasi. The sequence continues at coordinate 74,752,017 of NC_077223.1, forward strand.
CTCTTCAATATGGACATAAATTTGTCTAGTGTGTAGAGAACATAAAGGTCTCTACACATTAGCAGCAATTTTCTTCAAATTGAGCATTTTTGACAGAATTTTGAAATTTACACCTACAGCACTGCGTGCAATTTCCTTCAAAAAAAGCAATTTTTGACGATAATTGCTCTCAATGTGTAAATGCCTTAAGTGGAAACGTGAAAAGTCTGTCAAAAATGCCCCAAAAGAAATATTTTTTGGTAGAAAAGGCTCTTTGGATACCCAATAGACTGTTTTCATCAGCTTTTCGCAGAATGAATATTAGCTTTATTTTTTTTTAAAAAAAAGGGGAAAAATTGTTTCGATTTTTCACTAAAATTTGGGATGGTTTCTGCATTTTTTTTTTTAAATTTCTGACTGAAAATTAACATCAATCCATTTTCACCAGTTTCTTTTCCTGAAATTTTTTTTATAAAAGATAAGAACATTTCTACAAAAAAATCTTTTAAAATATTTTCGGTTTTTTTTGGTGGAGATTGTGAAAAGTGTTCTGTTTTTTTTTTAAGTTTAAAAATCTAATTTGAACCCAATTTTAAGGATCCTAGCGTATTTCGTAAGCTGAAATCTTGCTAAGACCAACTAGGAAGGCTTTTCTGTGAAAAAGCCCCAACAACTTGTTAAAAAAAAACCGAATGAAAATGCTCTTACTTTCTTTTGCAAACTTTTATTCAAAAATTAACCAAAAATTCAATGCTAAACCGATTGTGATTATTTTAGACAGATTTGGAAAGTGTGATAGATTTCCTAACAGATCTTCTAAGGCAATATTGTTTGTTTTTTTTTATAGAAAACTTGATAAATTCTTTTGCAAAAAAAATAATTTGAAGTTTTCGATTTTTAATCCAAAATGAAATATTTTGGGCTTTTTGAAAAGCTCACTTTTCGAGCCAGAAAGACTAATTTTTAGAGTTTTAAAATCACCTTGTTTAGTTTTAGTTTTTTTTTTTTAATAATGAGTGAGGGGGTCACCGACAGCTCTACTTCCTCCTCTCTACGTCCTTGCATATTAAATATTATTATTATTATCTTTATTGTCAACGGGACGTCATCCAGTGGATGGTTTCCCGTAGTAAACTTCATACATATGTATTACAATATATTTTTGAGATTAGTTGAATTTACAAATTTAAGTAATTTTTGTACTTCATTTTCAATATCTGCTAGTGCTATTTTAGGATTTGGATTTATTTTGTGTAAATTTCTTTCTGTTTCGTACTTTATACATTCAAAAATTAGATGATGAATAGAAATTACTGGATTATTTGGACATGTGTCGCAGACCAGCGGAGCAATATTTCTTTCCATTAAAAAACCATGAGTGATTTTAGAATGGCCAATTCTTATCCTGGTTAATATTGTTTCTTCACGTCTGCATATTAAATATTTCTAATAAATAAAAATATTTTTCAGCAAATAAAAATAAAAAAGTTTTTAAATAATTTAAAAAATTGTTATTATAAGTTATATTTTCTCTTTCCCATGATTTTTTTTACAGTTTTTATGCATTTACTACGGGAAAGCGCGCTACCTACGGACGATTGTTATTAAAAGTTAACTTATAAAAACTGATTTTAATTGACTATTTTTGGCAAAATATGTAATACTGCTCAAAATTCTGCAGCTGTTTCTGCTCAGCTTTAATATAGATTTTTTAACGTTAAAATTGCTATTACAAAATAAAAAGTGCTATATCTTTTTAATAATCCTGCTAGGATTAATTTAATCAAGCAACAATATTTAAAATTGCAACATAGAATATTTTGAGTAAAAAAAGAACTTTTGTGACTTGTCCTCTACACACTAGAGAAATTTATGCCCATATTGAAGGAAATTCCCTACACTTGTGGAGGAAAAACTCTTCAGTATGGACATAAATTTCTCTAGTGTGTAGAGGCCTTTACAAAAAAATTGATCGAGACGAGATTTGATATGAAACTTTTCTAGTGTGAATGAATGTTCCATTGTAATTTTTATTATTATTTATTTATTTCGATGTACCGGGCCTTTTATGGCCATTTTGTACATTATTCAGTTTACAAGATTATTATTCAGATTACAATGTTTCGTGAAAAATGTCCATTCAGACGCTTTCAATCATTTGCACCGGGCGGGACTCGAACTCACAACTGTGACAGTCGAGTCAGGGGTCACACCGCCCAAGAGCCGAACACTCTTACCAATTGCACCACGGACCCCCTCCATTGTAATTTTACCGATAATTCTTTTTCGGTCAATCTATCACCCAGACACAGTTTAATTTGATCATTTATCAATTTTATAATATTAAATCTGACTGCTCTTGTTTATTTATTTATTTTTTTTTTAATGATATTGCTTCCCGCATTATGACCAGCACACAATAACTTTTGTTTGTAAACATGTTTTCAAAAATTTTTATAAGAGTGAGTGAGATGACTAGATCTAAATCTCACTTACTCTCATTGAAATTTCAGAAACATGTTTACTAAACAAAAGTTATTGTGCGTTGGGCATTAGGGTCCTCTCTCTCTCCTTTGCAATTGAATTTATCTTATCATAGAAGCGAAAAATTCTCTGATAAAGGAATTTACCTTCTTTTCCAGCTCCTTCCGAAGTATTTGGTATATTGACAAATTCTTCGCTCAAGGACATCTGATCTTCAAGCATAGGAAAATCACATCTTTTGAGATTCATATGAAATTCAATCCAAGTCAGCTGAATGATATGGATTGCGCGGATCACCGTGGGAGGATAAATTTCAGGAAGATTACGATAGTGGACTGTGATTGGTACACGAATGCCAGTGAGTTCATTTTTTTTTTTAATTTTTTCTTATTTAAATTGAAATCTTGAGCAAATCCTATTGAATTTTGCAGATCCTGATACCAAGTCCAAACTTTGGATCTACCTGCATACAAAATTCCGCGGAAAAGTCCTTTCAGATTCCTACTTGCTCAACATGTACAGCGATTCCACGTACCTCCGCGACTTCCTGCACTATATTGATGATCTCTGTTGTGAGATTTATGCTGCGAGACCACCTATGAGAGAACTCCTGGCCAGAAGATAGCATTTAATTTAAGTTTGTTTAAAATTATTTTATTTTGTCTCAAATATAACAGATTGCAATTTGAAATTTTTGTCTGCAAAAAGCGCCATCTGCAGATGCTGGCGCCATCTGTGCCGCTTGTCATAGAAAAAATCGCCGAGCCGAGGAAGAGTTTCGCACGGGAGTTTTCACGCAGAAGAACAATTTGCATTTTACTGCAAGAATATTCCTGATGTGGCATGTTTTTGTGCTAAAAGTGATAAGGAGTGATTTGTATTATCAGTGAGTGATGTGTTTTGGTGTCCCAGGAGGCTGCGTGTGTGGAAAATTTCGCGAAAAGTGCATCATTCTCATACTCCGCAATGACAAAAGGCGATGGAAGCTGGCGTTCCAGGAAGATGATTCGCTTGAAGGTACATTGCATGTTTTTTGCCAATCCTGTGGGTAGGATGTTGATGATGGGAGATGGCTTGTGGGATTTGTGGTGTTGTTTACAATTTTCATACTGGGGATTTCTGTGCAATTTTCCGAATGTCATTTTTCATATAGAAAACGACAATAGTCGAAAATGGCTTCTTTGCGATGGTAGACGCTATCTGATTGGTTGATGGTGGATGAAAAGAAAAATGCATTTTCTTGACAATTTCCATTGGGTTTTCCATTAATATGACCAAAGGAGGCTTTTGGGGAGTTTATTGGATTTTTTCTGAATTTTCTCAGTGCAAAAAGTCATGGGGAAAGTGGATGAAATGGGAAAAAATGCCTGAAGATGTGTGGCTTTGGAGCAATGGCGGCCATCAAATCAACCAATCAGAGAGCTCGTACCATCGATGCGTCCATTTTCTGAGCATATTCTTCGCGTCTCTCAGTTGGATGTGGAGAAAAAGTGAGACTTTTCCGTGCGTGTGTGACTTTTTCTATAGAATTTTGCCAAATTTTCAATTTGTGGGGGCAACTGTGGGATGCATATCGGAACATGATGATACTGGGAATACTGTTAAATTGAGGATTTTCATGGAAATTGTGCGGAAAAGGTGGAAAATCCCCAAGAAATTTTGCCCCCTTGGCTAACGTTGAGCTTAGGGAGATGAGAGAAAATTTGATTTGTGATGAAATTCATTTTTGCTCCATTGATTTGGTGGTCTCGGGAGAAAATGTAGGTGTTTAGAAAGAGGTAATTTTCTACAAGAATTTTCACTGTGGTCCCTTTGGTGGGTTTCCGGGGGTATTTGGAGGACTCTTACACGGACTTTCTGCTGGCTGGCAACAAAAGAAACCTCGCGAAAGTCTCAGCAAAATGCCGTGAAATCTGGGACGTCCCAGGGAGAATTTTGTGCGCAAAGTTGTTTCTCTTGACTCTGCAGTCTGACTATTAATGCCTTTTTCCGGCCCCAAAACACCACAAAAATTCATATTTCACCCCAAAATTACACCCTTTCACCCAAATAAATCACTAACCCCCCTCTTTTCGTCTTTCCAGCAAATGACATAGGAGAAAATTGATAATTTTCCCGGGGTAAGCCTGAGCTGAAAAAGACACCAAAAACTGGGAAGGCTTCTTCCGATGGTCCACATGTTAATTATCCATCGAAAATATAAACAAACTCCATACAGAAAAAAGTGACATTGACAGTGAAAAAGTGACAGTTGGATTCTTAAGATACAATATATTTTTCTCAATATCCAAAATATTTACACTTTTGCTCCTGACACAAGTGTTCAAGGTGTTTCCCGGAAGGTGTGTGTGGAAGGGATAGTGTCAGGGCTAGTGAAAGAGGGATAGAGAAAGTGTGAGTGAAAAATGACGGGGAGGGGTGGAAAACGTCGTGGGAGACCACCCAAAACCCCTGTGGTTGAGAGGGCGTCTAAATTTCAGTATCATCTGATGAAGAAGCCCAAGTATCTCCTCAACAAGGGGTCGGATTCACAGATGAGCACCCCGTCGGCATCGAGGGCATCATCGCCACAGGGAAGCGATGGGAGTCGAAGGAGCACCTTCAGGGCATCAGCGTCCAAGGCACGAAGGAACAGGGGAGGAGGTACTGCAGGCAGACGTGCAACTCCGTCATCGTCGGCTTACCAAAGAAAAGGTAAGGGATATAAAACTTTTATTTGCTCTATATATTTTTTTGTTTTAGAAAAGAAGAGTTTCTTGAAAACCTTCATTGGAAACGTTTCTGTTAAAAAATAAACTCATATAAATCTTCAGAATATTTTCAGTCCGTTGACACATGATTTGAAGTGGAATTTGTAAAATTTCCCATATTAGGGCTTGATTTATTGCTGATTTAAGGCATTAAAGATTTTTTAAGTGGCCAGTTTTTTAAAATGATGTAGAACAAATTTCTTTAATGTTAGGGAAATTGGGGCTCCTTTGAAATTGGGATTTTTTAAAACTAATTTTAAACGGTGGCAGCCAAGATCCCGAAAGCCAAAATCCCGAATGTTCAAAATCGTGAAAAGGATAAAATAATATGGAGGAAAATGTTTAAAATAATTTCCTAAGACAAAGAAGATTTGCCTTTGCCTCCAACAAGCGCGGGTGCAATCGTGGAAGAAGCTACGACACTTTTAAGAATTCGGGATTTTAGCTTTCGGGATTTTGGCCCATTCGGGATTTTGGCTTTCGGGATTTTGACCGGGACCCGTGATATTCTTCAAGGTTTTTTTCCGTCAACTTGGGGAAGGTAGTTAGAAGTTAGAAGTAGTTCCGGTCAAAATCTCGAACGCCAAAATCCCAAAAAGGTCGAATGCCCTAAATCCAAAATCTCGAATAGCTAAAATCCCGGAAACCAAAATCTCGAAAGGGTCGAAATCCTGAATGGGTCAAAATCCCGAAGAGGCAAAATATCGAAAAGTCAGATTCCCGAATAGCAAATATCTCGAAATGCCAAAAACTCGGAAGCCAAAATCCCGAATCCCACCTTCCCAAATTCTTAAAAGTGTCATAGCTACTCCTATGATTGCATCAGTGTTTGTTGGAGATAAACAAAAATTTTATGTGTTTTGGGAAACTATTCCACACATTCACCATATAATTTCGTCCTTCTCAGAAATTTGACCATTCGGGACTTTGACTTACGGAATTTGGCTTTAGGGATTTTGATCAGCACTGAGTTAAAAAAATACCAACTCGCTGTTTTATTCAAATTAATATTTTGGCCAGGAAAAGTAAGAAACATTTTCGGTCAGTATATTAGTAGTTTGGCTAGCAAAACGTTTATTTTTTTCTGTAACAAGTTCATTATTTTGACAAGTAGAAACAAAAAAAATATTATGTCTTTTTAAATCAAAATTACAATGTTCATAACTTCTTAATTATCCCTTTGCCAAGAATGCTTATATACTGACCAATTTTTTTTGCTAACTTTCGTCGCCTTAAAATAATTACGTTTTATAAGTCAACTTACAGTACTTCAAAGATGCTATCGCATTAGGATGTAAAAAAATTAAATTTAACTAAAAAAGAAAATTGACTGAGTTATTTCTGCACAGGATATTAGAAAAAAAATAGATAAGCACATCAAACTTTTTTGCCTACACACAGAAAAAATATTTCGTAAATATTTGTGAATTCCTTTGGGGACTTACGAAATGTTCGCAAATCGTACAACCCAAAAACAAACAAAAAAAAAGAAATAATATAGTCCTATGTAAGTACTTTGTATTTTTGGGCATGAATGAAATTTAATTCAAGTTCGTAAAAGTTTGTAATTTTCTCACAAACATTGTTCGTAAGATGATCATTTGACGAGCCTTTTTTATACTTTTACAAACATTTGTTCCTAAATGTTTGTAAACACACGAAAATGTTCATAAAATTGTGTCATTTGTTGGTAAATTTTTGTTTGGCAAAAATTTACGAACAAATAACAAAATTTTACAAATATTTTTCATATGCTTACGAAAATTTACGAACAAATTTTTGCAAAAGTACAAAAAAAATACTTCTCAAGTGATCATGTTACGAATAATGATTGTGAGAAAAGTACAAACTTTTACGAACTTGCTTGTGGGTTATACAATTTACGAGCATTTCGTAAGTCTCAAATTGATATTCATAAACATTTACGAACAATTTTACAAAATATTTTTTTCTTACTATTAAAAAATAGTGTAATAATAATATCAATAGTTCATTAAATTCACAATAACAGAGTCACTCAAATATCTCTAACCTGAAGATATTTAATGCTTATGATAAAATTATTTGAAAGTACTATCAATTGTAGTGATATTAATATAAAATCAATATCAGTTTAACCCCTTTCCGGGAAAATTGCATTTTAGGCTTTTGATTTAACAAAGTACTTCTCAAATCTGAGCAAAAAAAATGGGTGGAAGAACCACTTTTTGTGACTGAACCGCTTTTCTCCACTTACTCTAATCGCTCCTTCTTCAATTATTAAGAAATAAATGAGCTATAAATTTATTTGTATCTCAACTGCTGCTGCAGAGACGACAAATAATATATTTACTTGCTTTAAATGGCGAAAATTGGTAAAAAGTGTCGGTAAAGTGGTTATTTTTGCATTGTTAAACAAATAGTAGTTCAGCGTTAAATTGTAGGAATACTGATATTGAAATCTGAATTTTGATTTAGGTATGAATTTAGAGCCAGTTCATCTAAGTAACTTTCAAAAGATTAAAGTTCAAAAGGTATAATTAAATAATTTCATTTTTTTCCTAAAAGTGTCAATAAGTGGTTACTCCACCCTTTTATCAACATAGGTTGAAACGGATCTAGTGCAGACCTAACTCTATGAGATTTCTTTTTTGTTCAATATGTTTATGAGTCTGGAAGTATTTTGGGTAGACTGTCAGACTGTGAAAAAGTCAGAGATAATTTTTTTATTATTATTTGTTCCTTAATAGGGATAATTGTTCATTGAAATTTATCTTTGAGAATTCTCATAAAATTATAAATAATGCAATCATTGCAATATATATTAGCAAAATGCGCCAAAAGGCTTAGTAAAACAATGAACGGAATTTAATTTCTCTTTTGACGGTAAAATTTCTTCCACAAATATGAGGAATAATAAATAAAGAGAACTTTTCAATTAAAGTCATTATGCCATGTCACAGAAAATCATCATCTCTTATTCACGAAATTGCTTGAAAAGTTGTGTTAAATGGAAAGAGATATGGTGCTATTCCAATAAAAAATAAACAGGGGAAGTTTTTCTTTTGAAGACTTTTTTTTAGTACATGAATGTTCTCAAGTGCTTATGCATAATCGATTTTTCCTTGAATTGATTCCTGTCACGACTGTTTGGTGGTTTTGGAACACGGCGAGAACTGTGGAAGAAAGCAGTCGAGACAGGAACCTACACAAAGAAAATTCGATAATACAGAAACACTTGAGAACAGTCATTTGGTAGGAATATTCAGAAAAAAGATTTCAATTAGAACGGAAATTGGGGAAGTCTTTCTTCTATTTTTTTTATCGGCTTTATTGTTTTGGTTCCTGTCTTGACTGTTTTCACCAGTTCTTGTTGTGTTAACCATTAAACAGTCGTGACAGGAACCAGCACGGAGAAAGGCCAATTGTGTAGGGGCACCTGAGAACAGTCATTTGGTAGAAATATACAGAAGAAAGATTTCATATTTTCCATTCTCATTGGGGAACTCTCCTATTTTTTAATCGGCTTTATTGTTTTGGTTCCTGCCTTCACTGTTTTCACTAGTTCTCGTCGTGTTAACTATCAAACAGTCGTGACAGGAACCAACACAAAGAAAGGCTGATTATGTAGGAGCATTTGAGAGCAGTCATTTTGTAGAAATATTCAGAATAAAGATTTCATCTTTTCCGTTCTCATTGGGGAAGTCTTTCTTTTATTTTTTAATCGGCTTTATTGTTTTGGTACCTGTCTTGACTGTTTTCACGAGTTCTCGTCGTGTTAACCATCAAACAGTCGTGACAGGAACCAAGACGAAGAAAGGCCGATTATGTAGGAGCACTTGAGAACAGTGAAGTGCTAAGTAAAATGATCATTTTTCATTGGAATAGCACCATAATAGGGTAAAGTGATATAATTTGGAATTAGTGTTACAAGTTGGACAATTCGCCGGTATAAGTTGGACATGGCTTTTTTCTTGATAAATACAGTACAAAATTTGTTTTTAAGCACAAGGAACCAAATTATAAAACTAAAGCCTTAAAAATATACAAATAAAAATGAAGTACTAAATTTATCAAGACAAAAAGCCCTGTCCAAATTGTACTACTGTCCAACTTGTACCACTTTACCCTAACCTGTTCTAATTTACAGGTTACGAGTCAGAGTATCACTATGGCTCGGACTTTGGTGATTCCACGGACAAGAGTGATGCTGAGGATGATCCTCTTCTGATGTCACCGTCCGAGACAGACAGTCTCGATGCTGTTGACCACGAAAGTGACAGTGATTTCTCATTGAGTAGCTACAGTACTAATAGCAATCACGTGCGACGTGGACCACGTCCACCGAGTCCTGAGCCACTTTGGCTGCAGCCACGTGAATTGCCACCACTTGAGCTGCCACCGACATCGGATGATTTGCTGGTGCCACAGCCATATGCACTGAGAGTAGCGTCAATTTATGAAGTGATGAGACGATTTAGGAATCTCGTGAGATTGTCGCCATTTAGAATTGAAGATTTCTGTGCGGCACTGATGTGTGATGAGCAGAGCAATTTGCTCACTGAAATTCATATGATGCTACTGAAAGCGATTCTGCGTGAGGAAGATTCACAGGCAACACATTTTGGACCGTTGGATCAGAAGGATAGCATCAATATTTCCCTCTATTTAATGGATACATTTACATGGGCAGAAATTTTGCGAAAATATTTAGAGAGCGATGCTAATTTTGATAGGAATGTTTTAAATATTCTAACTACGAAGGAATATCCATTTTGTGGTATTGATGATCGTCTGACGGTGCTGCAATTTCTTGTAGATCAATTTCTCATTACAACACCCGTAAGGGATGACATGCTTCAAGAGGGTCCCATTCACTATGATGATCACTGTCGCATTTGCCATCGTTTGGGGGATTTGTTGTGCTGTGAAACGTGTCCGGCGGTTTTTCATTTGGAATGTGTTGATCCACCCTTGGTGGATGTACCAACGGAAGATTGGCAATGTAGTATCTGCAAGACACATAAATTGTCTGGAGTGGTGGATTGTGTGTCGTCACAGGAAAAGCAAGGTATACTGTGTAGGCAGGAACATTTTGGTTTTGATCGTCATGGAAGGAAATATTGGTTTATTGCCCGACGGTTATTTGTGGAGAATGAAGAAGGTACGGAAATTTGGTACTATACCACGGTGAAGCAATTTGAACGGGTTCTGGCGAGATTGGATGAAAATGAATTTGAAGTGTCACTGTGCCATGAACTCAATGAGAATCGCGAGGAAATTGTCAGACAGATGACATTGACGGAGAGTCTGACGAATCAGCACAAGGGTGGCAAGAAGTCCTACTTGGAGATTGAGAATGCCAATATTGAGAAGATGGAGAAGGAGAATCAGGAAAATGGACGAAATGAGGATGCGGAGAAGACTGAAGAGGAGAAAATGGATGAAGCTGAGAGTAATCAATCAACAGATATGGATATCGATAATGAATGTACGAATAACAATGGCAAGGTCAATAAGAATATTTTGACGAGATCGAAGACAGGAACTGAAGTTAAAGCCACTAAACCCTTTGATGAATCAATGGATACTAGCCGAGTAACACGTCATCGTCTAAGTCAAATAGCTTCTGGAACGCTCTATTTCAAACTTGGCATGGAAAATTCTTTCCGAACCTATGTCAATCAGTACACAACCAATATCAATGCCCTGAATAAACCACAGAGAAATGAAGAACGTGATAAGAAGAGGCATCTTTCGCACAAATTTTCCCTGACACAAGCGTCAGAATTCAAGTGGATTGGTGCTGTTAGTGCTACAGAGATCAATATAATAACAACATTGAGAGCAACATTTCTAGCATTAGAACAGAATATATCAGCGCCATATTTGCATCCAAACTGGATAAATATTCGAAAGACTTGGGTTTCGGCTGTGGCAAATTGCAATGCCCCCGTTGAATTTTCACGTGCACTCATAGTGTTGCAGGCCTGCATGAAGAATGTGGTGTTTGCTAATGTCTGGCATGAACAGCTGGGACATCTTAAGCTCTACCGGATAACATCGGGAGAGCGAGAGGAGAAGAAGAAGACGGAGAAGCGTGAGAAACGGGAGATGGCCGATGAGGAGGAGAGAAATCGCATGACATACAATTTCGTCAAGTACTCTCTAGGCTTGAAGCATCAAGTGTGGAAGCAAAAGGTAAATATTATTTTAACAAATTTTGCTTTTTTTTAGAAACAGGTTATAGGGTAAGTGTGCAAAATTCCGGCCAGCTTGCAATTTCGGCCACCTTTTTTCTTCCTCGAATTTCCATGAACTTTTAGATTTTACGTACTCTAGAGATTATACAATGCAAAAGAATAACAAAAAAATGTAGCTTCGACAAACGAGATGACGCGAAGTATTCCCAAAGGGCAAGGTACTATGAGAATAAAGGTGGCCGAAATAGGGCACCAAAGCAATGTCTATATTTTTATTCATTTTAAAATGTATTAAAAATGATTTTAGAGTAAATAAAGACGGTAAACTCTTTACAAGGTTCCAAGCAACACTCTTTCAGAAGAAAGAATTAAAAAAATCAATTTGAATTTAAAATATTACATTCAAACTTGAGACTCTGACGCGTGCATGCAACGATGTCGAAATTTGGCACACTTACCCTAAAGGGTTTTAGACCAATAGTTCGAAGGTTTCGATTTATAATATGCAATTAGGATTAATGAATTTTAAGAATCCGAAGGGTTAATTACTGAACAGTCAGAAAAACGACTCGGATTTTATGGGATTGATATATTTCAAAGCGCATAAAATTAAACGATTTTATTGTTTTTTTTTGTACATAGAAAAAAAAAATACGAAAATTGTTCGTAAAAGTTTGTGAATTTCTACTGGGAATTTACAAAATGCTCATAAAACGTATAATCAACTAAAGAGTTCGTAAAAGTTTGTACGTTTTTCACAAACTTTATTCGTAACGTGGTCACCTTACGAGCATTTTTTGTTTATCAAAAAACATTTGCTCGTACATATTTGTTTGTTTGACACAACTTTATGAACACATGACAAAATTTTACAAACATTTTTTTATTTGTTTACAAACATTTACGAACAAATGTTTGTAAAAGTATAAAAGTGACTCATGAAGTGACCATCTTACAAACAATGATTATGAAGAAAACCCAACATTTACGAACTTTTTAGTGGGTTAGAAGATTTACGAACATTTCGAAAATGTCCATTAGGAATTCACAAACGTTTACGAACTATGTTATGAAACATTTTCTCTGTGTAGAAGGTTTAAAGAGTGAATTCTGATCGAATCGATAGTCATCCTGATTTTTTAACATTCTGGGTGACGTTCAAGTGATCCTCTTGGTTCATCCGATACAGTTAGGATCTATTTTCCGATTTCCTAAAGCCTTCTTTATACTTGAGACTTAGCCCAATCTCCAAAAATCTTGAATTTCTGTATTACAAGAAATTTTTGTAATTTTTCATAATATGTAGGATTAATTGACTTTAGCTAACAATTCTAGGTCAAAACTTTGGTAATAATTTTACCAAAGTTACACTTACGACTTAAGCCGAGAGATCACTTAACGTAATTATAATCAAAATAATGATTTGATTAAATTCCCATAAGTTTTCCATTAACTAAGCCGTTTCTCGGCTTAAGTCAATAAACGGATTAGTCAGAAACTGATGGAAATGTAATCTGATAATTATTTTCATTATAATTACGTTAAGCCATCTCTCCGCTTAAGTCGTAAGTGTGTCTAGGGCATTAGAGCCCATATAGCGTCAGTTGGATCAGCATTTGTCGTAACTTCCTCATCGTCTCATCAGCACTTTGTCTAACGACATGGAAATACACACACTATACAAGAACTACTGATGAGGTGATGAGGGAGTTACGACAATTGCTGATATGCTGATCCAACTAACGATAGACCTAGACTGATCCTCGAAAATATTTAGCCTGTAAAATTTGGGAATAAAAGATTAGGTAAGGCAAATCTATGGAAAAGATGGAATTGACGCGATTTACTACGTCGAGCTTATTTTGTCTATTTCGGCCACAGAGGACAGTTTTCTCGACGCGATTCATTACTCCCAATATCACTTAATTATTAGGTTCAAAAATAAATATAATTCAGTAAATATTACACCAAACGTAAAAATTTGCACATTAGTGCTTAAATTTATCTTTCATGTTCTTGGTTTAACCATTTTAAGAGGTATCCAAGCCTTTAAAAATCACTTTTAAGCAATTTTAATAAACTATCTTTCCATTACTAATTTCCATACCTAATGTAATTATCAGATTTTCTATGAAATATCCAATCGGTCTTACAGAACATGTTTTGAGCATCGCATCGCTTCAAAATGAAAGTGTTGTAACTATATTTTCTTTGTATCCGCAATTGCAGCAAATGACACTTCATGATGCGTCTGTAGCAACAAATGCCGATACAAAGCAAATGCACAACGCACAATAACTTTTGTTTGTGAATATGTTCTCAAAATTGTCTATGAGAGTGAGAGGGATGACTAGATCTAAATCTCACTCACTCTCATTGAAATGTCAAAAACATGTTTACTAAACAAAAGTTATTGAGCGTTGTGCATAATTCGTGAGTAGAATTATTTGGAAATAGAAAAAAGAATCAACTTTTACGAAGCTGCAAAGGTTCTCTCAACACCGATATCACTCGAGTTAATTCAACTCTGCCGTGGAATTGTTTTAACTCTTCGGGTTTTCTCCTAAGTCGAAATCCACAGAAAACCTCACTTGGCTTTGAGAAAAGCTTTCACTCAAGATAATTTTTCAAACACGTCCATTCTTTATTAATTCTGTTTCCTTGATGAAGAATTATCAGACGATGAAGATTTTCTCACAATGTGTAAATTGATGTTGTGGACTCTACTTGCAGTCTCTCAAATAGGCGCTCGAACTTCTTAGCAATCACAGGATTGCAAAAAACAACAAATGAACGGCATTTTTCGTTATTCGTTCAGAATCACTCTCGTAATAGAAGTTTTAAAGTTCCATAAAGTTTCTTCAAATTTTGTTCATTAAGTAACGCCAGCATACATTTTGAATTGCGATTTTGCTGTAGGAAATGAAAATTTTTATTGATATAGTTAAGTGTGCTAATCCGGGCGCTTTGCTATCTGGATCGTTTATGACTAATCCACTTAAAATAATTTTTTTATTATTATTTCCGCAATATAGTCACTACAGTAACATATTATAACTATTCAAGTTTGAGAAAAAGCAAAAATAATATTTTTATCCATTAAGTGAGTGTAATCGACTCATTTCAATCTTGTGCCACCTGGGTTCTTCACTAAAAATTTTCTAGTCAGTGATATTTTCGCTAATGACAGCTAGTTGATTGAAAACATTTTTTTTTCTTGTGAGAAAAGCATTTTAAATCCAAAGGATTAATTAAAAGTGAATTAGCGAAAAGGCGACCCAGTTAGTGCATGCTGACTTATTTCAGTAATATCATTATTTTATAAATTTTCTTCAATATTTTTGATATTTTTTTTATATTATGTTTCTGAATGAAACAAGTGAATAATTCTATGGATTTAGAAGAAGTAAAAAAGAATTACATCAGTTCAAAAACAAGCGTTTAAGTAGCACTTTTAGGAAAAGAATCCAGTTACCCCACCTTATTATATTTTAAAAAAAATTGTTATTACAATTTATTATTTATTTTAAAGGGTGAAGAGTATCGGATTCATGGACAATGGAGTTGGATTTGGATGTCATACAGTCGACGTCAGGGAAGGGCGGCCAATTGTAAAGGTAGGGATTGCAATGTTCCCAACAAATTAATGACACGGGTAAAAATGGCTGATGGAGATGAGAAGATTTTGGAATTGGATCCAAAAGCTCATGATTTTCTTGTTGGTGCTGATCTGACAAATCCCCTAAATTCATGCATTCCCGAGGAGATGCAAGGGGCACAAATTGTCCCAGTTGTCAGTAACTTTGACACCATTAATGTTTCTCAAGCTCTTACGTCCTATGGACGATTGCTGTATCCGAAAGTGGCGAAGAAATCTCGCTTGGATGATCTATTGCAGCGTCGAGTGCAATTGAGGGATGCAGAAGAGCGTTCGATGACACGGGCAAAGGCCCCAAATGATATGGATATTGAGACAACAGTGCCCAAGCATACAATAGCTACGCCAAAATTGGGTATTGTCCCGGATTTGGGTATTGTGAAGCAGCACAATAGTGCAGCACAGAGAAGTGGTGGCCAGAGTGGTGGAGCCAATGCTGAGATGCTGAACAGTTTGTCAAAGCGAATTGATACCGTTCGCACTCACTATGGTCAACTCAATAAGGCTGCCAAGATGTTTCAGTGCTATGGGAAGGAATGCAATAGTGCTTCGAATGTTGTACTGACAAAGCCCAACAATTGCTACTCTCCACTGTGCCTGCAGAAGGATCGGGTTAGGAGGGAATTGTTAGCATTGACAAAGAGAGCCCATGGACAGGGTAGCAATGCTGTGGGAATTGGAAAGAAATCATCGATTCTCGAACAGAAACTCACAGAAGGACGCTTTGAGGAGAGTTTTGAGGAAGAAGATTTTCCCACGATGATCAAAAAATCTCTTGATACTGCTTTCCAGACGATGCAGGAATACAATGAAGAATCCATTGAGGAGTGTATAAATCAGGTGGAGCCTGAACCAGAGGAACCTGTGAAGAGTGAAGAGGCCGTTAAAGTGGAAAAGATGGAAATTGATCCTCCAGCAGCTGAAGTGGAAATTCCATCGACTCCTAATGCCAATGAAAATGGTGAATCTGAGGCAAAGAAGCCCAAAGTTGAGGAAGAAAGTGATCAAAATTCCAATTCAACTGATACAACGTCCAAAGACGACGAGAAATCAGGAAGTGGAGAGAAAGAAGAAAGTATCGATGTTCCTCCAAGGAGAACACCACGTGGACGACCTCCACGTATCAGTCGTAATGTAACTACGACAACAACAACTACCACAACAAAAACAACAACAAAATATGTAGATGGTAATCTGTCATGCTACCAAGCTGAAGCAACCATCAAGACACAAACCATTGAGAATCAGGAGGGTATCAAGAGCATTACGACCAATACGATGAATTCAGTGAGTGGAAAGACACAATATTCTGAACGGCAGAATCGTCGTTTTGCCACAACGAAAACAGTAAAGAAGGAGGAAGTGACGAAGATTGAGAAGGAATATGGTCCAAATGGTGTTGAGAGGATATTCTCAACAAAGTCTTCTCGTGGCAAAATCTACCTCAAACGCTATGTTAGTGAAGTGACAGAGACAAAGACCAAGGTGAAGCCGACAACAATTAAATATCCAATGACGGGAAATTTCCTCACGAAAAAAGGAACGAGATCCATTTTAATACTGCCAATGCATGAATTGGTGAAATTGGCCAGAAGTGGAGGAAGGAATCCTGTTGTAGGATTTCATCAAATTACAAAAAATAACACTTCTGTCTGGCCATATCCGTGCTCAAGACCTCTCTTCAGAACTTGCTGGATCTACAGGACTATCAATGTAAAGACACTCAGTGCTATAGCACTTCAGCTGAGGATTTTGTGGACCTGCTTGCGATGGGATGATATGATTGCAAAACCACCGACAACTGACGGAAAACATCAGGTAAGATTGTCATTTTTTTTCATTATCCCAATTTTATAATATATTTTCGATTGCACATTGAGGTCCTTTCGCTACTTTTCTTTTGAAAATTTATCATGTAGACTCCATATTTCAATGAAACACTCGAGCAACTTTTATTTTTCTGTCCGCTCTCTTAGGCGTCCAGTCCAAGTCTGTTCTTCGTTTATTTTTTCGTTCGTCTTCGTCTGTCCCTATCGCCCTCTCGCGGAAATTGTTCTAAGTAGTGTCCGTCCCGTCCGTTGATAAATCATAAAAATTGAGTAGGAGAAAGTACTCTCCCTTCTAAAGCCAGTGATAAGCCTAGATCAGCTTATAGAGGTGTGATTCCTTCGTTGCAAAATCGGATTGTGGCAAACTCGAACGATATTTATACATTAAATTGTATGAGAAATGCATAAAAGTGTCTGAAAATCTTTAAAGTTGATTATCTCGGAAACTATGAGAGATAGAGGCCTCAAACTTTACATCCATTTAGAGCCACTTCCAGGCTTGATATGTGCAAAATTTCGCGACCCGCGAAAATCCGCGAACTATAAAAACCGGTTTTAAACCGGTTTAGAACCGGTTTTTCAAAAAACTAATCTTATAGAAATTATCGTACGCGCAAGTAGATATATTTAAAAAAAAAATTATGAAGATATCTCTTTCCAAACCGGAGATATTGCGTACTACGGACGGCCGGACCCGAAAATGGCGGACTATCATTTTTGGCATCAGGGATGTTCAAAACATATACTCTGTGAATTTCAGCTCGATCGGAGCACTTTTAGAAAATCGGAGTATCACAATAGGTGTGATTATGAAAGAATCACACCTAAAATAAAAGAAATATTTAAAAAAATATAATAAAAGAAGGCACGAACGTTCGAAGGCAGAGTACTTCACCCTATGGCCATAAGTGGCAACTTTTTTGAAACACTTGAGACTTATGGCCATCCTAGAGCCTCAAGTAGGTCAGTGGATAGAGCAGTGGCTCTATGACTGCGAGGTCTTGGGTTCAAAGCTGAGCAGTAGCAGAAAAAAGATTTCTCATGCCATATCGGCTTTGAATTCTTCCAGTGAATGAATGAATAGTATTGCCAATGGTGCATATTGGCAAAAAAAAACTAACCGCCTAAACAATAGAGACTGGTACGAAAACGAGTTTCGACATGAAACTTGATTTTATCGATTCAGTCGATACATATATTCACTGTCACTGATCCCAAACACACACCGAGATGGGCTGCTATGATATAGTAGCAGCACTGGTTGCCCGAATGATAATGGAGGGGCTACCCGTATCGGGGGATAAGATAGGAGTGGGGAAGCATAAGAAGCCCGGTGAACCGGGCCCGGAGAAGAAACCGGTGAGCGTCGGGGATATAGGGCAGCTCAGAAAAACAACGATTCTTCCCAAAGCTTTCGGCTCAGTCTCCAAGCCTTCCTCAGTGGTCAAATCTAACAATTCCTTGCTTTGTCATATGGTCTAGGGATGCACAGGGCATGGGATCCCTCAAAAGTTTACTTCAAAGCATCATCCAAAATTAAATTCTGAACATTACAACCGATGACCGTGGACCGTTTTTATAGGGAAATGCAGACAGAGAAGACCACTCTTGATCTAAGCATCTCAAATAAGGTCATGCTGTTTGTCCGTAAGATCGTTCGTCAGTCTGTCCGACCGTTACCACGCTTGGAGGTCAAACGGCTATAGATAAAGATTAGACTGCGAGAGACCCTCTCATAAGTCCACTCTGGAACCATTAACATTCCTCTTCCATAACTATGTTTTTCGGGATTGCTCAAAAACGCTTCGTGCAATTTCTTTTCCATTTTTGGATATGCTTTAGAGATCATCTAGACGGAAATTTCGCCGTTGAATTATTTCTAATAACAGGATTTCAAGGTCAAAAGTTTAATAAAAGCTATAGACAGCGTATTTCTTAGTTAAATTGCATCTTGTTTGGGCTTGTTAGAAATGTCTTGGAATTTGCTATAAAACTGAACCAGTTGCAATCGGTAATGAACCGGTTCATAACCGATAACTAATTTTTATACGAAATTTAATTATATTACTCCTTGGTGTATTTTGGGAAATATTTTGAGTGATTTATAAATCTGTTGAGTCGTTTATGAATCGATTTAAATCGGTTGTGTACTGGTGAACGGTATTAGATTAGAATTTTTTTGTTACTTAATATTTTGAAGATGATAATTTTTTGATGGCTTATGTTTATTTGTTAGATTACCACGGAAACTGAAATAATGTCGTTGGAATTGCTAAAGCATCGATATTTGGGTAAATTTATGGAGAGGACGCAGTATCTGCGACGAAAGGTAGTTATACCGCTTGAATTGCCCAAAGCTGTCCGTGAAGTTACATCCATTCGGTCGGGTTTGAGGAAGCGTAAGAGAGCAGAATCACCCCAACACACTGAACCTCAAGTCACTGAAGAGTGGGTGGATGAGGAGAAGTTGGAACTGTGGGAGATTAAGCAGTATGGAGAGAAGTAATACAATAATTTATTTTACTTGTTTTTGGGAGATTATGCTATAAAATATGTATTTGCTTTTGTTGTGTGTATAGGCAAGAAAAGGCAAATGCATTGCCAGTGACGCGTCAATCGACAGGAAAATTGCCACCTGCGAGACAATTTGAAGTGCAACAGAGTAGTAATTCTTCTTCTTCATCGACTGGTGGTACTAAGACAATTATTGTAAGTAGCAATGCAACACCGGAGGAGATTAAGGCCAAAATGGAGGAGCAATTACGCATCCAGCGAGCAGCACATCATCAAAAGCGTGCAATGGAACTCAAAGCACAAGGTAAGATACAACATCCTTTTGCTCATACTCTTCTATTTTTTTTTCTTTTTGTTTTTGATGTTGGATGTCTCATCTTCATGTATTTAACGAGAGACATGTTTCAATTTGATTTACAAGCAAACAAAGCAAAGACGGACGATGAGACTTCACAGAATCCAGGTATTGGATACATCTTTATGAAGTCTTTTTTTTGTATTTCATCTTTTTTCTTTTTCCTCATTTCGTCTTTCAAATGGAGCATTTTCTTAAAATATATTTTAAATTTTAATAAAACCTTTAAGCTGTCTATACACTAGGAAAAAATTCATCAATATTTGCAACCAATATGTGATATTGATGAAAATCGCCTACACATTATTGAAGGAAAATTGTCTAGTGTGTAGGCAATTTCTTCAATATTCTTTTCAATATGGATCGTTTTTCTTCCATACTGTATTTCAATATTGTTTAGTCCTGCACACTGAGACAAATATCATCAATATAACTCTTCCATAATATTATTGAAGCGGAATATGGAAGAAATGGATGAAATATTGAAGAAAATGTTTAATATCAAGATCATTAGATATTTTCTTTAATAAATTCATTTTTCCTTTCGCATAAATTCGATAATTTTCTGCTGTAGAACATTCGAAAATTACTTCTTGAAGTCTATTGGGATGTGTTGTTTAGTGGATTTAGGTGCAAGTTAAAAGAAATGTGGAGAAAAAGTATACGTTTCAGGAGATGTGATTTCCTACTGGAAACCAAAATAATTTTGTTAACAGTTTTCGTTCGGATGTAAATTGGGAATAATTTGAGCATTTGGACATTGATAGAGGCTTCTGACTCAAGGCAGATCTCAACCCTAGCATCCAGCTGGAGAAGAGATCAAGGCTGAAGATCTCTGCCAAAAGTAAGGAATTGAATTAGGATGGCTATGGGAAATTCTATTAAATTAGCAGGTCCCGTGATCTCTGTAGTTGGGACGCAACCCGTCAAGTTCTCCATGTGTATCTGGACTGACAGACAAGGACAAAATAAAGGAATAAATAATGAGGGAAATTTTCTAAAACAGAGACACTGGCAGACACAATTGAAGTAACGCGATATTGGTATTCAGAAAGAGAGGAAAGAGATCTTTTAATAGGGTGGATTGTGGAAAGGGAGACGTTTAAAAAAAGTTCAATTTCAAATGCATTTTTAAGCCGAATGAATATTTATTTTTTCATTTTCTTTGCATCATGAGATTGCTTGTGAAATATTCTAACAGAATCTTAACAGTTTTTAATAGATATTTCAACCAATTAATTGGAATATTCCACCAAATTAAAAAACAACACATTTTGAAAACATGGACAAAATTTTGGAAAGCGGGACAAAAATTTTTGGAAAGTTGGACATAGTGATATTAATGGCAAAATATTAGACGAAATATGTAGAAAATCAATAGTTGGAGTTTTTCTGCGTATACTTGAACATTGGATGGTTATGCTAATTTTAAGGTTGCCTACTTTTTTTTTTATCTTCTCATACTTGTTAGTTAAAAGTAGTAATAGCTCTAGCTAACAAAGTCGCTTGACATCAAACATTTTTTCATTATTTTTTTTTTATTATTATTATTAGTATTCGTCACACGCGGGCGATTGCCCAAATGGCTGACAGCTCCTACGAGCTAGCCAGAAAAAAGAAATTTTATTTTTTTTTCTTCTCTCAATGCGTTCTGCAAGTTTTGCATATAAAAGCAGCATTCGAACGGTATATTAACTAAATAAATTAAAATTGTAAAGTAATTATGATCATCCTATGGATGTATGGCATATACAACCTGAGAAGGAGTTTTCCACCGTTTTCACTCTGGAGTAGGTTGGTAACCAACGCTTAGACGGCGGTGGCCGCAGAAATATATTTGCAATTTTAATTATTTATGTATCGCAGAGCATTGATGACAATAAATCTATCTATCTATCTATCTATCTATCCTTTATGTCCGGGGAACAGTTGAAGAACGCTAATAACCAAGAACTTCCTGGACGTCCAACCAAAAAGAGGTTCTGTAAATTTCACAGACGCCTCGTGCTGTCCAGCAGTTGTAGTTTTAAAGCAGATGCAATTTTTAACACATTTCAATTCCCAGTCCACGCAGGTCCTTTTCCACTTGCTTTGGGAGTTCTGTAGAGGCTCCTATTTGTCTTTCTTCAGGTGTTTTTGCGATATTTACTATCCATTCTATCAGAAAAGGTGGTCTTCGGAATCTGGAAATCCTTGCAGCCTTTTCCAGGAGATTTTCTCCTAATCAGCTGCTAACTGCTGTTGCAACTTTTTCTCTGGGTACTTAAGGATCTTTTTCGTCCTTGTTAACATGATTTCACTGCACAAAACCACCAAATTCATTCACAAAATCAACTTGTCCAAGATTTCATAAAACTTGTTTTGACTGCAACACGAAATTAAATCACTTTTCTATCTTTTTTAAATGTAATATTTTACAAATATTTTTTATTCACCTTTCAAATGGATGTAGGTCTTTCGATTTTCACTACGGACTTAATAATATTTCACAAATTATGCCGAAAAATCAAACAAAACACTTTGATATTTTCCTAGCAAGTTTCATAAGAAACAGAGAAAATGACAACTACCGTGTGAAAGTTATGAATATCACGCATGCAATACATTTTTTAAATTCTTCTCGCAAGTCACCCTTTGATTGTTTCATAACGACTTTTGCATTTTTAATTTCTCAAATAACCACAAAATTAGATTTAATGTTCTTTTTATCGAAAATTGAAATATTTAATTGATTTTAGCTCCCAGACTTTAGAGAAAATAATGAATCTCAATTTTTTTTCTCCTTTTTCGTTCGTGTTAGAATTTGGAATATGGGGTCATAATTCCAAAGGACTCTTCAATGATGCACACAAGGGATCACTTCCGGCAGTTTTTAAAGAAAAATCGCAAAGAACTTCTCTAAAATTTGAATGGATTCCACCTGGCACAAAATCTGCAGAAAAACACTCCCTCTTTCGCATTTTTGGCAAATTTTCCACTAAAATTCACCGAACACTATCCCTATGAACTTCGACAAACACTTTCCAAAGTTTTCCAGGAGCAAAATGATAAATTTTCTCGAAAAAGAATCTCAAGTCGCAAGAAGACTTGACAAATGACAGAAAGTGTCAAAGTGTCATCTTCAATAATTCTCTTCAATAATTGAAGTTTTTTATCAATAGTATTATGCTCTCTACACACTAGAGAAATTTATGTCCATATTGAAGCAAATTCTCTACGATGGTAATAGGAAAAGTCTTCAATATGGACATAAATTTCTCTAGTGTGTAGAGGCCATTATTGAAGGCACATTCATCCATATTTTTCCTAGTGTAATGGCCTCTACGCACTAGCCAAATTTATGTCCATATAGAAGAGTTTTTCCTACACAAGCATGGGGATTTTACTTCAATATGGACATAAATTTCTGTAGTGTGTAGAGGACATAAGTGTAAAGACAGCTTTAAATAAAGAAACATTGAACGAAGTTTTTGCAACAGCTCAATTAATTTTGGTCGGGTAACATATTTGATTTCGAATGCCTTTTGACGTGTTTCAACAGGGGCTAGTGTATCAACGGGACGAGTGATAAAGAGTCGCAATATTTTGGTGAAGCAGGCCGATGGTACAACCAAGATAATTCAGCAGCAAATTGTGAAGCAACCGCCTGAAACACAGAAAGTTCAGATAATTCGTACACCTGATGGGAAGGTGTGCGTTAAGGGACTGAATCCGGGTCAACAGTTGTATCAACTGCCAGATGGAAAGATTCAAGTTATCAGCAGTCCGGGTAAATTAATACAGAGAAGTAATAAGGCATCAAGAATTGTTGGTAACAAGGTTTTCTCTGCAGTTGCTAACAATGCCAGTGGCAACAAGGGAAAGACACTCATTGCACGAAGTATTCAGCAGACATCTGGGGGTGCTTCAGGTTCCTCTGGGACAGTCACGAGGCATCAGGTGACACCTAAAGTGACTGTAGCATCAAAAGCCATTTCCAGTAGTCCGGCTCAGCCAAAGGCAATTGGTCAGAAGATTCAAGTGACGGGTAATCAGATAATTAGTTCAGGTGGTGTAGTGAAGCAGGTAATACCGGCTTCGCAGACTAGTACTGTTCAGAAGATTCTGACCAGTGGTGGGCAGATTGTGGGGAGTAGTTCGTCGGTACAGCAGCAGCAGCAGCAGCAGCAGCAACAGCAATCAGGGAGTCAGCAGAAAATTGTGACAACGTCAAATCTGCAGCAGTTGCTGTCACAGACTGGTGGACAGAAACTGGTGCTGAGTCAGGGTCAGGGTGGTCAGAGGATACTGATAACTCCGGCAGGGCAGCAAATAGCCCAGACTGCAACACCTCAGCAGCAGATAATTGTTCAGCAGAGTCAGACGCAGGCAGTACAGCAGCCACAGCAACAGCAGCATATTGTGATCAATCAGGGCAAGGTGCAGCAGGTGATTGGAGGTGGGCAGCAACAGATTATTGTTGGTGGACAGAGAATTCTCTTGAATCCGGGTCAGAGGATTGTTACGTCTCAGGGTGGGCAGCCGGTTCAACTGCAATTGGCCACAAGTCAAGTTCAGACGACATCGACGCAGCAGCAACAACCTGTTCTAGCTACAGCTACTGTCCAGGCCAATTCTTCACCACAGACTGCTGTTCTAGCATCGCCGCAGCAACAACAACAGATTGTCATTCAGAATTCCAATTTGGCACAACAATTTGCCAGTGGAAAGCTTCAATTGGCCACAATCAATGGGCAGCAGGTTCTGTTGCGTCCTCTGGCCAACAATCAGGCACACATTGTGGCCCATGTGAAGCCTCATGAAACTGCCACTTCAACTGCTCAAGTTGTTGTGGCATCGAGTCCGCAGCAGCAACAGGTGTTGGCATCACCAACGCAACAGATCGCAAGTCCACCTACAACTCCTCAGAAAGCTGCCGCCCCACCTATCTCTCCGCAGTCTCCGGCCACTTCCAGTGGGCAGCAACAGAGCAGTCCGGCAGCTGTTGTGTCACCCAATATTGAACATTCTCTGCTCAAGGGACAACCTCCAGGGACGGTGATTAAGTGTGTGACGGCTCAGGTTATTCAGACGCCAGCTGGACCGAGGATTGTTCTGCAGGGATTGGCCAACAACGACTTTACGCCACATCAATTGTCACTGGTGCAGCAGCAAGTGAAGCAACAACTCCTAAAAGGTAGGATATCAAATTTCAAAAATTCACAGTGGGGGACAGTGGGGCCGTGGTGACCCAAACGGGTCCCGGTCAAAATCCTGAAAGCCAAATTCCCGCCCTATAAGCCAATGGCCGCAGCGATTCCACTGGATTTCCAGCAGCCTTTTCTGCCATGTCCGCTGATTTTACCGCCAAAAATCCGGGTGGAATTCCCTGGATTTTACCGCTCAGAATCCGCGTAAGCTTCCGAGATGGAATTTGACGCTAAATTTCTTCCTAGCGTTCCATGGACGTTTGCGGAACTCTGTATAGGACTTTCTAATAAGAAATGTCCGCGAGTTTTCATGGACTTTTCTCTGACGAATATTTCCACATCTTTTCCTATGGATTATTAGCGGTATAATCGGCAGTCAGCCCTTTAAAAATTCGGAAAAATCCTATTTATTTCCATGAAATTCTCCGCGGAATTTTTAATGCAACGGCCTTAGAGGCTTCCGTGGTTTAATATTACGGAATTCCACGACTTTTCCAGTGAATTTTTTTTAAAAATATTTTTCTTCAAAATAATTCCAAAAATTGATTAAAAATTGATGAAATCTTCTGTGTCTTGGGAAATTATACTAAATATTTTCCTTCATATAATTAATTCCCTTTCAGGATTTTGAAATTCTGGATTTTGGCTTTCGGGATTTTGGCTGCCCCGGCCAAAATCTATTTTTTCAACTTTTTTTTTAACTGCACCACAATTATTTTTATTTCATTTGGCATTAATTGTTGAAGATCATTTTCCCAAATTTTCATGAAAATCGGTTCTTTTCAACGAGCTCAAATATGACACTATTCGGTTGATAAATGCTCTCTTTAGATCTCTAGAGCCTTTTTAACATTTGACCTTGAAAAACAGTTATTACACTAAGAAAAAAACTATAGAATTGAAACAACTCTATCGTCGAGTTGTATTAACTCGAAGAATATCGGATATAACTCGTGAATTGTTATTTTTTTTCGTTGTAAATTTCAGTAAATAGAGTTGAAAACTTCGTGCAAGTTGAATTAACTCGTCCGATATCGATGTAATTATTACTCTTTTTCTATGTAAAATTTCATCTCGACTGAAGTATATGCTTAAGTGTTTTCGTTTTAAGAATATACTTCAGTCAAGAAGATTTTCGTGTGACAAAGTTCATATGGAATATATACTAGATATATGATATATTTTCTTTATTATCATAAAGAAAATGATAAAGTAAAAAAGAACATAAAATTGCAAGATCTATCTATTTTGGGATTTGTAAGAGTTATATTAAGTCTAAAAAAGATTTTTTTTAAACTCTTGAAACGAGTTATTTTAACTCTTAAAACGAGTTATTTATACTCTTATGTCATGTAAATTTTAGAACAAAAAAAGTTAAAACAACTCTTCCGAATATTGCACCTAAATAGAAGTAAAATCAACTCTAAAATATAGTTAATCGAAAATCACAACGAAAAAGAGTTAATTTAACATCGATTCTAGTAAGTTTTACTCGATTATTGTTCTGAGTGTAGGAATAATTCTACGGTATTTTCGTGCATGGGCGAATGGTCGGCCACGTAATATCTAGAACATATACAAAAATTAACAAAATCGTTCAACGCGTTTTCGAGCAATCTCAAAAAATATGTTTTTGAAGGGTTGGGAGAGGAATGGGGGGGAATGAGGGACATGTTAACGATCCTTGGGTTGATTTATAGGGTGGTTCCCCTTAGGTCCCAAGTCGCTATCTCTAACCGTTTGCCCTATTAAATATGATTTGTTGGTGTTCAAGCGCCCTATGTACGTGTTACTCCCCTTTCCCCTATATTTTTTAAATTTTCATGCCCAAAAATGAATTCAGAGACCCTCAAAATTCCAATATATAACCTTCTTGCCTCAGAGTTAGGGTTTTGGCCGCAATTTGTATGGAGTGGCCCCACTGTGCATTGGTGAAACGTATGTTAAATAACGAAAAGGGGTTGCAAAGTAATCCATCCGCAACCAATTATTGTCACATTTTTATTTCATGATTTATGTTTCTCCAATATTGCTTTTTTATTTGTCGCCTGAAAGCCCTGTTTTTTGGAACTAGAGGCCAAACGTTAGGAGATATCGACTTTTGGTTTTCAGTGACCCCTCTATAAGTCAATATTTTCAAGGAAATCGTATGCAATTGTGAAGGTGGAAACGTCAAAATTCTACCTAAAATACAAGTTATAACAAAAACTGCTGCTAATGTGTAGAGGCTTTGAAGCTATTTTTCGATTTTTGGACATGTTTAGAGATTGTCTGTAGGGTAAAGGCTCATAATTTTGGACAGTCTGCTTATAAGCATCGATGTTCCACGTTTGAATTGCGATATTTTCAGTACTAATTGACTTTTTGTTAGTCTTAATACGATTAAAAATGAATTGATATGTAGAGGTGAATTTGACTCTTATTTTGGACAACTTGGTTATTAATTTGGACAACTTGGCTGTAAATTTGAACAGTTAATTCGCCTCAACAGGATACCCATTGTTCTTCATTTCATGAACCAATCTTACCAAGTCCTCTTCCTGTTCATGTAAGGGAAACGTAGGATGTCACAAGAAGTCCGGAAACTTTCCATATCATTCATTAAAGTGAGTTAACTTCGGTACTCCAAGTACGTGCGGATTTGTGCATTCCCTGGCCTTTCAGGGAGCCTTTCAAGGCATTTCTCGCTACATCTCGTTCGTAGAGATGATGCTCCTTTGTTTCTTAAGGCATTTGTCCAACCTAGTCAACACAAAAGCTAAAACTTCACGAAATTTCGTGAGAAAAACACCTGTCCAAAATAAGGAGTATCACCTCACTGGTACAAGTTAGGAATTCACCTCACAACAATTAAGTTAGGAATTCAAGCATTTTGCAAAGTTGTTACGCTTTGACACCTATTATTCTTCAATTTTTTTGTGAATTGTATGAGTTGCCACATGATTATATTTTTTTTTTTATTTCTTGGCGATATAAAGTGATTAAAATGTAATTAAACGTTTTACAGCTCAAGAATCTAGTGGAAAGCAAGGAGTACTTGGACCAACAAAGATATATCTGGCCGTTCAGCCTGCATCCCAACAGGCACAGCCACCACCGTTGGCACCTGTTCAGAACAAGGCGGATATTTCGTCACAACAGCAAGTAAGTGTCTAGAACAAAGTAATATAGTACACGCATAAGACTTCACGTAAAGATCATTGTAGCAAAGTTAGAGGGATAATGCGAGGAAAAAGAAAGCATATCGGTTGCCGTTCATTTCTAAAGATTGACGTATTGATGCAGTGAGATGGTTGAGGGAATATTTGACTATAATCTCTTTAAAATTTATTTGTGAATTTTATATTTGTCCTTTCCATTACTTGTCTATATTCTTTTTTTTTAATTTTGTTTTTATCACAAAATTTTTTCCTCGTATTAACTCCCTTCAAGATTAAACTTAAAATATACACATTTTCATTATCCTAATCATCATTTGGTGAACAACAATTTATTACATTTTATGAATATATATTTTTTAATATTAATTTCTCATTGAAAATAATTATTCATCGTGTGAAAATTATAAAAAGCTTATTTCTTACAGTCTGAAATGAGTTTTTATTTTTTGATTTATTTTTAAATTTTATTTTAACATTGTGTGACCCATAGGATGAAAACATAGAATTTTAAAAAGAAATCATATTTTGTATAAATATTGAGAAAAGAAAAGATTGTATAGATAAGCGGATAGAGATCTTCATTATTTTTCAGTTATTAAAAATAATTGTGAAAAATATACATTTTTATGGAATAGATGAGAGAAAAGAAATTTAATAAATTATAACGAAATTTTTATAATACCCGAAGTAAAATTTGTTAGATACACGAATTATAGTTAGAAATCAAAGAGATACGAAAGGAATATGGTGAAAAAGTGTATTTGTGAAGCGTGCAATAATTTTACTGACATCGGCAAATTCACGGAAATATTATAAAAGTTTCGTTAAATATAAATAACTTATTATATATATAAATAATCTATAAATAGAAATTAAGTAGATTGTGTCTTATAGAAAATGAAAATATATGACTTAACATGTTTTTTACACAACTACCAAAAATCATTTAATTTTTCTTTTTTTTTATGATTTCTTGTGGAAGTATTTTTCCCATTTTTTTTTAAATTTTTTTTCACACAATGAGGCATACAGAAAAAAACGATAACGGCATTAACACTACATGTAAGAGATTCATTTTAATTTTTAAAGAAAATATTTATGATAAAGGAAATCAGGAATATCACTTCAATTGCTATAAAGATGTATTGAAAAAACATATTATGATTGATAGATACATCACACAATGAAAAGCGAATTTGTAAAGTATTTTGCAAAGACTTAAAATGCCAAAAATGTGATATTGTAGTCATGACAGAATGTGAAAAGGGTAATTAGGAAATTTTTGCGAGGGAGAGCCGAAGGATATGAGTAGTGAAAGGAGGTATTTGAAGAAATTGTATTCATTTGAAAATTGCCATTTTTAGAAAAAAAAATCAAACTTATGCAAAATTAATATTTTAAGATTCGGTTTTACATGGTCGTTTTTGATTTTTTTTTAATTTTAGTTTTCATGGAGGTAGGTTCTATTGCCTTGAATAAGCCCTATTCAGTGACTCTCGATCTTGCGATCTTCATTTGAATGTTATTATAGCATCTGTCAAACAAGTTTTCCTCAAAAATGTGTTTCTGGGCGGGGCCTAAGTTGCCAGTACGTAAAATATGTATTCATCCTCAAACAATTTTTCAAAAATCAGAAAATCATAATATCTCTTTAGAAAAATGGTTGTAGGTAGTTCATTTATTTTCCATGGTTTATCCTTAATAATAGACGCTAAGTGCAACCTCCTAGGCCTGATAATGGCTCCGCCACTTCAGGGTTGTATTAGGAAGCGTTACGAGTCCAGGTACAGAATTTGCTTCAGTCAATTTGCCCAAGATCTGCTACTGTTTCAGTGTCGATGTTCCATCATTCAGGCTAACAAAGCTTTTTTGAGCTTTCTGTTACATCCAACGCACAATACCTTTTATTTTGTAAACATGTTTTCAAAACTGTCTCGAAAAGTAACGCGACAAGGTCTAGTTTTCTCACTCTCACTAAATTGGTAAAAACATATTTACAAACAAAAATTATTGTGCGCTGGGCATAATGCCTAGCACACAATAACTTTTGTTTTGTAAATATATTTTTAAGATTTCAATAACAGTGATTAAGATCTAGATCTAGTCATCCCGCTCACTCTTATAAGCAGTTTTTAAAAGATGTTTACAAAACAAAAATTATTGTGTGTTGGTCATTATGCCCAGGAAACTATAATCTTTTGTTTTGTAAGCATGTTTTTAACATTTCAATGAGAGTGAGCGAGATGTAGATCTAGTCATCTCGCTCATTCTCATAGTAAATTTTGAAAACATGTTTACAAATAAAAGTTATTGTGCGCTGCCCATTATGCCCAACGCACAATAACTTTTGTTTTGTAAACATGATTTGACATTTCAGTATGAGAGAATGTAACATAGATCTAGTCATCTCGCTCACTCTCATAGAAAATTTTGAAAACATGTTTACAAATAAAAGTTATTGTGTGCTGCCCATTATGCTCAGCACACAATAACTTTTGTTTGTAAATATCTTTTCAAAATTTCCTACGAGAGCGAGTGAGATTTAGATCGCTTTCATTCTTGCTGAAAAGCTAAAATATATTTACAAAATAAAAGATATTGTGCTTTGGTCATTACGCCCAGCGCACAATAACTTTTGTTTTGTAAGCATGTTTTGTAAGGGGCCTCTCGACATTTCATTTTTCCATAAGTTTTTGCATAGAGGCACTGAAGACTATTGGCAAGTTTTTTCCTAAAGAGAATTGATTTATCAGTCTGATATATTTCGAAATCGTGCATTAAAAGCTATCTAAAAATACATATTTCATAATGCTCGCCGAAATAATACAAGAACTACGAAGAAATTTGTTTAAGTCGCGGTGCAATATCTGCAACATTTTTACAAGGAAAAGTGAAAAATATCTTCACTTTTTATTAGGCTTGATGGTCTCCTGGATATTTCAATAAGAGTGAATGAAACCGAGATCTAGTTATCTCGCTCTCGCTCATAGCGAACTTTGGAAATATGTTTACAAACAAAAGTTACTGCGCGTTGGGCATTTGCGAGAACACTAGATCTAGATCTCACTCGCTCTCTTTGAAATGTCAAAATCATGTTTACAAAACAAAACTTATTGTGCGTTGGGCATTACTTTCGTCCTTGGTTATTTTTTGTTTCTCTTCTGTTTTGCAAATATATTTTTGAACATTTCAGTGAAAGTTAATGAAACCTTATTATATCGATCTATAATTAATATTATTAATTAATAATAATATTAATTATATTATTTATTAATATTACTCCGTTTTTGAAGATGTCGATTTTATAAATCAAGCAATTCAGTGGTTTTTCCGTATCCAATTGAACACTTGTGCTTTATATAAAATCCTAGTCCTAAGTCAAAATTTCACCAAAAACACTTACTGCTAAGGGGTTAGAGAAGTTAAGACACTTTGGCTAATACGGGCTGCAGACTTATGGCCAAGCCGTATGGATAATCTGTTCTAATTTCTTATGATTAGGGTGGAATCACCAGTTCTCGCCAGTGCCCCAGTTCTCGCCACTTACATTGAAATCGCTAATTTTCGCAATTTATGAAATAAATGAGTCGCATTTTTTTGTATTGTTTCTGCTTCTACGCATAGAATCGAAAAATAATAATTATTCGTTTTGGATTCACGATTTTGATCACTTTTTAGAGCAATATTTTAAGCAAGTGCATCGAATCCAACATCTCTTACCAAATGTACTAAGTGTCGTCAAATTTTCATCAGGCCAAAAATACCTATTTGGGTAAATGATTTGTCTATTGAATATTTAATTGCACTTGTGGAATACATAAAATTTGTATTTAGTCAATTAATATTTCTTTTTATATTATTTTTGTATAAAAATGAGGCATGGCGAGAAGTGGTAATATTCTGGAATTGATTTTACCACCTGTCGCCATATCTTTTCAATAGGCGACGCTAACTTCACTTCGTACATTCTCAGTTGTCAAATCTGCATTGTTTACTTTCTGCAAAAGCCCCATAATTTGATTTCTCAAATAAAAGTGAAGAAAAATCATTTAAAGAGAGTAATAATAAAGTGATCACAAGGAAAGAGAAATGGTGAATGTATTCTTTTCATAGCATTGCCTAAAATAACCGAGTGTGGTTCTTTTCAAGTCGGTGGCGAGAAGTGGTTACAAATTTTACAAAACTGGCGAAAAATGGTAAAAAGTGGCGACGAAATGGTTATTTTTGCATTATTAATAAAAATCAGTTTTTTAAGTAGTCCAGCGTTATGTTCTAGGATTATTGTTTTCACGTATCTAGAGCCAATACATCTAAGTAACTTTGTGTCAAATTTGACTTATCTTGTAACAAGGATTCAAAAGTTATGATTAAATGAATTTAATTTTTTCCTAAACATGGCGATAGCCGGTTATTCCACCCTAATGATTTTTTTGGACAAATTTAACTTAAGATTACATTATTAAGGACAAATGATATATTAGATTCTGAAAAACTAATAAAATAGGTTGCTATTCAGGATTTTGAGATTTTCGGAAACTCAACTAAAGCGGTCTTTAGACCTCTCCTGAATTTTTTACGATGGACTCCTCTCATCAAGTTTCGAATTTGCAAAAAAAAATCACACGAAGGAAGGAAAATTTATTGTTGTACTTCACTTGGAATTCAACACAATTTTTGCAATTTACAGTTTACCATTCAAGTTTACCATTCAAATTCCAATCCAAGTATTATTATCATATCGGGGTATACATTTTTTACAAGTAATCATGCTGCAGAGTCGTGTATTCCGTGTTGGAAGAATGTGCTAAGTCCATTGTAAACCGCCCATTGTAAACCTAGAAATAAAATGGGGATCTCGCTATTTTGGCGATTGCTCTATCACGGTTTCACTCAAGTGACCAGCGAAAGGTCTGTATTAGGGTAAATTAAGCTAATTCAAAACCTGCTCCAAATGGAAATTTTTCGCTACTCTAAATGGAAACGTCACTGTTTTCATGATAAATACAGTACTAAATTACTATATTTATATATTTTCTATACCTCAGTTTCATTGTTTAGTTAATTTTGCTTCAAATAAGGCGAAAATCCATTCATATTCACAAATTTTAATTTGTTAATTTCTCAGAAAAATTGAAAGTGTACCTTTT
The DNA here is from genome assembly GCF_024763615.1 of Phlebotomus papatasi. Lineage (NCBI taxonomy): Eukaryota > Metazoa > Arthropoda > Insecta > Diptera > Psychodidae > Phlebotomus > Phlebotomus papatasi. The sequence continues at coordinate 74,785,265 of NC_077223.1, forward strand.
CACCATTGAATTTTACAACTCCATATGATGTATTCTCAATAGAATATTCGATATTCATAAATATTTCTGTGGAATGCCGGTCACTGAAAATAGTCGATTCTTTTCTACTATTTTTATTTCCTTATTACAAGCTATGTAGGGGCTTTGGTCAGTTTTTACAATGGGCGGAGCCTCTGTGTTTCTTACAATTCGAATCATTTTCTAATTTTGGGATAAATTGACGGCTGTATTAGAATTCCTCAGGATATAACCCTCTTCTAAAATGACGTAATCAAAGCAACTTTGAGGACGTGGCTTATTGAAAACATTCACCCTGCCTCCATGTAAACAATATTCCAAAAAAAATCAAAAGATCTCATAAAGTCATTTACCATTTTTTTTTAAAATTGTAATAAAAATTCAACATTCGGAAAATTAAAATGAAGATATAAATCAATTTAGTTAATGACTACAATTTAGTTGAATATCAACTAAATGAGAGAATTAATCAAAGAATTGAACATAGATTGAGGAGAGCTGAGATAAGAATAAAAGCTAAAAAGACGAAAATGTGTAGATTGCACAATATTCTTAAGAGAACAAAAAGCAAAAAAAAAACACTGAGAACAATTTATCTAACTATGCAAAAGAAATGATGATTAGGTTATTTATTTTGAAAGAAAAAAAAATTAAGAAAAAAAAACATTTATAATGTGTAATCAATTAGAGAGAAAGAGATAAAACACTAATTAAGGATTAATTATAATTAAAAAAAAAATTGTAAAATTGTGAGAATTTTATGAAGGGACGGCATTTTTGGCAAAGCTTTTTCTCAAATTATTTAATTTTTCTTTCAAATAATTATATTTAAATAATTACACTATGACATTTAGCTCTTACAATTAACAATTTAGAAAGAAAAGAACATCCTCTTTATTCATCTTACATTTTTTTTTAACAAAAATCGTGTATTTTTTCTACTTAATAATTCTTCCACATATTTTCTTGTGTTTTTTTTATAAAAGAAAAATCATCTCATTTTCTTTTAATGGAACATTTTTTTTATTTTTGCGAAGAAAAGGTAACGGATACAATAACAAAAATTGACGTGAATTGCAAATGTTCTACTTACCATTTGTTTTTTTTTTAAATTTGTTTTTGTCTTAATACTAAAAGGAATTATACTATTTTCTTATTGATTGTGTTTATTCCCAATTTTAAGTGAAATGTGTATAAAAAGACTTGAGGCTTCTTCATTTTTGTGTTAATGTTTTGTAATTGTTTCCTCACAAATTTTCTTTTTTTGTATGATTTTTTTTAGTGAGTAAAAATTGATAAAAAAAAAGATTATGGTAAAAAGTTGATAGACATTCCCTGTTTCTATTAAAAATAAAATATTTATATAAATAATTCCTCTTAAAAGAATTAAAATAGTTTAAAAAAAAAAGTAAATAATAGTTCGAGAGATTAGTATCATTTTTTTTAATAGTAAAAATAATAAGACTTAAGTGTGTGATTATTTTCAAAAATATTTAAAGAATTATCTAAAGCGTATTCTAAATTTATTCTACACTTTTTTTCTGTAGTTTGACACGTGATTAAATATTTTTCAAATTTTTCAAATATGACACACACTTGCTATTCTATCATTTATTGAGTTTTTTTTATTCTAAAAAGTTCAAAATGTATTTAATGATCAAGAACATGAAAAAAAACTGCCAATCCTTCTAAAATGCTTGCATGTAAATATTAAAATAAAGTTACACCTAAAAGATGAGAGAGAAATAATTGAAAAAAAAGGTGGATGATGAAATAGTAAAAAGCAAAAGTAAATGAGACAAGCAAGAAAAACCCGAATAGGTTTGAATAAAATAATATTTAAAAAAAATTGACAATAAATGTTTTTACTCTCTTTTTGCGAAAAGAAAATGACAAAAAAATACCAACCTAATTTTCCATGGCTTTATTTTTTGTATAGATTTTTGTTGTATATTTCTTTTCACCACTTAGTTTTATCTTAACACTGAAAAGCATAACTTTTTTTTAATTCCTTTTTTTGTAAAATACTAGTCCTAATGGTTTTCTTGTGGTACAGTTTTTTTTTTTTGATGATTTTTCTATGAACTTGGTTTTGTGCTGTCAATTGGGTTTTCTCATGTGAATTATGGAGAAAACTTTGCGGGTTTTCGCAATCTCTGAGCATGGGATTGATAAGGATTCGCGTGTGTCTTGAAAGAGAAAGATTAATTATGAGATAAAAATTGCATAGCTGGCATTTTAAATGGATTGGTCCTCGTGATTTTTAATACGCATGATTTTTTTTGAAAACATTTTTTCCTATTTTTTCTGTTCTTGTCTAACAAAAAAAAAAAGAAGTCACAGATAAAAAAATGATAGAAGAAAAAGAAAATGAGATGAGTTTTTTGATAGCAGAATTTTGAGATAAAAAAAGAGGATTTTTTTTTTTAAACTGAAAGATTTAATAATTTTCCTGAAGTAAAATCACAAAAGAGAATTCTCTGAAAATTTGTAGAGTTCATCGGGTCAGACGACACTACAGAAGCAATTGTCGGGTGGTGCTGGTCAAAAGATTGTCGTCAATGGGGCTGGAATAAATACGGATTTGAAGAAGGGGATAATTCAGAAAGTATTGACGGGGAAGGTTGTACTGAAAGGCCAACAGCAGGATGCTAGCAACGATACGGTCAATGATAATGAAAATGACGAGGGCCAATCCACAACAGATGCTGGCGATGATGGGGGTTCATTTGTCGTCACTCCCGATTATATACAGCAAAGTGAGTGTTTTTATCCTCGGGAATTTCGGCATAGCTTTTCTCTACTGGAATTTATCTTTATTTTTTTTTTCTTGCAAAAGTAGTATTTAATATACTAACCGAGGGGGCTTACGGGCATTAAAAATCAGTTCAGAGCGGTAAATTTCAAAAATTGACTACACAGAGAACAAAAGAGGTAATTTGGTGGTCCCAAAGTTTGCAAACCTGTGCTCGTTAAAAGTCGTGTAATATCGGAAATTTTGTGTTGATAATTTTAATGGAAATTACAGATAGCCATACTGGTAACACTAATCCCGCTCATTCAAGGTGCCATGATAAATATTTTTGCGCCAAAAAGACATAACAGACATAAAAACTCATATAGAAAAAAATTGTCTTCTTGATATCTTTGTCGGAAGATGGATAGCTGTTCACTAAACACCCTTTTACTTGAATCTTACAGAAGTACAAAGAAATTAAATGCAAATATCACTTCAAATGGAAAGTTCTTAAATCGCGCGCAATTAAACTGTGAGAGAGAGATAGAGACACAAATAACTCACTTGACAAACATCTGGCGGCGCTGCAGTTGAAAAAGTCTCTGAAATTCGACGAAAATATTTTCTTCTCTATTTTATCCTTATTAGCAGGTCGTGTCCCTTCTTGTAATATGTACTTTTGCATTTCTTATTAACCAAAATAGTGTTGTACAAAAGGATTTTTCTCAAACCTATCCTGAATTTTGGGACAGCTCAAAAGAATATGAGTCTTCCAGCTCAAAATTTCATCCCAATTTTTTTGTTGTAATATCGACAATTATTCACAATTAACCTAAATAGCTGTATTCAACTAAATTATAAAAAAGGATTTTCTTGTGAAAATGACTTAACTCTAAGGAATTAAACAATTTTCACTTTAAAAAAACCTCTCATTTTCTCTACGTGAATTTTCGCGGCATTTCGAAGAATGCCACACAGGCACCACCAAATTCACTTCGGCTTTTCTTTTAGCTGAGGCCTGTCCCAAAGAGACAAAGACAAGTTTGTAGTGGGAAAGCGTGAAAAGGTTGATTGGTTCCGGTGCCTGATCCCTTTTGACCAAAGGTGTGACCATTATAGTCAACAAGTTTGTTGATACAAATGTTTTTTTTCTCCCTTGGAAAAGTCTTGACCACTTATTGTCTCCCGTTGTCAACAAGTTGTTTTACAAGTCTTTATCTCCCTTCGACAACATCTGAAGTTTTTTGTTTCCAATTGACAAAAGGAGGAAATATCGCATTCTAATTACCAACAAATTTTCAATCCTGATGGATATCTTCTTCAGTGGTCTTCAGTGTTTCAGAAGATTCCCATCAGGATCGAAAGTTCTGGGCAAAACCAAAAAAGTGTTTTCATCTTAGAGTGACTAACCATTTCACTGGCAGTTACGGGATATATCCCTCTCAAAACCAATTGCGCCAATTCATTGTTGACAGAATTACCAACAAATTGGTTGACTCCAAATTGAACTCCATGCGTTAACCAACTTTTGTCTACTTTTGGCAGTTCTCGACTTTGAACACGGTCATTTCTATCTGAAAAATTAACGCATTGCTTTGTATTTATTATTATACACAGAAAAACATATTTGGTAAAATTTTTCGTAAATGTTTGTGAATTCATATTCGGGACTTTCGAAATGCTTGCAAATCGTGTAACCCACAAACAAGTGCATTAAAGTTTGTACTTTTTCATAAACATTGTTCGTAAGATGATCACTTAACGAGAATTTTCTATACTTTTACAAACAATTGTTCGTAAATTTCGTTAATATATTGGAAATGTTCGGAAAATTCTGTCATTTGTTCGTAAAATTTTGTTAGACGAACAAAAATGTAAGAACAAATGTTTGTAAAAGAACAAAAAATGTTCGTCAACTGATGATGTTACGAACAAAGTGTGTGAAAAAATGTACAAACTTTTACGAACTTTTTAGTGGCTTATACGCTTTACGATTATTTTGTAAGTTCTCAGTAGCAATTCACAAACATTTATGAGAATTTATGAAATTAGGGGAAAGTTCCCATGCTTGATACTGTAAAATGATGTCCAAAGTTTGTGATTTTTTTTCTGATTAACACACAAACCAAAGCGATTCTTCCACTGTGACAGAAAAGTGTCTCACTTATTAGGTTCATAATCCTACCTCAAATAGTTCCTGGAAATCCTTAGATTTTCCTCAAGAAGAAAATGGAAATTCAGTGGCGATTTTTATACAAGTTGGGTCTGGGGCCTTCCTGTATAATAATTGATTCGACAATTCGGAGGCCAATTTCATTGGATACAAAAAATTGCACATCAATATTTTGGCGGAACTCTAATCTATCTGCTTAAATCGCTTGTACGACTGGTTATTAGTTTTAAAATCACTTTTATGTAATTTTTCTAAGCCATGTTTTTATGACATTAGGGCACTGACGAAAACAATTTTTTCACTTTGAGTCCATGAAAATGTCACTCTGCAACCTTAAAATTCAGGCAACAGGGTTGAAGGTTATGTCAATTGTCGATAAAATTAGAGGATTAAAATGTGTGTAATTATGAAAGAATGACATCTAATGATAGAGTTGCCACAATTAAATTATCATTCATGGACCCTTCTTAAAATATAGGATGGACACAGGTAGAATTTATGAATTTGTCACCACCCACAAAAACAGCGTCCCCAATTAAAAATATTTTTACATAAATATTAATACTGATGAATCCTCTATGTGCCTATGATAGTAGTTTTCCTGAACAGCGACATTAATTAAGAAATACTTATGAAATATCATGTATCGAAATTACAGTTGTGGACCCATTTTTGATTTTTGCTTCCTGAAACTAGGAAAAAAGGGCTAGGATCCTAATTTTTTCAGGAAGTGTGAGACTTAGGACCAGCTATTAAAATATATTGCTATGAGTCACAACTATTGATTAACACAGGAAAAAAAAGTTATTATTAAGCTTGGACCGTATCAAGCATGGGCACTTTCCCCTAGGCTGAAAATAAATTGCCATACAGCTGACTAGATTAGCTTGGCAATCTTGCTCTCTCTTTTTGACTGGCCTATCCTCAATGAAATGTAAAACATATTGTAAAACCAAACATGCAACCAGAGAAAAGGTATTTCCACCATTTAGTCCTGGAGGTTGGAATCAACGCTAAGACGGCGGTGGACGCATGGGGGGTCTTACTTTGAAAAAGTAATTTAAAATGCTCAGAACATGCAATCAACTTTTAATGCAAACCGGTCATATTTTGAGTTTATGTCATTTGAGAGGCAAATAGTGGGTTACTTTTTCAAATGAGGCAACAAACTTTTGATTCCTCAAAAATGATCAACTTTTGGAAAACAATTTTTTTTATATGAAATAAAATTATTTAATTTTTTTTAAATATATAGATAAGATCTACGGATTACAGAAAACTCATTTGCAAAAAGAAAATTTCGAAATGTAATTTTTTCTATCATTTTTTCCACTTAGTTTCTCAAATATACATTAGGCAACAAACTATTGACATCCACTGTATGTTAGTGTTTCGTGGCTTCGCAATGGAATTCTTGGGTTTGTCGGGTTTCGCGATGTATTTTTTTGGGTTTTGCAGGTTTTGCGATGGTATTTTTGAGTTTCACGATGCAATTATTAGGTTTCTCGGGTTTTGCAAAGTTTTTCAGGTTTTGCGATGCAATTTTTGAGTTTCACGATGCAATTATTAGGTTTCTCGGGTTTTGCAAAGTTTTTCAGGTTTTGCGATGGAATTTTTGGGTTTCACGATGCAATTATTAGGTTTCTCGGGTTTTGCAGAGTTTTCAGGTTTTGCGATGGAATTTTTGAGTTTCATGATGCAATTATTAGGTTTCTCGGGTTTTGCAAAGTTTTTCAGGTTTTGCGATGGAATTTTTGGGTTTCACGATGCAATTATTAGGTTTCTCGGGTTTTGCAAAGAGTTTTTCAGGTTTTACGATGGAATTTTTGAGTTTCACGATGCAATTATTAGGTTTCTCGGGTTTCGCAACGTAATTTTTGAGTTTCTCGAGATTCGTAATGCTATTTTTGGGTTTCTCGGGTTTTACGATGCAATTATTAAGTTGATCGGGTTTTGCGATGCAATTTTTAGATTTTTTGGGATTCCTGGTGAATTTCTTGTGTATTTCGTGGTGCATCGCGATTCTTGGATTTTTCGCGCTTCGCGAAGCAATGTTTGGGTTTCTCAGGTTTTACGATGCAATTTTTGAGTTTTTTGGGTTTCATGATAGAATTTTTGGGTTTCTCGGGTTTCGCAGAGCGTTACTCAGGCTATTTTTAAGGGTTACTCAATATGAGTCACCCTTTGTGGGCGTGGCTTATTTTTAATGGGAGGCTTGTGCTCATTTCTAGGCTCAAATAATGCTGGCGATTTTTCCTAAGGCTCTAATGGTTGCAAAAGTACCCCAATATTGTATTTAATTTTCTATATTTAAATTTTAAATATTTTAAATAAGTTAAAAATCTCCTAATTTCTGAAGGGGAGGGGCGTGGTGTAAAATGTTCATGTGTTAAGTTGATAAAATTCCAGTAGAGTAAAGATGTCTGCGAATTTCTTTTTTATGATTTTAAGTAACTTTTGTTAATTAATTGTTTTCCTTTGGTTATCCACTCCTGTCTTTTTTTCGGGAATACAAAATAAAATCTTCGAAAAAAACCGTTTGACAAAACTTCACAGCTATTAAGAATGCTCTGAAGCAGGAGAATCTCAATCCGGAAATTGAGGAGAAACTCCTCAATTTGCAGCGATATCAGGAGCGTCAAATGAAGAGTGATACACCCGGACAATCCATACAGCATGCCATTCGGGATGTTTCTCCCTATGAGGACATTCCATCACCTCCGCCACGGAGGAAAAGACGCTCGAGTATGTCCCAAGATGATGAAGAATGGGTATTAGAAACTCCAAGACGTCGTCCAACGAAAAACAGTACAACTCCTGGATCATCATCTTCTGAGAAGAAATTTTCAACTGATGGAGCTACAATTAATACAGGGCATCCAGTAACGCCATTTGTAGGGTCCAAGTTGAGGAGTCATCTCAATAGTGAAAATAAGGCACCGAGTTCGGGAACGGTAACTGTAGATAGAAGTGGCATGAAAACGAGACCAATTCAGAGAAGAGAATTGGTCACAAAACGAGAAATAGAAGTGAAGAAGAAACAACATCAGCAGATGCAGGTGAGTTCAAGTGCTCCACAGTGCCTTTTCCAAAGAGAAAATTTGGAAAAGCCATTTCCCACAACCTTTCAGATTCGTCTGTATCGCCAAAAGGAGTTGCTGAAGAAAGATATTTTGAAGAAGCGTGTGCTGCTGGAAAAGGAACTTCAGATTGAGATTCAGAAGGAGTTGGCTGTTGAATTGGCAGCTAGAGCCAATCAGGAGAGGTGCAAACAGGAAGAGAGTAAACCTTCTGTTGTACCAAGTCCTGCCAATACCTCAAAGAGAAGGTAAAGTATTTTGAATAATAATTTATTTCTAGCGGAAATTGTCATCTGTGAGTATTTTATTTTTGGGCAGATCGGCCGGAAATGCTGCTGTTACGAAAAAGTCCATTTCGCCAGTACCAGCACCGTCAACCACTTCGTCCAACACACCAAATTCATCTCAAACTCCAGGCACAAGGACAACAAATCGGACAAGGAAGTCAACGGCAAAGAAGGCAGCAGAACAAGGGCACGGTACGGGTAGTTCAAAGAAGAAGGAGAAACTCTACTGTGTCTGTCGGACACCTTACGATGACACAAAGTAAGTTGCTCTGTTTAGTTTCTTGTGATGCTTTTTAAAGAAGTTTCTTTCTATCGTGTCGTCCCTAATTTTTTAGCGAGTTTATCATAAAAAGTAGAGAACATCCTGGGTCTAACTGTGATAACACAGATATTTCATTTTTCATGAGATACTATAAAAAAAACTGAGAAATATTTAGCACTCTCCCTTTACAAATTTACATTCAAGATCGTAAAATTATAATGAACATGTACAGATAGGGGAAAGGCTCATAATTTTGTCCAGTTTCTTATTTTGGACACTTTGAGGATAAAATTGGACACTAAAAATAAATTGATTAAAATGATGGATTTTTATTCCAATATTTGATGAATAATGAATTCTATCTAAATATTTGTTCTTTTTGGAAGATTTTAACACTAAATACGTTAAATTTTGAATATGATTTGAGTTAAAATTGCTTTGTTAAAAATTCAGTGTGAGCAATTGCTTACGAGAAATATGACAAAACTTTGTGTTTACTTCAGTCTTATTTGGCTGTGATGAATTACTAACAATGTTTCTTCGCTTTTTTTGAGTGATATTATTGAACATTCATGGAATATTGTGTTGATTCACGTTAGTGGTGATTTGTACATTTGACCTGAAGTGAGATTTGCCTTGTGAATTAGATTTTTCATGTGAAAAATGGAAAATTTCTTAAGACATTCACCAGTGAGGTGATGGTTCTTATTTTGGACAGGTGTTTTTCCCACGAAATTTCGTGAAGTTTTAGCTTTTATGATGACTAGGTTGGACAAATGCCTGGAGAAACAAATGAGCATCATCTCTACGAACGATATGTAGCGAGAAATGCCTTGAAAGGCTCCAGGAAAGGCCAGAGAATGAGCGAATCCGCACGTACTTGGAGTACCGAAGTCAAATCACTTTAATGAATGATATGGAAAGTTTCTGGGCTTCTTGTGACATTCTACGTTACCCTTACATGAACAGGAAGAGGACTTGGTAATATTGGTTCTTGAAATGAAGAACAATGGGCATCCTTTTGAGGCGGATTAGCTGTCCAAATTGTCCAAATTAATAACCAAGTTGTCCAAAATAAGAATCAAATTCACCTCATTCAATTCATTTTTAAACGTATTAAAACTAATTTTAGTAAAAACAAAGACAATAAATAGCTTGCCAAGTTTCTAAACAACCTTTCTGAAAAGAGAGTAACAAAAAAAGTCAATTAATATTGAAAATATTGCACTTCAAACTTGGAACATCGATGCTTATAAGCAGACTGGTCAAAATTATGAGCCCTTACCCTATATTTAAATCAAAATATCTATATATCAAAATAGATAAAAATGAACTTACAGAAAGATGATAGTGGAATATAGACCAGAGGTGACATGATAACTTATTTTCGATACTATCGAATGTCGATTCTGAAAAATTTAAACGATAGCAGGACTTCCTGTAATTAATATAGATATTTATCAACAATCACATTCTTTTAAGAATGTCATAATGACTGAACGAAATTCAATGAAATCTAGTTTCCCTCGATATTTTAGCCTAAATAAGAGATTTACGGTTAAAAAGAAATTTTCCCATCCCTAGGAGTCCTGGAAAACTATGGGTCATATATGACCCAATCGTCCGTAAAGGTAAAAAAGCACAAAATTTTCCAGACGACTAGTTTACCTGTTTGCTCTGTTATTTTTGAAAGATAAATAACTTGAATATATTTGTAATAATAAAAAACAATATTTAGAGTACGAGTAAAAATTAAAACGATCAAAAATTAATTTTAAAAAATCTCATTAAATTTTTGGTCTCAAAGAATCTTGAAGACTGGTACACAAAAACAATAATTTTTATGAAAAAAACGTATTATTGTTCACTTCATTTTTAATTTTTATGATATACATCGAAACAAATTGCGCATACTGGTAAGGTAACACAGAGATAAATGTCGCATGCCTCACAAATACAATTGGTCTTATAATCCTTTTTTCTGATAGCACCAGGTGCACCTCAGTTTTCTTCGAAACATGTTTGATGGTAATGGGTAGGTGCAATATTGCTTGTCTCTGGGAATTTAAGACGTACAGTTGCACATTGCTGTGGATCTGGGAGTTCTTCCGGAGTTGATGCGTTCTCGATAAAGACTTCAAAGTCCACTTCATCCACGTCTTGTTCCAAATATATTATGTCACTTTCGTTCAGGACAAGATTGTCGGCATCATCGCTATCTTTCGGGCATAATATGTGGATGATTTCGGGTTCATTGATCATGATTTTTTTCCATTTTTGAAGTCATGTACAAGAGTAAAAAGTTATGAATTTACAACATATACGCAGAAGTATCTTATAAATTATCAAAATATAACCTTCCTCTGTCAGTATTGCACTGGGAAATCTCAGCTAATTGATATATCACAAAATATTACACGAATAATTACCTATTTTGCGCACACATAAACAAAAACATGAAACAGTCTAACCTCAAATCTTCGAAAATCCACTAGAGACAGATTCGGTGTTTTTTACCTTTATGGACGATTGGGTCATATATGACCCATGAAAATTATGAAGCTTTCCTGAAAATACCAATAAACTATAATTTTTACTTTGTTGAGAAATATTATGTATAGTTATTATAGTTTCTAGTCCCAAGAGGTTTTTGCTTAAAAAAAATTAGAAATATTAAAAATATCAAAATTCAAGCACCAATGTGAAAATTTGAAAATTCGTCATTTTTGAGCTTAAATATTTTTTATATAGCAAATAGCTGGAGATTTGCAAAAAAATCCTAGAATCCTACATCTTTCTACTTTGTGACTAGGTACAAACATAAGAAAGAAATAACTTCAGGTAGTCAGGAAAAATTATTTTCTCTATGGGTCACAGGTGACCCAGTCGTCCTTAAAGGGTTAACGTAATGTAGCCAAAAAAATCGCGTAGGAAAAAATTACAAATAACTCTTGGAAAATTCACTGGACAATTTTGTTTTCTCTGAATTTAAGGTTCTATGTGGGCTGTGATTTGTGCAACAATTGGTTCCATGGCGATTGTGTAGGAATCAGCGAGGAGGATTCGAAGAAACTCAATGAATTCATCTGCGGTGAATGCAAACATGCCAGAGATACTCAGGAATTGTATTGTCTCTGTAAACAACCTTATGACGAATCACAGTGAGTAGTTTGCTAACTGGTTTCTGGTAGATTTGAGAGACTAAAAACAAATGATCATTTGCAGATTCTACATTTGCTGTGATAAGTGTCAGGACTGGTTCCACGGCAGATGCGTTGGGATACTCCAGAGTGAGGCAGAATTCATTGATGAATATATCTGTCCGAATTGCACAAAAAGTAATGCTGTGAATTTTGCTAATATGAAAACACTTACACCAACCGAGTTTGAGAATTTGAAGAAATTGATGAAGCAAATTACGGTAAGAAATTGATAGTTAATTGGGGAACTTTAAGTTTGAATTTAAATAAATTTTATTTATTTTTTTTCCACTTTGCAGACACATAAAAATGCTTGGCCATTCATGGAGCCTGTTGATCCGCAAGAGGCTCCAGATTATTACAAAGTTATTAAGGATCCTATGGGTAAGTCTCTTAAAATTCATTTTATTTTCAGTAGTTTATTGCTAATTGAAATATATTTTTCTGCAAACGCAAATGGACAATCCAGATCTTGTAAAAGTTGAGGAACGCATTGATACAAAATGGTACACAACATTGTCTCAATTTATTGCTGACATGACGAAAATATTTGATAATTGTCGCTACTACAATCCCAAGGAATCACCTTTTTATAAATGTGCCGAAAGTTTGGAGGCATTTTTTGTGCAGAAAATTAAATATTTCCGCGAGAATCTAGTTGATAAGGGTGCGTAGAAACGTGTCCCAATTACAATCCCTTTAATAATTAATAAGACAAAAAAAAAACAAAACAAAAAGAAATAATTGATAAGCTATCGAAAAGAAATTAAGCAATTTAATTGATATTTTTCAAAAAAAAAATGTATAAACAAAGAAAAAAACAAAAAAAAACAAAGTAGAATGAAGTTAAATTTCCAAGTGAGGTACAAACTAAAAAAAAATTACAAATTTGATTAATTTTATGTATAAATCCGCGATTTTTCTCTAAAAGAAAAAAAATAACAAATCTTACGATTTTTTCTTTCGGCGAAAATATTGAATGAAATGCTTGATGTAGAAATATTTCTTAAGATTATTTGAATATTTTAGAATTTTACCAAGATTTCATTTTTTCACTGTGAATTTGTGAAAAAAAACACTTTTTTTAGATATAGACATTACTGTAGAATAAGTTTTGAATTATATAAATGAATAATTATGGATATTAAAAAGGAATTTTGTGTAAGGAATTTTATGAATTCTTTTGAATTTGAATTGTGTAATACAACCTGAGGATTCTTGAGTGAATTTTTCCTAATTACTGTCAGAGATAATAAAAAATAATATAGCGTTCAAGAAAATTAGTTTTTTTTAAATTTATATTATAAATTCAAAAGGATTCAATATTTATTGACAGTACAGGAAGAATATTATATTACAGGTTTGTATTTTACTGCTCGAAGTCAAAGAGAGAGCAGTTATAATCGTCCTTTTTTTTCAACTTTTCACTATTCTGGAGCTTAAACGGTAAGAGATATCGATTTCCAGTCTTCGATGACCCCCAATAAAAAAAAACAATATCTCGATGTTTTTTCCCCTTTCTCCCTCCCCTCCCCTAAAAACCATGTTTATCGGTTTTTCTCAAAATTGACCCGAGCTTTTTCAATCATTTTCGGATATGTTTTAGAGGTTAGTCAAGGTGAAAATTTCGCTCAAACATACTTATGACCGGAAAATTCGCCATTTTGACTTATTGAAGATCTAGGTCAACCACTTTGGAAGGCTCATTTTTCAACAGATTTGATTAAATTTGGATTTTTTGGAAAAGTATTGCAATTTCGAACCCGGCTGCATCGGTCTTCATCGGTATTCAACCGGTTAAGTACCGATTTTTGAATAATTTTACATCCCCTATAAGTAATTTTTGATTTCTTAATGGCTTAAATAATAATAATAAATTACAACAAAGAGATTACAATCCTTCCGATCCTTCCTATAAGCAAGTAATAAGCAAAAATAAATGAGATATTAAAAGTTGAAATTAAAGCAGGCCTGAGCTAAAAGAAAAGCCGAAGTGAATTTGGTGGTGCGCCTGTTGGCATTCTTCGAAATGCCGCGAAAGTTCACGTAGAGAAAATGAGAGGTTTTTTAATGTGAAAATTGTTTAATTCCTTAGAGTTAAGGCATTTTCACAAGAAAATTCTTTTTATAATTTAGTTGAATACAGTTATTTGGGTTAATTGTGAATAATTGTCGATATTACAACACAAAAATTGGGATGAAATTTTGAGCTGGAAGACTCATATTGTTTTGAGCTGTCCCAAAATTTAGGATAGGTTTGAGAAAAATCCTTTTGTACAACACAATTTTGGTTAATAAGAAATACAAAAGTACATATTACAAGAAGGGACACGACCTGCTAATAAACATAAAATAGAGAAGAAAATATTTTCGTCACATTTCAGAGATTTTTTGCAACTGCAGCGCCGCCAGACGTTTGTCAAGTGAGTTATTTGTGTATCTATCTCTCTCGAATTGAATTGCGCGCGATTTAAGAACTTTCCATTTGAAGTGATATTTGCATTTAATTTCTTTGTATTTCTGCAAGTAAAAGGGTGTGTAGTGAACAGCTATCCGTCTTCCGACAAAGATATCAAGAAGACAATTTTTTTTCTATATGAGTTTTTATGTCTGATACGTCTTTTTGGCACAAAAATATTTATCATGGCACCATGAATGAGCGGTATTAGTGTTACCAGTATGGCTATCTGTAATTTCCATTAAAATTATCAACACAAAATTTCCGATATTACACGACTTTTAACGAGCACAGGTCTGAATTAAAGTGTTAGAAAAACGAAAGAAATAAGCCAAAAATGTAAATTTGTCAATCAATTTCAAATTGAAAATGCCATTGAATGCATCATACCGAGTTGTGCGAGCCTCTCGAGGAAAGAAGTTTTAGAGGGTCTCCTGTAACGCCTGTAACAAATAGGACTAAAATTTAGGACCAATTCTAAAGCCCACTGTGATCTTAATTAAATTTTATTGCAAGAGAGAAAATAATTTAGTAGGCTCTGAAAGGTTATTAATTCTTCGTTAGTTTTGTTTTCTGCAAGAGAAAAAAATGCGAAACATTATCTATTACCTCATCAGTGCATCCGTGAGTCTCCTCTGCTACACCTACATCTCTTCGTATCTGCAATTTGAAAGACGGATTTCATCCTTGACTAAAACTCTCGAGTATATAACGGTGAGTTTAGAATTAAGAATTTTCTTAAGATCCGAATTTATTTGAAGATCTGCTGACTTATTTTCTCAGACGGAAATCCAATATGACGTTCAACAGAGACAGGCTAGGTTTGAGAATGATAGGAAAGAACTTGAAGATTTGAGGTACCAGGTAGCCCAATTTGGGAGTATCGTCCAGAGGAGTCAGTCAGTCAATTTAGCTCAAGATACACTGGGAGGGAGAGTTATTGAGGTTTCTGGACTCTTTCTGAATTTGCCTAAATGTCCCTTTGCACCTCTCAGGGAAATGTTTGGTCTCCCCTGTTGTCCAGCTTGTAAAATTCTTAAATCTGGATCTGTGCCCAGTGGTGATTGTATCGCTTTTCAGGGAACAAAAGCTTCCTTTGTTATCAAGTTGATGGAATTCGCTCACATTGAATCTCTTTCTCTGGAGCATATTCCTGTTGCTCAGTCTCCAACGGGAGAGATCTCATCAGCTCCCAAAGAATTTTCTGTATCAGCTATTGCGGAAAATGGTAAAGAAATCTATCTGGCTGGATTTATTTATGCCCTCCCAGGGGATCATGTGCAAGAATTCAGGCTAGCTCAGCCCACTAGGAAAACATTCAATACTGTCAGGATTAATTTCAAAACTAACCATGGTCATCCGGAATATACCTGCGTCTACCGCATAAGGATCCATGGAATCCTTAGTCCCAAGAATTAAGAAGAAAAAACTTGTTGAGAGCTTTTATCATAATTTTTCACTGAAATAAAAGAATAAATCGTTTGGGTTCCTATGAATTAAATAATGTTTTGTTATTTCTTTTGAAAATTTCTTTCGTAATAAAACTTAAAAATATTTTTTTTCACACTTTTCTCATATTATTTCTTGTGATATCGAGCAGTCCCAAGATTCTGTCTGTACCGTCGTTGCGAGTAACTCTACAGTCTGCTGTTCGTAATAATTTCATTAATTCCAGCACTTATTGATGGTCTTCGCTGATCCGCTTGACCATATCAAAGTATATATATAGGGATAAACAATATGCTATGTACTAAGTAGCATACAAGGATCCTCAGAAGAATACATGTAGTTTCAGTTAAGTCAATAAAATACAAATATAAGTATTTTACCAAAAAAATGACTGTGAAAAAAATATCTGAAAGTCTAACTCCAGAAACGGTTTCAGAGTAGTAAATTGCCTAGGGAAAACCCGCTACCTTCTGACTACCTAAGCTTCGGACAATTCATTTTTTTTTAAACATTTTTTAATGAATTTGATGCAATATAATATTATATTAAATAACTAGTATACTTTCAGTATATAATATACACAGAAAAAAAATATTTTGTAAAATTGTTCGTAAATGTTTGTGAAATCCTATGGAGGACTTACGAAATGCTCGTGAATCGTATAACCCACAAAGCAAGTTCGTAAAATTTTGTACTTTTTTTCACAAACATTGTTCGTAAAACGATCATTTGACGAACATTTTTTGTACTTTTACAAAAATTTGTTCGTAAATGTTCGTAAACACACAAAAAATGTTCGTAAAATTTTGTCATTTGTTCGTATTTGTTCGTAAATTTTTTCCAGACAAACAAAAATGTACGAAGAAATACGAACAAATGACAAAAAATAACGAACATTTTTTTGTGTGTTTACGAACATTTACGAACAAATTTTTGTAAAAGTACGAAAAAATGTTCGTCAAATGATCGTTTTCTGAACAATATTTGTGAAAAAGTACAAAATTTTACGAACTTGTATGTGGGTTATAAGATGCACGAGCATTTCGTAAGTCCCCAATATGAATTCACAAACATGAACAATTTTACAAAATATTTTTTCTGTGTACTGTAAAGTTAAAAAAAAAACTGCAATCATCCGCAAAGACCATATCAGCCACGGGTCCCGGTCAAAATCCCGCAATCCAAAATCTCGAAAGCCAAAATCCTGAATTCTTAACCCTCTAACGGGTAAGACCGCCTCCAGGGGCGGTCTTCACAAAAATCACATTTACAGCGACAATAAAGGTTTTATTTACTTTAAAGTGCTATAGTGTCCTCGGTAATAGTCTTATAAACATCTCTTGAAAGTTTGAACTCATTTTGACTCTTCGTTTAGTTGCTATTCCCAGTTTTGTGTGACAGGTCAGAGAAAAAGCAACAAAAAATATTTGTGCAAAAAAAATAATTTCCAGAGTCCATAAAAATACCAACTTAAAGTTATCTGACTAAAATAAATTCATTTTTCACTGAAAGATATGTCGTTCTACTTTGTATAGTTTATTTAAAAAATTTGAAAAAAGTAAAAATGTGAATTTTAGAAGCCAAAAGAGTTTCAAAAAATTTTAATATTTTTTCACCTAGCGCCTAAGCTAAAAGAGATAATGAAGAATGGATGGTGTTTTCGACTATATTGGATCATAATTATCCTAGAAAACATTGTTTTAGAACTTTTTTTCGCATGTTAAAATACTGTTGGAGGGTTAAAAGTGACATAACTACTCCCACGATTGCACCCGCGCTTGCTGGAAGCAAATGGAAATTTTATGTGTCTTGGGAAATTGTTCCACACATTATCCTCCATATAATTTCATCCTTTTCAACACTCTTAGAAAAAAATAGTTCGTACAAGCTCATATGCAGTTATTAGAACTATAAAATATAGTAAGTATAGACCCAACTACATATTTAGGTTGGCTAACTAAATGAAATAGTTGACCACAATTAGTTGATGTATCCTTTTCATTTAGTTATCACAACTAAATCAAAATAGTAATGGGTACTATAACATATTAGTTCCAATAACTAAATAAGTGGGGTTGATACCCATCTTATTGGTTGTAATAACTATATCATATTAGTTGTGGTTACTATATGGCATTTATTGTGATGCCTATATCTTATTAGTTATGAAGATTAATTCGTAATAGTTGTTTTTTTTTTGAACTTTTAAAATTATTTTATGCTATTCATATTCCTTTTCCATTTTCTTATACAAATTCATGCATAAGACCATAAGCATCCAACAGAAGTTTGCTGGTAAAATGATGCAGAATATCACTCTACGGTGGATACTCTATATAATTCATAATATTTTTATTTATAGTTTTTATTTAATTTATGATTTTTAGAAAATATTCAACTGAGATTCGCACTGATTACCCTAGAAAAATTTGGCATATAAAGCATAAAGTCCCCTTAAGATAGTGGGACTTGAAAGACGCGACATCCTTTCACATGCACTTCTTCCGTAAGACTGAAGCACGGTGGATGCTTGAAACTCGAAAAAGCTTCAACACATAAGTATAAAACCACTCTTTACTATTGAAAAAGTTGTCAGAACTTTATGAAAATATAGGCCCATTTATTTGAATTAGTTGTGAGAACTAAATAGAAATAGTGATCAATATTAGTTGGGCTATCGATTTCATTTAATTAACACAAGCAAATATAATTGTATGATACCATTATGAAATAATTGTTGCAACTTATCCACGAAAATATTGCCTTATGGTCTTATTACTAATAAAATTATTATGAGAAAAATGTTTTAAGATTATAAGAACCATTTTAAATAGATTTGATAATAATCGCCCTATCAACTAATTTTCATTAGTAATGATGTCTAAACTTTTCTAAGAGTGAAGATTTTGAACACTCGGGTTTTGGCTTTTGGAATTTTGGCCCTTTCCGGATTTTGGCGTTCGGGATTCTGGCTGAATCCGATCAATAATAATATAATAACAATAATGGTGGCATAACGTTCCATACACTCTTAGGAAAGTTTAGACCTCATTACTAATAAAAATTAGTTGATCGGGCCAATATTATCAAATCTATTTAAAATGGTTCTTATAATCTTGAAACATTTTTCTCATAATAATTTTATTAGTAGTGAGAATATAAGGCAATATTTACGTGGATAAGTTGTGGTAATTTTTTCATAATGGTTTCATTATATAGTCATTCGAGGAGAGATGGAACACCTTTTTTATATTCAATATTGCGGATACGTTTTGAATGCGAGACAAAGACGAATCTCACTGGTTTATCGTTTGAAGACTCTAAATTTAAGATATCAATATTAGAAATGCCTAGATGAAAATAGTCACTTCGAAAAATAGGATTTAAAAAAAAGTTGCATTTTGAGGCACTCAAAAAAAAGTGAGGGTGAGATGGAACACCCCTAATTTTAGCAAAATATTTATAGTTTATTTTATTAATTTAGAATAGGAGGGAAGTGATTTTAAATATGAACACTATTTCATTGAATTTATTGGAGTTTATTTTATTTTTTCAGTATAAATGATTTATTTTGTGGAATATGTGGCTCATATACTTCGATGGCAATTTCGCTGAGTGTATCAAGTCAGTCTTACCAGAAATTTAGGAAAAATAATTTCTAAGATTTACTTGAAAAGATTTTGAAGAACATTGACCGAAATTCACACCGGAAGTGTTGCCAAACTATTAAGTTCCATCTCTCCTCAGCCCCTAAATACACGTATTCTTACACTCTTAGAAAAATTTAGTCCCAACTACCTCATATAGAGTTAGGGAAACAATAAAATATAGTAAGCATAGACCCATCCATATATTTAGCTAGGGTAACTAAATGAAATAGTTGACCAATATTAGTTACAGTATCTTTTTATTTAGTTATCATAACTAAATTAGATTAGTAACGGGTACTATAACATATTAGTTCCAATAACTAAATAAATGTGGTTGATATCCATCTTATTGGCTGTAATAACTATATCATATTAGTTGTGGTTACTACAGAGCTTGAAAAAGCTTCATCACCTAAGTAATAAACCACTCTTTACATTTGAAAAAGTTGTCAGAACTTTATGAAAATATAGGCCCATTTATTTGCATTAGTTGTGAGAACTAAAAAGGATTAGTGACCAATATTAGTTGGGATATCGATTTCATTTAATTAACACAAGCAAATATAATTATATGAAACAATTATAAAATAATTGTCGCAACTTATCCACGTAAATATTGCCTTATGTTCTCACTACTAATAAATTTATTATGAGTAAAATGTTTTAAGATTATAAGAACTATTTTAAATACATTTGATAATAATCACCCGATCAACTAATTTTCATTAGTAATGATGTCTAAACTTTTCTAAGAGTGTATGGCGGAATAAAAATTTTTGGCCATTTTTCAGACATCCAAAAAATTCAATTTCAATTTTCTCGTACAATTTTAAAGGTAGAAAGCTGTAACTTAGGGGTTTTCATTAGAATGTTGAAGGGCACAAAGAGACCAAATGAGGTGAAGATCGTGCATAGGGTGTAGACAGGAGGCGAAATGGTCCATCTCTCCCACTAGTTCCATCTCTCCTCGAATGACTATAATTATATTTGTTTGTGTTAATTAAATGAAATCGATATCCCAACTAATATTGGTCACTAATTCCTTTTAGTTCTCACAACTAATGCAAATAAATGGGCCTATATTTTCATAAAGTTCTGACAACTTTTTCAATAGTAAAGAGTGGGTTTTTACTTATGTGTTGAAGCTTTTTCGAGCTATATAGTAACCACAACTAATATGATATAGTTATTACAGCCAATAAGATGGGTATCAACCGCATTTATTTAGTTATTGGAACTAATATGTTATAGTACCCGTTACTAATCTAATTAAGTTATGATAACTAAATGAAAAAGATACTGTAACTAATATTGGTCAACTATTTCATTTAGTTACCCTACCTAAATATATGGATGGGTCTATGCTTACTATATTTTATAGTTTCCATAACTGTATATGAGATAGTTGGGACTAAATTTTTCTAATAGTGTAGAGGAACTAGGCCTTCCCACAAAGGGAGTTCGGGACATCCATTATTATTTTTTTCTTATACAGAGATGGGGTTGTCAGTGCCATGTCCCGTAGAATCAAGTGCAGTGAAAGCTCACTGGATGCAATTCAAACTCCTTTAACGCCAGAAAAATTCCTGGTGACCTAGAGGGGATTCGAACCCGGGACACTTGCATCATAGAGCGAGTGCTCTACCACTTGACCAACTCAGTGCTCCGGATCAGCCACAAATAAAAAAAAAACATTTTTTTCGCATAATTGAGATTTGTGCATATTTATTGAAAAATCTTTTCTCACATTGTGATGTATTATAAATTCTTGCATATAGAGTGAATACAAAAAATATATCCAAAAAAGTTTTTTTTAAAATAGCTAAAATGTAGAATATACATATAAAAAAAAGGAGACACAAAAAAGTGGAATTGGCAATTTCTTATCACTAGTAATATCAATTATGGGGATATATCTAAATATGATTTAAAAGTGCTTAAAAAATGTTTGTAGTAATATACTACAAAAAATGTCACGCATAATTTGCCTCGTGAGTGGCGTCGGCAAGAGAGACTCTCAGTGAGATTCCTCAAAAGTGTGGATACTCTCTGTAATACTGTCCATTGGATTCACTGGAACTGTTAGGTGTTTGATAGGGGAATCAACGTTGATTTTATTAATGGTCTCCACTAGGCGACTATCCACATGGTGACTGTCATCGCTTCCACTGGAAGCTGAATAATTCTCCACGGACACTTTATTGCACCAGCGTACAGTTTTACGCCCCCCGGAAGCCACCTCCCGGACAGCATCGCTCCCTTTAGCGCTCTTTTCTGACTCCATCGACTTACTACCATCATCCGCCAGGGCAGACTGATTTTCATGGATGTATAAATCATCCGTGGCAGATGCCGTGGTCGTCACAAAGAAGCTACTATTCAGCACAGTTGAATTATCATGGACATTGGCATCAATGTCCTGGAGATAATTCCTCCAGTGCTTCATTCCCCTATTTGTCCGATTGATATTCACCACGCACATATTCTCATAGTCTCTGGTGCTCAGCAAATCATTGCTGCTGAAACTGGTATCGATAAAACTCGAAAGAATCTGATCCTGCAACTTGAGATTTTGTATGGTGAGTTGATTCTTTTTAATGCGCTCTTGGAAGATAATCTGATTCTCATAAATGGCAGCATCAATATTTTCCAGAATAGAACTTTGAGTGCTCTCATCTACAACTTCTGGAAAGACCTCCAGCAGCTTACTGCTGTCCAATTCTCCACTGTCTGACGAAGGATTTACAATACTTTCCTCTGGAGCTCCTCCCAATTCAATGAGACTCTTAGCCAGAATATCCACCTGAAAATTCATTTTAACATTCATTCTTCGCATTTGAAATATTTCATCTTGGCTATTGTTAGCTTAAGTTGTTATTCCTATTTCGAATTAAGGTAATGCTTTCAGGCTGCGCACACACTCTGCCTCCGATCATTTCATATTTTTTCCATGTTCTTTTAATGAATTTGACATATATTTTATCAGGAAATGTGTGACTTAATAGTTTACAGGATGAGCCAATTGAATTGCAACTTTTATTTTTAAAAGTGTCGTATTTTTTTTATTTGAAAATAAAATTTATTGACAAAACGAAAAAAAGTCAGAAATTGTCAACATTTGAGAATACATTTAAAATTTTGAATAAAATCACCTTTGGACTGGATAATAGCCCTGTGTTAAAAAAAATCATAAATGCTTTTGTAGGCTTGTAACCAATAGAATTAACTCTTTCCGGACCACAACATATAAAAGTTTGTCAAAAGGATGCTTTTTAATACAAAATGTAAGAAACAGTTTTGTAAAATTAGCAATTAACCTTCTCTTGACAAAATTTTAACAAGATCCATTTGTCTGCTTAACAAAATTTCATTTTCAGAGTAGAGACAGTAAAAATTTCAAAATGTTTTTAAAATCACAGAAAACTGGAGGATGCTTTTATATGAATTAAATAATTAGAAATAAGTAGCTTGCAGATTTCTTTGCGAAATTCTCTATTTTCTCTATAAAACTATTACGCCCAACCTCTTATACAACTGAAGAATGTGAATAACCAATAAATGATGTGCTTTTGCATTTATTTCACTTTCTCACATTTTAGCAATCCACGAAATTCCATAATTAAAATTTTTATTATTGCAATGGGCAAAATGATGAGTAATTGTTCAGTGGACTGTGAACATTTATTCATTCTTTCCATTCTTCCTTACTTTTATTTTAAACGAGAGAAAATACGAGAGCTGTGTTGTCTTTTACCGCCTTGCCATATCTACATTTCTTCCTATCCGCATTTTTAAAAAAAAGATTTCATCCTTGAATAAAACTAATTTATAGCGATGAGTTGAGTATTTTTTGATGTTTCCATGGTCCTTTCATGAATCTGAATAGGTGAGATTCATTAAAGGAATATGGGAAAAATATGAGTCAGAATGCATGCGAAGCCTGAAAGTTTTCCCCTATATCTTCAATTCTTAGCCATTATTTAATCTCCATTTAAAAGGTTTCTATTGCTTTTTATTTTCAATGTTGTAATAAATATGGTACAATCAGTAAAAGCAATACCTACAAATCGAACTGTGAACATGCAAAAAAAATGAAATAATAACAATATTGTCAATATTGTTATAGGAAAATAAAAGAAAAATATATTCTTTAAAATTTAAAAAATATATTCTATATATATTTAAAAAAATATATTCTATAAAATATATTCTTCTTCTAACTCGCGACTTAAGCCAATTTAGGCGATTCAAGTGAATAATTCTTATTGTTATAAGTGAATTGTGAAGTAAATTTACAAAGTAGTTTCATTTTCAAAGGAGTACTGGCGCATTTCAGTAGAAATATCTGCAGAAAACCCACAAAAGTAAAGTTTTGTGAGTGCCAGTAAACGTTAAGCCTCATTTCTAGTGTGTCAGGAACTGACTTGGCTATGAACGAGCTTAGTGGTCTCTGGACTTTAGTCGTAAGTGTGTCTAGGGCATAAGGCTATCAAAAAATTGAATGAAAAGTGTATTAGGGTAGGGTGGGGTAATTTCACACATGCTTTAATTTAGAAAATAAACATTTTTAAGACAAAAAAGAATTACAGTGGGACCTCGATAGAGTCAACCCCATTACATTTTTAATTTAAAGTATCAGTATCTCAAAAGAAAATTTGGATCAAAAACAAAAATAAACAATAGAAAATTAAAATTTTTGAAGCAAAAAAAAATGTTTAAGCAAATTCATTAAAAAGAAATCGCTTGCGGGTATGCAAATTTTCTTGATGCATAACGCCATTTCGTGCGTTTTTTTTTTCGATCCCGAAAATGTGCATAATCCCGGGACTGAGTGTATTTACTAATAATAAAAATATTCTTAAAAATCATTCCTTATGCCAAAAGCACAATAACTTTTGTTTGTAAACATGTTTTCAAAATTACTTATGAGAGTGACAGAGATAACCAGATGTCGATCTCATTTACTCTCACTGAAATTTTAAAAACATATTTACAAAACAAAAGTTATTGTGCGCTAGGCATTATGCCAAACGAACAATAACTTTTGTTTGTAAACATGTTTTCAAAATTTTCTATAAGAGTGAACGAGATGACTAGATCTAGATTTCATTCACTCTCACTGAAACGTCAAAAATATGTTTACAAAACAAAACTTATTGTGCGTTGGGCATTAATCTCCAACTTTTGCCTAAACACACGACTTTTTTGGGCCAGAGGGTAAAGAAAATATGGATTATTTTAATAAAATATTCTACTATCATGTTGAATTTATCAATGATCTAATAAACATAAAATAATACCTCTTTATATTAAAATTTCACATTTTAATAATTTTTTTCGGACTCCGACAGAGTCAATTGGTCTGGAAATAATTAGTTGACTCTATCGAGGTCCCACTATATTTTACAAGTGTTCTGTATATTTTCAGATAGTCGAAATTCAAGTGAAACTAACGGACATAGTTAATTTGAATATGGTTCACATTCATTTAGCAATTTAGTCCTGAAAATAATTTCACCTGCGGGAAACTGCCCCACCCTCCCCTAATGAGAAAAGCATTAGCTTAGCACTAACCTGTTCAGCTGAGAGATTCTCATTCATGAGATCCACCAGATGCAACATCTCTTGCGATGAGCAAATCCCTTTGCGCTTCAGCACAAAATTTCCCTGACTCACAGCACAATTGGTCACGGGAGTACTAGACTTTGTTGCTTTGTCTGACGACTCAGTCAGCTTGTCCGTGGAATGGTACTGCTTGAGGGTATCACAACTGCTGGAGAGATCCTTCTCCAGTTTGGTCCATTTGTTGGCCTCCTTAAAATTGGTCTGTGATGGAAATTTCTCCGATCCCAAACTGTCATTAATTTCACAGAAAACTGTCGATTGATTGTGCCCAGAATAGAGATCAAAGTCTTCCCGTTCGTAGATGGGCTTGCGTTTGTTAAAGCTGAATATTTTGTTTTTCTCAACATTCTTCGAAGCTGCCTTCTTTACCATGAGATTTTTGTCATCTGTATTGTACAGAGGCTTTTCGAAATCCTTAAAATTTTCCCTTAGAGTTGCTACACTCCTTCCTTGAGCATTGCCCTCGCCATCAGCTGCTGATCCGGAGAGATTGTCAATGATCCGGGGAGTTGTGACACAATTGCCCACTTCAGCTACCACTAAATCTTCGTTGTAGCGTTTTATTAGGTAGAAGAAGTGGATGAACATGTGCCAGAGGAAGGAGAAACCTGACAATCCCGCTGAAACTCCTGAAAATTCCAAAGAGAGAAATGTGTCTAATCCGAAGGGTAGGATGTAGAGCCCTGCACGGGTCGGGTTTTTGGGGTTTTTTTTCAACCTGCATCCGCAATGGATTTGACCCGTACCCGACCCGACCCGTTGAAATTTAGTGCTGCCCGTCCCGACCCGACCCGCAAAAAAAATTTAATACCCGTACCCAATGCAAGAAATGTATAAATTTACCCGTCTCGAACAATAGTAACCCGAAAATAATTAACTCAATCAAAATTCTCGCACTTTCGATTAATTTCTGTTTAATAAGTACTCCAAGATCAAGAAAAGTCATCATATAAATGCAACAATATCTTGTAAAATACATGCAATTTATAAATTCCAAGCTCAGAATAAAAATCAAGCATATTCTATATTGCATAGGCATGGGATATTTTTTTTATTTTTATAATAAACCTTAAAATTATTATTCGATTTTTGCTATAAGACGTCGATAAAACTCGCACGTATATTGCGTAAAACGGTCTTCGCCACGTTAGCCGCTTAAGTGTTCAAACCTCGCAATACTTCAGCATAAAATGCTCTAACCTTCAATGTAGTTAAACTCTCACTCGCACTGGCCAAATATAAAACGATTGAAATTGCGCTGTTACAGATGATGTACAAAACAGTTCTGATTAAGCTCAAAACAAGAAACAACTCAATCATAAAATGGTTAATATTGCGCTTAATATCACGCACAGCTCAATCATAAAACGATAAATGCGCTTAAAATCACACACAGCTCAATCATAAAACGGTAAATGCGCTTACAATCACACACAGTTCAATCGTAAAATGGTAAACATCGCTTAAAAATACGCACATCTCAATCATAAAACGATTTGGATTGCGCTTAAAAAAGCGCATTCTGAAACGTTTTATAAC
Organism: Phlebotomus papatasi; assembly: GCF_024763615.1. Classification (NCBI taxonomy): domain Eukaryota; kingdom Metazoa; phylum Arthropoda; class Insecta; order Diptera; family Psychodidae; genus Phlebotomus; species Phlebotomus papatasi. Next base: position 74,811,743 of record NC_077223.1, read on the forward strand.
TGAAATGTGCGTGTTTTAAGTGCAATATCAACCGTTTTATGATTATGCTGTGCGTAATTTTAAGTGAATTCTTAATCGTTTATGATACAGCTGTTCGTGATTTTAAGCGCATTTACGGTTTTATGATTGAGCAAGTGAAGATTGAGCTGTGCGTGATTTTAAGCGCATTTACCGTTTTATGATTGAGCTGTGCGTGATTTTAAGCGCATTTACCGTTTTATGTTTGAGCTGTGCGTGATTTTAAGCGCATTTACCGTTTTATGTTTGAGCTATGCGTATTTTTAATGGCAATCTTAGTAGTTATATGATTGAACTGTGCGTATTTTTAAGCGCAAACCTAACCGTTTTATGGTTGATTTGTGCATATTTTTAAGAGCAATCCTAACAGTTTTATAACTAAGCTGGGCGTAAGCGCAATTTTATCCGCTTTTTGTTTGAACTGTGCATGTTTTTAATCGTAATTTTCTCCGTTGTTTTGTTTGAGCTGTGCGTGTTTTTAAGCACAATCTTAACTGTTTTATCCTTAATCCTCAATGCTTGTTTTTAGCACAATTTTTACCGTTTTATACTTCATCTGTGCGTATTTTGACTACAATTTTAACGAAATTAATTTAATTTTAATGACATAACATGTTGAATTTGATCAAACATATTAGTATTGATCAATTTTGATAGCCAGATATTAGTGGACTATACAATACCTAGTCTACTTTCATGTATTTATCAGTGAATCAAATTTTTAATTAAATAAAAATCAGTTTTTCTAATAATTGAGAAGATATTTTTAGACAAGAGTAAATTTAATCTTATTTTTATGAGAAAATATATTTCAAGGATATATTTACAAATTATACTCCTGAACAAGTCTAAGAATTCATAATACAAAATAATTTATTAAATTTATTAAATTTCAGAAAATATAGTTTTTGAGTAGAAGTCCGATCGTGGTAGACTTAAAAAGGAATTCCAAAAATTATCTTGCTATCTTTATCCCGGGAATAAGCGTTTTTCGCGCCCGAAAAAATTTAGGAAAATGGCATTATGCACCTGGAGGTGGTTGCGTTTGATTAAGTCTAAAAGAGCTTTATTTATAAATAGGACTTTTTGGTTTGTACCCGGAGTTCTTCAAGAAATTGTCAGAATATTCAAAAATTTTAACTCAATTAAAGAAATTTAATTTTTTTTTTAAATAAGCATAAAGTGTTTTTTTTTCAATTTTGCGCTTCACAAAGCAGTATATGTTAATGTGTAATTCAACAATGGTTTCACAAAATAATATTCAATATTAGGCAAACATGCATAGTATGAGCATAATAGCATAATCCCGTCAGGTGCGTAATTCTTGGATCTCGTCTAAATATTATTTGTCTTCGTCAGATCACTTTATGATTTCTTTAAATTCATATGCTTTTCCGATCACATAAATTGTTCTTTGATTTATCATATCGTTTTCTATGTTTCTGTAAACTTCGCCAAAGCTTAATCAATTAAAAAAAATGTGTTTAAAAAATCCTAGAAATCAGGTCGGATAGGGTAAGTGTGTCAAATTTCGTCATAGTTGCATGCAAGCGTCAAAGTCTCAAGTTTGAAATGTAATATTTTAAATACAAATTGATTTTTTTTATTTTTTCTTTTGAAAGAGTGTTGCTTGGAACATTGTAAAGAGTTTACCGTCTTGATTTACTCCAAAATCATTTTTAAGACATTTTAAAATGAATAAAAATATAGACATAGCTTTGGTACCCTATTTCGGCCACCTTCATTCTCATAGTTCCTTGCCCTTCGGGAATACTTCCAATATCTTTTTCATGTCATCTCGTTTGTCGAATCTGCATTTTTTGTAATTCTTTTGTATTGTATAATCTCTAGAGTACGTAAAATCTAAAAGTTCATGGAAATTCGAGGAATAAAAAAGGTGGCCGAAATTGCAAGCTGGCCGGAATTTTGCACACTTACCCTAAATGTTTAAGTACCCGAAAATTTGAAGGGTTGTATCCGTGACCCGCCCGACCCGCAGAAAATAAAATAAAACCCGCCCGACCCGCAAAAAAGCATGCGGGTATCCGCGGGTCGGGCCGGGTATGCAGGGCTCTAGTAGGATGTTTCTTTTTTTTGGGGTTTTCTCACCTGTTATGACACATTTGTACTTCCGATGGATGATTAGGAAAGACTGGAAGATGAACTGGGGGCAATACTGCAAGACGGAATTAACCGTCTGAATGGCATTCACTTCACGGATTTTGTACCTGACCACATCAACCTCCTGAATAGGTCCTTTCTCTATCGTTCTGAGGATATTGTGGTACCTAAAGCAATACCCAATTGATAGACCAAAGTCTCTGGTACATTCCTGATTTGTAAACTCACCGGAAAGGTATTCCCATGAGACAGAGATGCCAGAAAATGGCATTTCCGGACATTCTCTGTTCCTCTGACTTCAGCAACACCAGAGAATATATTTGGCACAGAATTTGTGGCACGACAATTATGGTGAGGGTCACCGTGGCCCATTGAAGTTGATTTTCGTGGAAATAGTAGATAACAAGGCACACATCTGGGGGAGACAATAAAGGAAGCCCAATTTTTAGTAAACAAGAGAGTGAGGTTAGATGGGGGCCACTTAATTGATATTTGCAGGAATACTGACTCACCTGTTATGAGTTCAGTCACAAATATTAAGGCACTGAACCAGATGAAATATGTCTCGATGGAGTAGTGAATAATATTGGCACGATTTTGCTTGTTTTCCTCCATCGCTCATGGTAAACAATTAAAAATACGCCAGCGCCCGGGTGGCGACTGCAGAAAACTGGGGAATTTTTGGGGGAAATTCTAATGTCACATGGCAACACTAAAGGTGGTGGATTTAATATTCCCCTCTCCCCACAAATGGAGCGTATTTTTTGGAAATAAAGGCAAAATTACTACGATTACTGCATTAATTATCCCTACTTTTAAGGCGGTAGCATAAGTAGGCTAAGCGATTATGAAAATAATAAAAGTGGACTCACGAGTGACGAGTGAAATAAATTATCATAAATCCGTTGGATTTAAAATTAAAAAAGTACAGCAAACTTCAGGTTTCTTGCTACGGTAAAAAAATCAAGAAGAAGATTTTCCACCTCCTGCTCGCTCAGTCGAGTTCAGTCGTTTCAGTTCGCTCTTTGCGTGTTGTTTTGTTGTGTGAAAATTCTGTGTGTCCAGTGTAATCCATCCAGAGTTTCTGGTGGAGTGTGTTATACCCCACAAGTCCAGTCCAACTATGGACGAGTAGAAACGTTTGTGCACAATGAGTATTTACACAGGTGATTCGATAAAATTGCAAGATTACTCCATGGTGGAGCACAATTCGTCCCCTGGGCATGTACAGTTGAGTGAAAAGTGTGGGGAGAAGGTCTTCCTGGCGGAGACCTTTTACATCAGCTCCAAGAAAAATACAGTGTTTCAGGTGCGTCTCACGGAAAAGGGATTGTGCCTGCGAAAGGAGTCCAGCAATGGTGTGAAGGAACAAACAATCCTTCTGGCGGATATAATTGGGTGTCGGTGCTTGCGGAGCAAGAGAAGAGGTCATGGGGGGTCTGCATGTGCATGCTCAGCCCTTCCTGGGCCAGCACAGCTGAAAGTGGTGGAAGCAAATTCGGGGGAACAGGATGAATCGGATGCCAGTGCATATCTCTATATTTACGCGTACATCCTCAAGAGGAGTCGTCGTGGTGGTCGTCGGGAACGTACCACAATTACTCTCAGATTCCGTTCTTTTGATAAATATGAGGATAACAATCGTGAAGCCCAAAAGTGGCGTACAGCAATCAAAGCTCTCATCAATGATGAGATTCCCAAGACTCCCACGTACACTCCCTCAGACACTAGAAAGATGCTCGTGCTGCTTAATCCCAAATCCGGCTCCGGTAAAGCTCGTGAGTCCTTCCAACAGCGTGTAGCGCCAATTTTTGTGGAGGCGGAACTCCCCTTTGAACTCCATGTAACTAAGAGGGCTAACTACGCGAGGGAGTTTGTGCGTACGAGGGATATATATGCCTTCAGAGGCATTGTGGTGGTGGGAGGCGATGGGATCTTCTACGAGGTGATCAATGGGATGCTGGAGCGAGCGGACTGGGAGCGGGCTTTGGAGGAAGTCAGCGTGGGAATTATCCCATGTGGATCTGGAAATGGACTTGCAAGGTCTATTGCCCACATTTACGGGTAAGTCCTGAAAATTGTTTGCAATTTTTAGGGAGATCCATTGCAATAGGGGGAAGTGATGCACCTTTAACCCTTTATAAACGAGATGTCAAAAAATCAGGGTCTAAAAAAATCAGTTTTTCTGATTTTTTGGAGCAAAAAGGTAGCTTTTGAAGGTCGTAGGGAAAATTTCATTTTTGGGACACCGGTGACCCAATTGTCCTTAAGGTTAAAATCTGGTTTGTTTTCAAATGGAAAACTGAGTGATATCATAATGCGATTTAGGTTCATAATTGTTTTGCGGAGTTAAATAATATCCATAGTAGGGTAGACTGGGGCAAAAAGTCACAAATCGAAAAATTCAAAATTCAATATCTTCCAAGGTAAAAAAGATAGCGGCTCAAACAGGGGCCTCTCGACATTTCATTTTTCCATACGTTTTTGCATAGAGGCACTGAAGACTATTGGCAAGTTTTTTCCTAAAGAGAATTGACTTATCAGTTTAATATATTTAGAAATCGAAAATCATTAAAAGCTATCTAAAAATACATACAGTAGACTCTCTCTCAATCGGGAATATGGGGCAAAATGTCATCCGGTTTAGCGATCGAATTGAGCGTCAAAGCTTTTGTAAATTCCACAATTAGCGCTCAATTATAAAGAATCACGATAAAATAGGAAGAACTACAGCGAATTTTAGCGAATTAGCTTCATAATTAAACATGAAAATTGTCAACAAAATTTGTCGCCCGATTGAGAAAGAGCCGATTGAGCGAGAGTCTACTGTATTTCATAATGCTCGCCGAAATAATACAAGAACTACGAGGAAATTTGTTTAAGATGCGGTGCAATATCTGCAAAATTTTTACAAGGAAAAGTGAAAAATATCTTCACGTTTTATTAGGCTTGATGGGCCCCTGGCTCAAATTTATTTCTATAGATAGCCTCCATACGTCTTCTTCAATGTCGTAAGTTTCTTAGAATTTGAACAAGGAATTTAGAAAATAAAAAATATCGAAATTTTTAGCCCTATTTTTGAAATATTTTCCTTGGAGAAGATAACAATTATTACCTACTTATTTTCCAAAATTGATGCACTGGTGAATATTTCCCAAATTATCTGGATATTCTTTGAATACGAATCCGCTATCTATTTTAGAATTTTACAAAGATTCTTTTCTCCAGAAATCCTTTTATTAAAAATGACCACTTGGGGTAAAAAGTAACAAGAGCTATGGAGCAAAAAGTAACAAAAACCGAAACAATTTCTGATGTCCCACGGTGAAGAGAAACGTCAATGTTATGTGTAGCCGCTTGTTTGCACTGGTCAAACGATTTGCAGTCTTTTGTGTGTTTTTTTGTAAAATAGCTCAAAATGCGCTTTTCTTGCTCAGATAGAGAAAACGGTGTTTTACAAAGGTGTACATACATGAATAAATTTTCTATGAAAATATGTCCTCTAGGTATTTTTTTCAAATTTACGGAAGCCCGTAATGAAGCGAGTCAAAATGTGATAATATCTTATGCCTGATACTATTTGCCCCAGCATTTTTGAGAATAGTTACAAAATTACCTTTTAGAAATTGGTTCGATAATCGTATTTCCTTACAAAATGGAGGAAAATTACTTTCACAAAGTTGTAGAGCAGTAAATTTCCTATAAAACTGTGCTAATTAGAAATTTTGGAGGTGCTCGGATAGCTTTTAAAAAAATAAAATATCCGTTTTGTTACTTTTTGCCCCAGTCTCCCCTAATGTATTGGACACACTTACGACTTGAGTCGAGAAACGGCTTAACGTAATTATAATCAGAATAACGATTAGGATTAGGTTATATTTCCATCAGTTTCTAAGACGTCTCTCGACTTAAGTCGTAAGCCTGTCCAGCAATTAAGGACAAGTTTCGTTTACAAATTGAAAAAAAATCCCTATTTTAGAAGTGACCCAATTGCAAGGTGCCTCACTTCTCCCTACTGAAATTTTTTTCGGAATATTTGCTCCCAGAATTTATTGGATGACTTCAAGAACATGAAATACAAAGGGGTGGCAAAACGTCCCAGGCTTTGCGAAATGCTCGAACTCGTGTATTAGATGCTATAGGGTAAAGTGGTACAAGTTGGACAGTGGTACAAGTTGGACAGTGCAGTGGTACAATTTGGACAGGGCTTTTTGTCTTGATAAATGTAGTACTTCATTTTTATTTGTATATTTTTAATGCTCTAGTTTTATAATTTGGTTCCTTGTGCTTAAAAACAAATTTTGTACTGTATTTATCAAGAAAAAAGCCATGTCCAACTTGTACCGGCGCATTGTCCAACTTGTAACACTAATTCCAAATTATATCACTTTACCCTACCTCGAAAGTACTTTCGCATCATTTACCGTTTACCGGTACTCAACAAATAGTTTAAAGAGTAATAAAAATTATATTCGAAACAAAAGTTACTTATCGGTAAATAACCGGTTCATTACTGGTACACAACCGATTTGAACCGATTTATAAAAGACTCAAAATATTTTCCAAAATACACCTCAGGAGTAATTTAAATGGATTTCGTATAAAAATTATTTATCGGTTATGAACCGATTCATTACCGATTCAAAACCGATTGGAAGCAGTTCTGTTTTATAGGAAATTCCAAGACCTTTCCAACGGGCCCAAACATGACTCAATTCGCTTAATAAATGCGCCCTCTAGTGTCTTTTTAAACTTTGACCTTGAAAAATCGTTATTAGGAATGATTCAAAGGTATTTTCATATAAAGACGAAATGTCCGCCTGGGCAATTTCTAAAACATATCCAAAAATGAAAAAAATCGCACGACGCGTTTTCGAGCAATCCCAAAAAAACATGGTTATGTAGGGGAAGGGGAGGGGTGGGGGGAATGAGGGGCATGTGAACGATCCTCGGGTCGACTTGTGGAGGGGGGTCCTCCGAAGATCCCAAGACGCTATCTCTTACCGTTTGGCCTCTAGAACTGGCGACAGCCGGACGGACAGACGGATAAACAGCGTGACGACATTTCTCAAGAAATCGTCTGAAACGTGAAGATTTGTTGACAAAAATGGTCTCCGGAGGGTGCAAGGTGGAAATTTTGGGGGGTGAAAAAAATCGAGAGATTATATACTGCTATCTCCGTGCAGTAAAAAACAACTCGAAATTATAGTGCCACAAAATGAACGTAAACTTACTAATTTAAGCTCAAACAAAAAACAAATTAATTCACTCTCGTTTAATGATTATAAAAAAAAATTTCTCAAAAGTTTTTTTAGCTAGTGGTAAAAATATTTTACAGTGATAATATTTAAAGAAAAGAAGGTTGTTGATATTCATCCATAAATCAGTTTTTATTACATTAATTTTTTTCTGAATTGTATTAAGAAAACTAAATCTTCATTTCCTTCAATTTATGCTTGGGAACCAAGATTTAATATAAATACAAAGTAATAATTAAATTTAATATGAATACAAATTGTGAAGATGCAAAGTAACTATACGGAAGAACGAAACATTGGTATTTTCATAAATTAAAAAAGAATATTCGTTGGTTTTTACAATTTTTTGCATAAATGTGTATATTTATCATAATGGCTAATACAACAATTTTTGCATAAAACAATTGTATTAGTAACAAAGGAGAGAATAATTTGCAATAAATATCATTATCAATTTAAAGGCTGCTCGTGAATTTATATATTTTTTTTCTTAAAATCATTCTTGTAAGAAATTTTTCAAGAAATATTTCGCGCATAAAAAGATCAATAAAAAATCTTTAAGTGCCTTGAAATTCAATGGTTTTTCCAATTTGCATTAAAAAGACTATTTAGTGACTAATTTTTTTTATTATTTTTTAATGCACGAGGAGATTACTCTATTAATTCTTACCACAATATTTTACAACTTTCTTAGGAGGAAAAAGCAAATTCTTCGTAAAAACGTTTTTTCACGGTTTTTATGAGTTTTTTTTCAGCAATAATAATTTTACTGGAAAGCATTATCGTGGTTGTTGACATTTATTTCTTTGCAAAAAAAGGAATTTTTCACGGTTTTTTGTATTACAATTTTGGTAGGCAAAAAGAGGTTTTAATTACTTTGCGAAGTGTGCGATTAAATTTCGAAGAGATCAATCACTTGAATATTTTTTGTTCGAGCTAATCGACGAAGCAAAAACATATTATAATAGAGAAGAGCAGGGATGTTTGGTACAGAGGTAGCCGGATCTGGCGAATTCCAGATTGAAAAGCATCTGGAGGACCGTCAAATTTTCGGATGGTTGAGTGTGGAGAAAATACTGACGTAAAAAATCGGATTTTTATATTTTCTAAATAGTCCAAAAAATAATTTTCCTAGAAAACGCGCTAAAAATCACTGAAGATTCTCAAATGTAAAGTCTTGTACTTCTTTGGAGTCTTCCTTTTCTCTTTGACCATCTTAAACATTGAGAAAATGTCAAAATTCCAAAATGGATATGATTCCAAATTACCCCATCTTACCCTACATTGAAACTTATTTTTATTTAAAAATATGCGAAAGAATCGTATGTAAAGGTAGCCCCACCTCCCCCTATCTGCCATCGAAGTCACTTTAATGAAGTCATTACCTGCTTTGTAGTACTCGATACCTTACTAAAAATTCAAAAATAGGACGCGATCTCGTGTATAGAAAATTATGGCCAAGTTTCAAGAATTTTTACTGAATACCACACAAGCCGAAACAATTACAACACTATACAAAAAAATTCTTATTTATTAGCTTCGTAATTCCACTTCATAAAATTCCTGGAAATCCCTAGATTCTCCTACAAAGGAAAATTAAAATTTTGTGACAATTTTTACAAAGTTGCTCCGGTTTAATCAGCTACGTACAAAATTTTGTCCACCTACGTACATCTAATTTTCTTCGGGAAGACTGCAACGGGCACAAAAATATCCGCATCAGTGTTAAGATGGAACTTTAATCTGCTTGCTTTAACTGTTTGTAGGAGCTATCATGCATTGTAAAATCATTTTTATGCTAGGACAAAAGGCTTCGGATCACAAGTTTGTGAGGAAATGTGAGGTGTTGGACTGACGATTAAAATATATTTCCATGAATGAGATTCATTTACTAACAGAAAAAAATCAATTTTTACTAAGCTACAACATTACGAAGCTGCAACGGTTTCCGTTTTTTCCTTAGGGCAGAATCACATTGACAGTAAAATGCTCACCGTATTTCGTTAATTTACGCATTTTCATTGGAAATCTTACGCAAATTCTCGATTACCGTATTACCTTATCTCATACTCGGTGGCACTAGGTGAAAATAATATAAGAAAATTGAAGACATTAAACGAAATTCCTATAAACGGTGAGCAAAAAAAAACTGTACGATTAATTTCTCTCACAGTTTTTTTTGCTCACCGTTTGTCGAATTTTTGTTTTATTTCTTCAATTTTCTTATATTGTTTTCACCTAGTGCCACCGAGTTTGAGATAAGGTAATACGGTAATGGAAAATTTGCGTAAGATTTCCAATGAAAATGCGTAAATTAACGAAGTACGGTGAGGCTACGGCGAGCATTTTATTGTCAATGTGATTCTGCCCTTAATACAGATTAATATAGGGTGAAAGGAACACCTATTGACACTTCAAGAAGTCGTGTCAAGACTTATTACCACCCTACTCTGTACCATTTGGGACGAAATTTGAACATCTATCCTTATCAGAAAACGTAGACTAATGAGAGAAATCTGAAAAAAGTTAAAATAACATTCCGGAAATGTTTATTTTACCCTGCAGTATTGATCCAAAATCGGTGTAAATATTATGCTCTTTAGGTGTATAAGGGGTTAAAGTTACCCTTTTTCATGTTAGTTTTACCCTTAAAAAGGTATAAAATTAACATTAAAAAATTTTGATATAGGGTAAGTTGCATAAATTGGAACAATTTCCAGAGGCTCGAACTTTGATACAAGATTAAAGACATTATAAATACATTTTTCCCTGATGACATACATAAATTTGCTCCTTGATTCTTCTAGAATATTACCGTTTCATGGAAATTCTTGAAAAACAGTTTGAAAAGTTCTTAAATACAAGAAAAATACGTGAGTGCAAAACAATATAATTTGGACAGGGTGGGACAACTTGGACGTGGGAATTTGGACAATGCGTAGGGGAAGGTTGTGCAAGTTTCAAGATTTTTTACTGAATGCAATACACACTGAATCAATTGTACCACTAGGGTAAAGTGTATAATTAAAAAGTAAAAAACATTAAGGCTTAGATATATATTATTTATTAAATCTTTTTCTTGGATATTTTAATTTTCTTGCTTTGCTCCTTTTCTTCTTTTATTTTGAACCTTTCTTCCTGTTTCTGAAGTCTAATTCTTTTTTTTTTTGCATAGCCTCTTCTTTTAGTTTTCTTTAATCATACGAATTGTCACAAAGAACTTCAAACATGAATTTAAAAACTCCATAGAATAATAATAGATACCTGTCCACCTTTGGGCGAAAGCATTACACCCGTTTCGTCAAGATTAAAGACGCGATCAGGAGGAAGTTCCAGAAGATCTTTGGATTTTAAATATTCATGAGTTTTCTCAAACCACTCAGTGATGTCCTCTGTGGTAATACCAGCTCTTTGGGTTGTGTATGCTTCTGGTGTACGAAGTCTCAATTCTGGGTATCTGTTCAAAAAGCTCTTGAACCAAGAGTATCCTGGCCTTCCATCGGTGAACTCGTTGACAATCTTGAACTTCTTACAAATAATTTGCACAGTGTTGAGAACTTGATCTTTTGTTATAGGATGTCACTTGTCACTGCATCCTAAAATCCATTCAACGAGCTCATCTTCTATATCTTTTGGCAGCGTAGGAGGCCTTCCCCCAGAGCATTCTTCCGGACATTTCCCGGTCAGCTTACTAAAATGTGTTGTTCTTGGCACCCCAAATAATACTGACACTTGACTTAGTGACTCTCCTTGACGAAAAGCTTCCAGTGCTTTGTTCACTTGGTCTTGAGTATAGGATTTCTACTTTTTCAATTTAATTGCCTTTTTACCCATCTGAAATAAAAAGAAAACCCCTGCAATACAATCGTATCTCCGGATGTCCAACTTGTCACTTTTGCTCACGCTTCAAATAAGCACTTTTTCTTCATACAGTTAGTAATTATATCAAATAAAACCATTAAGTACCGTTAACTATCGAGATTAAACACTTTATTCCACTAAAATTTGCCAGAAATATTGAGAAATGTCAACAGAACCGAAAAACCAAAGTCACTCTTCTTGTGTTTTTATTAGGAAAAAATGACCGATCGATGTATTTTTTCGACGGTGAAAAGTTACACTGTCAATTGAGGTGAGAATTTTATACGTTAAATCTTATTCATATGAATGGATTTTCACTTTATTTGCAGCACAAGGAACCAAATAATTAAACTATAACATAGAAAAATATACTAATTAAAATTTAGTACTGTATTTATCAAGAAAAAATTGACTGTCCAACTTGTCCCAGCGAGATTTTCCAACTTTTGCCATTGTCCAACTTGTACCAATTTACCCTATTTTTACACCTAAAAAGTGTTAAAGTTATGAGGAAAAAAAGTTAATCGCACCCCCGTTTTTTCTCAGTGAAGGAAAAAATGTCATATTATTAACATTTTATTAGATACTTTAAATAAATTTCAAGATTTTGACAAAAGTGTCAATAGGGATTCCCTGTCGAAGAGGTTTTCCTTCGACCCTAATTTCCCATACACTAAATAATTAAAAAAAAACATAGGAACTAAAGTGTGAATTCTTATATTCAATAAATTATTCTATTTGTGCTCTTATATTATTTAACTTTATTTATTATAAAAAAAAGGATTTCTTAGACAGCTATAGCAATAATTCTTCCAATTTTTGTTGACATATTTTTTCTAGAATTTTTTAGTCAGCAAATCAACTATAATGTTAATACATTCATGTAGTATAATTAAATATCGTCAAAGTTTTTCTACAATGTGTGATGGCACTATAATTGCTTTCAACACGCTATTTATTGAGAAAGATAAAAGAAATGAGTCAACAAATTGCTCAAGATTGAAAAACTGACACCTTACATGCGAAATTATGCAAATCTTATGAATTTTGTATAATTTTAAAGTCTTCGAAATTTATTTTTCCCCTTTTCTTATGGTGCTATTGCTGATACACGAACAAAGATATTATAGATAAATATGCTGTATTTTTTAATCACTCTTAATGAGTCACTTAACTTTGTATTGGGCCCTTAAGAATGACAAAAATACCTGAAAAAAAATGTTCTTATGCCACAGAAAATTGGTTTCTACGCAAAATCTCGTTATCAGTTGATTGATAAAGAGATATTTTTTTGCGCTAACTTGAACTGCAAACAACATTTTTGAGGGGGTCTCCAGAAAGGTGTTATTGCTTCTTTTTCGGTCTATTTCTTTCACGAGGGATTGAAAATGAGCTGATTATTGGAATTATGCGATAACATGAAGGAAAAAAAATAAGAAAAGCAAACAACATGGTAATTACCTTTCCAAGTCTCGCGCGAGTCTCTTTTCCCATTCACTACACACGACTCTTGTTAATTTCAATTTGTTTTATTAGTGCAACTTCCCATGTTTTTTTGTTGTTGTTGCTCTTCTGCATTATGCTTGCCAATCAATGCTTTATTGTTGCACAAGAGGGCAAATCAATGAAGTGGGGAACCTTTGAAATTGGGATTTTTCACCTATTTTTAAATAAAATTGAGCCTTATTGTGATATCATATAGCTGCACAAACAGATTGAGAAGCTGAATTACACTATGATGTAGCTTAGTTCCACTTAAAAATAGGAGAAAAATACCAATTTCAAAGGTGCCCCACTTCCCTCTAATGGCATGGATCGGTCTTAAATTTTTTAGTATGTTATAGCTAGACTTAAGAACTTTCGATTAATAAAACTAAGCCCCCTCCGATCCCTTTGACAGGAGCTAGGTTGGTTCCAAAATTTAAAAATTGTCCCGAAATAGTTAAAAGTCCTATATTTTCTTTTGATTTTTGAACATTCTTAATTTTAATAAATAAATTAATAAATAAAAGTAAAAGAGTGAAGATTGCAAATGCCCCGTAATATTACAACCTGAATGCCTATAGATCTGTCCAATCCTCTTGTTTGTACCTAAGTTTGGTATTATAGGAACACCCTTGAAAGTGATTTTGTACATTTTATACATGTACACAGAAAAAAATATTTTGTAAAAATGTTCGTAAATGTTTGTGAATTCCTACACTGAGAAAAAAAAGAGGGTGCGATTAACATTTTTTCCTCATAACATTAACACTTTTTAGGTGTAAAAATATATCAACATTTTTTAATGTTAATTTTACACCTTTTTAAGGGTAAAATGGTTAAAATTAACATGAAAAAAAGATAACTTTAACCCCTAATATACCTAAAAAGGGTATTATTTACACCGATTTCGGATCAATACTGCAGGGTAAAATTAACATTTCCGGAATGTTATTTTAACTTTTTCGGATTTCTCTCAGTGTATGGGGGAGTTACAAAATGCTCGTGAATCGTATAACCCACAAACAAGTTCGTAAAAGTTTGTACTTTTTTCACAAACATTGCTCGTAACATGATTATTTTATGAACATTTTTTGTACTTTTACAAACATTTGTTCGTAAACACACAAAAAATGTTCGTAAAATTTTGTCATTTGTTCGTAAAATGACAAAATTTTACGACCATTTTTTGTGTGTTTACAAACAACATTTACGAACAAATGTTTGTAAAAGTACAAAAAATGCTCGTCAAGTGAGCATGTTACGAACAATGTTTGTGAAAAAAGTACAAACTTTTCCGAACATGTTTGTGGGTTATACGATTCACGAGCATTTTGTAACTTCACCATAGGAATTCACAAACATTTACGAATATTTTCCAAAAATTTTTTTTTCTGTGTAGAGTGTAAAGTGTAGAACAATCGGAACATACGAAACTAAAACAATTTCTAAAGGCTGCGATCTGTGTGGGTGTCAAAACGTCTTACTGCCGAGATTTAGCTTGATCAGTTGAAGTGAGTTTCACCTCGGATCACAGAAACTGTGATTGTAAAGAACCCCAGCTAAAATTGCAGTGGAATGTTAATCCAAAAAGTTTCATTTTGTTTTGAAAAACTTTTGTTGAAAACTTCAAAAGAGTTCTTTAGGATTTCTTGGCTGATTGCCAAGTAAGTCACTAAAGATTATCTATCTTAGCTGTTTTTTTTCATAAAAGGCTTCTTTAGACGTTTATCATGGCTTTATCGCAAAATTGGACTTTCTACTCTTTGATTGAGTTTTTTTTTTTCAAAGCACTTTATCATTAGAAATATTGAGAAGCCTGTGGCATCACAAGCTTTTCAAATCTAAATTGATAAGCTCTTGATATGAAAAGAACATTGTTGAGTTTTTTCTTTTCTTTTTTAATTTTTGTACTACAGAGTTATCAAAGCAAAAATTATTGTGCTATCAATAAAAGAGCTTTCTATTCATTACTGTTCTCTATAATGTGATATTATTGGATTTTATTTTAACATTCACTCTCGTGTTTGTTGCATGTTGGCAAATATGTTTCAATTAAGGTGAAAAGAATTGTCTGGGAGGGGTTGGAAAAAATAGACACTTTGTATAAACTAAAGCAAAAAAAAATCAATGGAAAATACAATGAAAAGTTAATTTTATTTTTATTGCATCAGTTTGTATTTCCCTGTTAAGTGTCGAAAGGATTTTATGAGTCTCAAGAGCATTTTTTCCTCTTTCATTTCAATGGGGCATAGCATAGAGAGAAAATGTCTTGAAATGTCCCGAAATAGTTAAAAGTCCTATATTTTCTTTTGATTTTTGAACATTCTTAATTTTAATAAATAAATTAATAAATAAAAGTTAATAAATAATTTATTTATTAACTTTATTATTTATTTAAGTTAATAAATAAAAGTAAATAAATAATAGTTTTTCATTGAAATGTGAAATATGGGTCTTCTGGAGAAAAACATGCGGCAAAGCGGAAGAAAGAATCATATTTGGGATATGATATGCCAAAAAGTCATGAAAAATTATATCAATTTCTGGGCCATTTATTTTTTTTTTCGAGTAGAATACGAACTTGAAATTGATCCAAGTGTAGTTGACATTATTCCAGCCAATTGGTATTTATTTTGGTTTAAATATTAATAAGCCAATGTTTGATTTTGTAATACTATATTTTCACTTCTGACTTTGTTTTTATTGTATAATTTTTCATTATTTAATTAAATATTAAGGAATAATAGTGCGAGGGAAGGAGAATTTTTCTTTCTTTCTCTCCACAGCACGAAATGTCTCCGCAATGTGTTTTTTAATGATAGATTACACGAAAGGTTTTCTTTTTGCACTCCTTTTCATTACGTACACCTTTTGCCTGCCTTATATAGTCCTCACACATGACTATTTCATATTTAATCACTTTTCCATGTATAATTCTTTCTCTGACCAAAAACACCGTCAATCATTGGGTGGGATATTGTGTGAGTGGGAGAGGTTGGAAAAATGAATTAGCGTGATTTCAGTTCTTCACGGGGAAAAGGTGTTGTTCTACATTGGAATTTCATAATGTATCCTTTCGACCTGTGATATTTTCAGATTTATATAATGGAACTATTACTTTGAAAAATGCTTATTGGGTATTTCAGTTCTTCTCTTTCAGTTTGCAATATTTTGGTCAGCAAAAAAATTAATTTATTTTTTAATCTATTTGGAACTTTAAAAGCAATATCAAATGATGGGAAACATAAAAATTAACAATACTCCTAGAATGATCTTAGATATGAATAAATATTAGAATCATTAGGTTTTTTTTAACTTACCAAAAATATAATCCTTAAGGGGTAACATCTACCACACCGCCCAAAATTAAAAGTTTTTTTTAAATGATTTTATATTGACTTATTGACTTATTTAAAACATATTGAGTTTTGCAAACTTCACAGCAACTTAAAGATAGAAATCGATTTTTTTCTGTCTATAAAATGATTTTATTTGTTTAAACAAATATAATCGTTTATTATTTTTAAAATTTTGTGTTTCTATGTAGAATCTATTTAAGCAGCTAGGGTGAAGTCGGTGGAGTCATAACTTATGAACGTTATGCCCTGGACACACTTACGACTAAAGTCCACAGACGACTAAGCCTGTTCATAGCCAAGTTAGTTCGTGACACACTACAAAGGAGACTTAGCATTCATTGGTATCCACAAAACATAGCTTTTGTGGGTTTTTATGCAGATATATTTATTGCAATGTACATGTACTCTATTTAAAATGAAACTAAACTCAGTTCACATGCAATAATTATTGTTGATTACAATAATTATTTGTGAGGTGGAAGCTATCTCGCAACTTAAGCCAATTTAGGCGATTCAAGTGAATAATTCTTGTTGTTATAAGTGAATTCTGAAGTAAATTTACAATTAGTTTCATTCTCAAATGAGTATTAGTACCTTTCAGTACAAATATCTGCAGAAAAACCCACATTGAATGCTAAGTCTCCTTTGTAGTGTGTCAGGAACTGACTTGGCTATAAATGAGCTTAGTCGTCTCTGGACTTTAGTCATAAGTGTGTCCAGGGCATTACGCCGGCTTCAGGCTTAAGGTTTAGCCCAGTTCCCGATGGTTTCGAAATTAAGAAATCAATTGTATTGGTTTTTCAAATTTTAGTGGATCTCTTGTCCATGTGGTACAATATTAAGTGATAATTTTCTAAAAAATCTTGATTGATAAGAAATTAGAGAAGTTAAGCTATATGGCTAAGCCTTAGGTCTGAAGTTCGTATTATATACTTATGGGGGAGTTTGCAAAAATTTTAAATTCTAACCTAAAACAGATTTCGAAAAATCTCAAAATTATCGGTCTATATCCTGATTAACAATTTTGTGACTTTTAGAAATCTGTTTTAGGTAAGAATTTAACATTTTTGCAAGCTGTATATAAAAATATCCATGAGTGATCACTCCACTTCACTCTGAAAATTTCAAGTAAATCGGATAAAAATTACTGGATTTCTATTCTTAGCTGCGGAGTAACTCAAAAACAAATTTTACCTTCAGTCCGCGCATTGCTGGACTGCCATTGTGTATTCAAAATTGAAATTAAAAATATTTTTGTTTTCCTACATACATATATAATAACCTCTGAAAATTTCATTATTGAAATTCTAAAAAATTCTTTAAAAAAAAACGTTTATTTTAGATGTTCTTCTGGTAGATGTTACCCCTTAAGGGGTTATGTGGGAAACGGAGAATAACAGAATATTTACATTTTAGCTGAGATTCTTTACATTTTTATCAACATAATAATAAAAATTATTTCAAGCTCTTAAGCACATTAAAGAATAGCATTTTAACTATATTTTCTGATTTTTTTTATTTAAAAATTTAAAAAAATCAACTATTGATACCTGATTTTGGGGGACGGTTTTTGAGAAAAAAAAAGTTTCGGAAAATTAGGTTCTATTATTCTATCATTTCTGAGATTTTAAACTAAAAAATAAAAAAAAAATAGTTTAAATGTTGTAATATAAATAAAAGCTTAAATTAAATAATTTTTCTATTTCTTAAAAATTCAATTTTTTTATAATTCTTATACAAATTTAAAAAAAAAATCAGACGTTAGTTACTTTTGTGGGAATAAAATTACACTGGAAATTTAAGTTTATTTGTTTAAGAGGTACTAATTACTAATCTAAAACACTTTGAACAGCAAGAAAAAAGTTCAAGTTCAGTATAAAGTGTCAAGACAATTCTTAAATCGTCTTGAAAAATTAGTAAACTTTTATTTTTGTTTTAATTCTTATTTTTTGTTCAGTTATTGTATTTCATGCAGAAAAGTATTTTTTGTCACAATTTGTTTTGTACAATCTTGTAGATTTTGCCTTGAAGAGAAACATTATTAGTGCGTGCTAGTAAAGGAGGTGGGCAACCCTTTTTAAGTTACCCCCGAATCGAGGAAAGAATTTAGTATTGCTAATTAATTGGGAAGTAGCGTGAAAATAGAAGTTTTCCGGACTTAAACACAAAACCATTTTCTTGTTATCGCACCCAGGAAGATTAATCACAAGATATCATATAAAGAAGTAATAAATATGTTGACATGTGATTAATAGAAAAATTATGTGTATCACATTCCACCCACTGTTGTGCCTAATGAAAATATCATGATAATTTTTCATCTTGGAAAATTCTATTGATGGAAAACTTCTTGTCGACATGTACAAAAAGACATTTGCCTAATGATTTTTCTTTTTGTCAGAATAAACAAAAAAAAAACGCTGAGAGAGGGAAATTTCATGGTACAATTTCTACAAGTTCTGCAATATCATTAATTATTGCTTGAGTTTCTCTTCAAGACTGATATTTTAGCTGAATGGTTCTTAGTGCTTTTCAGCAATTCTCCAACACGATATTTACCCCAGTTTTAGAGTTGCTTAGAAGAACGTTAAGTGGATTTATGAACTACCAATTTTAAGTGATTTGAGACGATGATTTGGCATTTGATATATTCATAACTCAACTATAAATTGGCAAGTATTTTTATCGAATTGGGGAAAACTTTCTGTAAAATTCGAGGAAAGCGATGAGCAATAAAACTTTTGATTCGCCATAGGAAGAAGCTTTGTACAAGAATGCAAAACTGCAAAGAGAGCATATATCGAAACAAGTTTTCTTGGGGATTTTTATAATAAACAATTTTAAACCGGAATCGCGTAATTTCTATTGTGATTGACTGGATTGACTTGGAAAAAAAGAATCTATTCAAATTCATATGACTTTTATTATTTCTCTAAACACTCCTCTTTCTTTTCTTTACATAATAAAAACTGACCTTCAATTGCAAGATCTTCAGGTAAATGAAGAGACTTTTTTATCGTCGATTTATCACAACAGTACTTTGTTGTGCTGCCGGATACAGTGCTGTACTCTATTCAGAAAAAATCAATGAATGATTTGTTTTGAGAATAGTATTATACTACTATGGTAAATTCCATGTTGTTAATTGGGGGTTGTGTTGAATTTAATTTAAAATAAAAGGCACACGATATATGTGACGAAAATTCAAAATTTGTTTTCGTTTTGTTTACTTGTTTATTTCAAATTAAAGACGATTTATTTTTTTAGATCCAGCTGTGATTTTTTTAACTCCGGAACACTGTAGATCACGAAAAATGTATGAAATCAAAATTTACATCTCTTTCTTTCTCAAACGTTTTACGTATAACTATCCCACTCTTTGGCACTCTTCTTCTTATTTTGAACATCACAATAAACTCAAATTAGTTCAATTAAATTTAAGTTTAATTTAATTTCTTTCTCAGAACGGTCGAGAAAGAAAGGAATGTAAATTTTTTTTCATACAATTTTCCCGGACCAAAAAGTGTGCCCCGGAGGCATTACGATTTTTTTTTAAATACTTTGTAACTATTTAAAAGAATTAGATGCTATAGTTCAATTTTTATTCATGAAATTTAGTAAAAAATATTAAAATTGTTACAGGAACACAATCCCATATAGAACAACTGTACATAGAACGTCCTCGTAAACTAAATTTCTAAATTATGTGTTTATTATTTTTTACTTGTATAAGGATGAGGATGGGGATATTAATCCCTTGTTCTTTGGAATTAAATATAGTGAAGACTGAATACATTTTGCATAACCTTAATAGCAGAAACGTTCTAGTGACATAATAAGCCGAAACACTTGCATTACGAAGCGAATGTTTTACTATCATTGAATACCTTTAAAAATTTACAAATTTAAAAATAAAAAAAAATTTCGGAGGGTTTCAATCAAATTTTAAATTGAATTTGGAATGTCAATTTTAGACTTTTGTTTTCATAAATATTCCATGTGATTTTTAGGTTAAACTTAATATAACCTAACATTTTAAAATAATCTTTTATTAAATAAAATAATGAAGGAAAGCTATCCATGAGTAGCGAATGCTTCTTAAAAATGGGCAAGAATTTTAATTGCAGTTGCAAGACAATTATAGTGAAAATGAGTGATGTACCATACATTATAAATGTTATTCCTCGTCTTAACCTTAATATACAATTATACATTAAGGCGTACTTCAGGAAAGAATTTACGAATTAGCGTTCAATAGTTGGCAAAAGTCATCGTTAGTTGGTAATGTCGATGTTTCTAATGTCAGGATCCTCTATCTATATGGAGCTTTTTATTCTTAAAAGGACAATTTGCCCGATTGGAGTTAATAAATTGAATTGAAGAAGATAACACATAACCTAGAATTTGAGTGTAGGGTAAAATGAGGTAATTTGGAACCATTTATAATTTGGGACACTTGAGACTTTCTCACTGTTTCAGATGAGCAAAGAGAAAACAAAGACCGCTAAATAGAAGAAAAATATGATTAAGAAGAATGGAAATAGATTTTCTTCCTTTTGAATCTCTAAAACTGTGAGAAAATTTCAAATGTCCCAAATTGTAAATGGTTCCAAATTACCTCATTTTACCCTACATACATTTTATTATGTTAAAGCTAAATGTACTAATTAGGAATATTATATTTTTAAGATTTTTGAGGTATGGGAAATTAAAAACGCCACCAAAAAAATAGTAAAATTCTAAATCAGAAATAATGTATATACATATTATATTTCACAAGAAATCTTTAAATAAAATTTATTTCCTGACAAAATTGCGGACTTGAAAATATAAAAATTTTTGCTCTCATAATTTTAATAACATTTCAGTTTTTTTTTATATTTTACAAAATTATGACACATGCGTGTCAATTTTAGTTGTTGTCTTTCTTTTTTTTTTACAAAAGTTATAGTTTATTTTAAGACACTCTTGCTGCAGCCCTTTATTTATAGTAATAACCCATTAAATTATTCAATATTTAAGCAATATTATTTGACATTATTTAAATTTTTAAATAAAATTTGCACAATTTGTTTGTCTTTTGCCTTGCCGTTGAATCTGTGAATGCGAAAAACCATTTCATGGATTGAGTCACAATTTTCGTCTCACATTTTGGATAAACAAATATTGAAAGGTTGAGATAAGATGTTGCTCTTTAATAATGTGTGATCTTTGTCACTTTATTTTTTTTTTTTTTAAGAAAATAACATAAAATTTTTCGCCACTACTGTTTGAAAAATTGCTACTTCCTTGAAACGTCTTGGATGGTAATTCTTTCACAACGTGACAACATTTTCGGTGAAAAAAAAAGTTAATTGATAGCGTCAACAGAATGGGTATATCTTTCAAAAGAAGGAATCTTACATTATCATTGTGTTTATATCTAAACGCTAATTACTTTATTGCATGCTGAATAGAATTTGGCTTTAATACGTAAATATGTAAATTTTTAGTAATTATACTGATTAGAATGTTTAAAAATATCTCTTTAATTTTGTCATTTTTTGGGGCTTTCCTCATCCGCAAAAATGATGTTTGTCATCTTTTGCATGAACTTGGAAATTTTGAAAAAGAAGAAACAAAAATTGGATCAAGTGGATCAATTTCCATTTCATCTTTCGGTTAAATAATCAAGTACACAAGTGTGTTGAGAAGAAGGTGTAAGATGAAGTCAATGAAGTAAGAAAAAAAACTCTATGAAATGTACTCCACAGATGGAGTACTATTTTTTGTAAAGTGGTCTTTCTAAAAGGTGAATTGTATGGCAGTTTATTGAAAATGCAGTGGAACAAGTTTTTCTTATGCAATAAGTGTATTTCAAGCAGATGAAATTACAAATTACTCAATTCATTGCAACTCTCAGAGTTAACTTTTGAAGATTATATATTTATTGTGGATGGTATGAGAGTCAAGGAAAATAAGAGACACTCAAGAGATTCTTTCCCTCTGTCTCCACTCTCTTGGAAATTCCACTTTTCTTCTATACAAAACTTTTGCTTTTATATTTTTTTTTATGTAAAGTCATCGTGATGCTTTAGAAACTTCACAAAATGGGCATGGCTTAAAGAATTATTTGAAAATTATTATTTGTCCGTGTCTCCAACTATTTCATCAATATGACGAGGTAGTTTTCATTCACAAGAACTGCCTACGCAATGGTGGCGTAAATCACTGAAAATAATGAGTCGTGAATATCGTGAAAGTGAGTCGTCTTCAACTTATGAGGGTGGTCAAGACAAGACCTCTTTGTAATAGACGCTTGATATTACTTCAATTGCAAAATACGTTATATATGATCAAATATATTTTTTCTAGTATTACCTATTTACGCATTAAATCCATCCAATTGACGTCACTCTAAGCTTACAATTTAAAGAATATATATATGTATATAACATTTTTTGCAGCATTTCTCCTTCAAAAGAGTCTGTGCTTGATAAGTTTAATAGTAACTGGCGGGAATGACGTTCAATTGAATATGTGACACTCAATGCTTATAGATGAAAATATGGGTGTTTATGCTCAAAGATTAGCTGCAGTTTAGAAAATATAGGACGTGTTTATTTGGTCGATAGATCAGATTAATGGAAATCAAAGAATCAGATGAAGAAATAAAAAAAAAATACCCTTTGATCGAACTTGCAATGTGAATAACAGAAAAACATAATCATCTCTGGTATTAACAAGGTGTTTTCTGTAATTAAATTTATCATTCAAAATACCATAGGTATACGATGAAAATCATGAAAAGACTCATTGTTGTCTGTTTGTACGTGTATGTAAAAAAAAAACTGATAGCTGTAGAGATAAGAATGAAATTTTTCAATTCTCAATCCATATAGAATTGTATAGATCAGTGGCAATAGCAAACCTTGACGGAGGTCATATAATTTCAACATGATTCACTTTTTTCTCGTTCATTCAGAATTTCAGGCTCCAAATCAGAAAATATGCAAATTTTCAGTCACGTTAGACTTTCGATTGAAGAGAAATATTTCGGGGAAAGATTGAAAGTTTCATTCTTTATTTTAGGATTTCCCGTTTAAATATTTGCTTTTATCACAAGATTGTTCCACGTCTTCCACGTATTGTAATTAATTTTGAGCTTTCGGAGATGATTATTCAAGCAATTTCAAGAGTAATGACGCTGGGAATTGTATAAGGGATTTTCCACTTATTGAGTGATGAGTTGTTACAGCATAGTGACACATAGGCACATTGGTAGACACAAAATTAATATTATTTGTAGGAAAATCAGTTAATAGGTTTCAGTTTTTTGAAGCACATTAAAAAATATAAAATTGTTTTTTTTTACTTTTCCACTTATTGAAATTTATAAGAATTTCTGTGAAAATTAATTGAGATTTGCATACACAAAAAAAAGCATTTTGTTGATAACAAATTATAAATCTTCGTAATGTTCAGTGTAAATTTACATATTGCTCGTTTACCCTTTAACGACGAGACACTTTTAAGGACTGAAAATCAACAATAGAAATTAAACTGAGAAACATAATCAATGATAAGTCTTACATCAGGTCCTCGCGATCACATTTCTAGGCACCGCAACATTCTAGTGGGTTGTGATCTCCCATCACTCCTCCGTCAGAGAGCGGTTTCTTATCTGTTTCGTCTGATTTTATCTGGGGGACCGCGTTACTTGACCTCACTTCTGATTCCTGGGGCCTCGGCCAGGGTGCGGGGACTCCTGTGCCGAGGGCGCACTCTAACCAGCTATCGCGAACCATTTTTGTCGACGGGGTTGTCTTGTTCAACTCCCTTCCCTTACATGCCAGATCATCACTGATAGGCATCGCTAGATTCTTCCAGACTGAGTCAGGTTAAATTCATAATCTTTTTTTATTCTTCTTCGAATACTTTGATATGCTTCCTGTCTATTTCTTTTTAGTTTAAACTTAATCAAACCATGTAAGAGGGGCGGACCCTATAGGTTTTGATTTAAATAAATAAATAGTAGTAAATAAATAGTAAATCTAACCTTGGAAAGTCCAACGGAGTCTGATTCGGTGTATTTTGTGCTTCTATGAACGATAGGGACAAAAATAGCCTAAAAGTTTAAGTAATTTTTTCTGACAATACCAATGAATAATTTTTTTCGCTTTAATGAAAAATATTACGTATGAGTATTGTAGTTTTTATTTCCAAAAGGGTTTTGCTTAAAAAATATTAGAAGTATAAAAAATAAATAAAATCAATTATGAATTTGAGAATTTAAAAATTCGCCATTTTTGAGCTTAGATATTTACTACATAGCAAATAGCTAGAAACTTGCAAAAATATACTACATTCCTTCAACCTTCTTCTTTACAATTATGTACAGACATAATTAAAATAATAACTTTAGGTAGTCAGGAAAAATATTTTCTTTATGGGACACCGGTGTTCCAATCGTCCTTAAAGGGTTAATCGTTTAATCGACTAACAAGTTTGTGAATGTCTTCAGAATTTCATAAAATTTCATATTCAATTAGATAGTTTGTTACACTTTGTTCGTAATTTTTTGTTCATTTAGCAAAACTATGAAAAATTGATTAAATGGTTTGTTATTGTTTGTGAATTTCGCAAAAAAAAATTCACAAGTTCAATTCAGAAATACTTTCAAAATAGTTTTGTTCTTTGTCTGCAAAAGGTTTTCCATAAAATGTATTTGATATTTTGCTATATTAATATTTCTTATTATAGTAAAGAGTGAATATATTTTTTTTCTATGGGCGTTTCCGTTCAATATTTTTACATGACTTGAAGAAAAGCTGCTAACAGATATATATATGTACAATGCGACTTCAATATTATAAAATTGTTGAGTATTTATGTTTTTCTAATTTTTCAAGTGCGTGGATATTGTAGTTGAAGCTTTATAGATTTGGCATTTCTATTCTGATTTTTTTAGTTTTTTAAAATGATTTTTAAGGTTTTGGAATTTCTCTGTATTACATTTGATAATTGGAGATTGGAAATAAATATTATTATTATATTATTAATGTAAAATGATGAGTGCTCAAACGTAGAATAAGTCGCGCAGTAGAACGCAGTAGAAGTAAGACACATTTTATGTTTTGATTTTAAGCATTATTTCCTATACTCGGAGAATTATCCTGAAATTTTGTATAACATTTAGTTGTACTAACTGGTATAGACTTTATTGAAATAAGTCGATTAGTGTTATTGTCACATTTGTTTAAATAATCAAAGAATTTAAGTAAACTTGATGAAAATTCACCAACCAGTTTCTTGCGGAATTAATTTGCTGAAACCGGTTAATACGGGATTAAGATATAAAAGGTTTAGCCATATGCCTTAACTTATGTGATTTCTTATTAATCGGAATTATAGGACAGAATTTGACTAGGGAACTAGGGATTAGATATCATGGATAAATGATCCATTAAGTTTCGAAAAACAATTCAAATTCATGGTAAACTTCCAGTCTGAAACCTGGGGTGGAATGATAACTTTTCGACACTATCGAATCGATAGTATCGATAAATTAATAGCTGATGGATTAAGTGAATATCGACTTTTTACGCATTGTTAGGTCATTCATTGTGACATTCTTAAAAGAATGTGACTGTTGATAAGTATCTATATTAGTTACAGGAAGGGCAGCTATCGCTTAAATTTTTAAGAATCGACAGTCGATAGTATCGAAAATAAGTTATCATGTCACCCCTGTATTACATGGGCTTCAGACTTAAGGTTTAGCGGTATGACTTAATTTCTCTAATTTCTTACGACATGAGGTTTTTGAGAAAATTTTGACTTGGAATTGAATATTATGGGCATTATAAATGATCCATTAGATTTTGAAAAAACAACCACTAAAATTGCTTGCAATTTAAAATTGCTTGTAATCTTAGAAGCATTCTGGAATTGAGTTAAACCTTCAGTCTAAAATCTGTGTTAGACTTATTCGGAATTTCATGGTTCTTAAAAAAAGAACGATGTTGAAAAAACATTGTCAATAAGTTGTGACTTTTGACTACCACAGATTTTAGAAAGAATGAATACAGGGTATTGGCTCATATGAACGTAATGTTCATCTGTTCTGACCTTAAAAATCTTAAATTACAAAGATAAGCGAAAAGAGTTCATATGCAAGCAGATTTCAGGAAAGTAAAACGTAAAATAATGATATCTATACGATTCTTAATATCCAGGTGACTTTTTTCTCGATCACATTTTTTTTCGATCGCTCTTGACAAGCCTGAACCGATTCCAATCGGCTTTAAACCGGTAATGAATAGGATCATAACCGATAACTAATTTATATCCGAACTTTAATTATATTTAAGGTATTTTAGGCAATATTTTGAGTAATTTATAAAACCATTTAAATTGATTATGAACTAGTAATGAAACGGTTCAAAACCGATGAGTAATGTTTGTCCGAAAATCAATTCTATAGTACTCTTGAAATATTTTGGGGGATCTTTTCAGTGTTTTATGAAACGGTTCAAATCGATTGAGAACTGGTAAACGCGGTGAATGATGCGAAAGTACTTTTGAGGTCACGAGCTCAAGCACTTCGCAAAGCCTGAGACGCTTTGTCACCCCCCCCTATAAAGCTCGAACGTAAGGGCCTTGACAAATCTACGGCTTACGGAAATATTATTATCGAAATAAAACTACACAGAGAAAAAAAAACGGGGGTGCTATTAACTTTTTTTCCTCGTAACTTTAACACTTTTTAGGTGTAAAAATATATCAACATTTTTTAATGTTAATTTTACACCTTTTTAAGGGTAAAATTAACATGAAAAAGTGTACCTTTAACCCCTAATACACCTAAAAAGGGTAATATTTACACCGATTTTGGATCAATACTGCAGGGCAAAATAACATTTCCGCAATGTTATTTTAACTTTTTCGGATTTCTCTCAGTGTACATTCTTATCAGATTTCAACTAAGCCGTCTCTCATCTTAAGTCGTAGGGCTGTCTAGGACCTAAGCCGTAGTTAAACATTTTGAAAAGAAGTTCGTGCTTTAAAATGTAATTCAATTTATATAAAATTCCGCATTATGTGATAAAGGCTAGATAAGGGATCTGTATTTTAATATAGAAAAGTTGATTTATAATTTTCCTCAACAATTTCCAACAATTTGTTTATTAAAAAGCCTGGGCATAAATTCCACCTCCATGTTGTTGACATCGATCTAAATAATTCTCTTATCTACAGAAATTACTTTAATAATAGAGAATATAGTGATAAGGTCGCATTTTCATCACACATTAACACTAATTGTAATCTTATTAATGTTCAACGCAAATTGCTAGAATAATTTAAGAGAAATATGAAGCTTCTGTAGTTTTATTGTCTTTTGGGACATATTTCAGGGAAAGTATATTAATGGTTGAAATTTTAATACCCCTTGATTCTCTTGATTCTGAGAATCTCGTTAATTGATTGCTGTGTAAGTACATGAGAACTTAAGTTAGAGGTCATGATTGTGATCTCTGGCCACAATTTATCACCCTTTCTACATCACATTGTCCAATCAACAATCAAATGCCTCGTGATGATTAAATGGAAAGGCGTCCCTCAAATTAATAAAATTGATATAAAAATAGTTTTTTTTTTGGAATGAGTTTTAGGGAGGGAATAAAAGCAACAGGTCATAATCCAATTAATTGAGAGCAATATTTCGGAGATTTGGATGATGTTCAACAGAGTCAAAAGCATAAATTTTCACTTTTATTTTTGGTTGTTAATTTTAGTGAACCATATGAGCCTAAGCCCGTTCTGGGAGCCACACTTAATGTGATTCGCTGTCGATCCACTACCATGGATTTGGTTCGAGTGGAGACAAAAAGTCAGGTAAGGGAATTCTATTGACACAATTTCTGTGAGTCTGTGGAATTAATTTAGATTTATTGCTATACTCTTCTTGTGTTCTCTCTTTGATTCTGCCAAAAATAGATTATGTATTCGTTCTTATCAATTGGTTGGGGACTGATATCGGACATCGACATTGAGAGTGAGAGACTCAGAGCAATCGGAGGTCAGCGATTTACCCTCTGGTCAGTTCATCGATTAATAAGTTTAAGGACGTATCAGGGACGTGTCTCATACTTGCCGGCCAGTCAAATTGTCACCAATGGTGGAACTGGAGAGAAGCAATTTGAGGGGAGCTTTGGCAGATCTTCAGGTACAATGATGAGGCACAGTCTGAGCTACAATACAGCCCTCGATTGTCCAGATTGCCATGGTGATGGTGATTGTGAGACTTGTGATACGGGATTTGGGGATGTACTGTCACTGGAGACATCCACTGGAGTTGATTCATTCCGTCCACGTTTGGATAGTTGGTAAGTTAGAACTTCATTTTTATTATCTTTATATAATATTCATTGTAGTCTTCATTTTCACTGGAAATGCAAATTTGTCCTAGAAAAAAATATTAGAATTTTTTATTAACCTTTTCTATGTCACATGGTTATAATATTTTGAAAATAAATTATTTCAAATTGTTTGCAATTCTCATTGAAAGCTTAATAAAAATTACTATAGAACGATTCTGTATGACAATAGGCAACAGCTACTAGTTTTATATACCACATGAATATTGGCAATTTATTTTTATTGTAGCTATATATTTTTTTTATTTTCATTTTGTACAGAAAAAATGCATTAAACTGAAAATATTATTTTGTTGAAAAGCCACTTTTAATCGTCAGGAATATCATAAAATTGTACAATTTTCTATTTAAAATTAAAATTATTAATTTAGATTGGATTGAATCGGATATAGATTAATTAGCATGTCTTACGTTGAATTAAAATTTATATTGAACAAAGTTCTAATGTAATAGATTTTTTTTAAATGTTTTTTGGAATCCTTTCTGATTTATTTGTCAATCAATTTTAAGGATTTTACACAGATTGTATCCAAAGAAAAACTTAATTTAGTGGCTAATTTAGCCACAGTAAGGGCCTTGACAGACCTGAGGATTAGCCGAGAGACGACTTAGCGTAATTATATTAGAAATAATGGTCGAACTACAGTTCCATAATTTTCCACTAACAATAAGTCGTCTCTCGGCTTAAGTCGTAAGTATGTCTAGGGCATAACGCCTTAAATTTTACTATTGATTTGGCATCTAGATTTTCCGATGTCGGTAAAGCGCTGTTATGACATTTTTAGTGTCCTAATCGTATAATACGCACTTCTCTAATTCAATCAAAATCTTTAAATAATTTTGACCTACACTGAGAAAAAAAGAGGGTGCGATTAACTTTTTTTCCTCAGAACTTTAACACTTTTTAGGTGTAAAAATATATCAACATTTTTAATGTTAATTTTACACCTGTTTAAGGGTAAAATTAACACGAAAAAGTAATTTTAACCCCTAATACACCTGAAAAGGGTTATATTTACACCGATTTTGGATCATTACTGCAGGGTAAAATTAACATATCCGGAATGTTATTTTAACTTTTTCGGATTTCTCTCAGTGTAGGATTAAATTATTAAGAGTGATATATCTGGCGAGAGAAAGACTTTTGTTGGGTTGGCCTTGTTAACTACTTTATTACTCTTAGGTGGCCGGGGAGGAACAGAGAGCGAGCTTATGACGAGCTCGCCTTTTATAGGACTAATTGTGAGCAGTGCCTCCTGAAGGGCGACACTATAAACTTGTTATATATAACACCATCTCCCCTTTTAAAGCTTTGAGCTCCTTAAAGACTAACAATGTTTTTCTTCCATGTTTCTTTTCAAATACAATTTTCCTATAACAAAACTAACTATCACAACTACACCTAAGCCGTCACTTTAATGGCTTTAAAAATTACATTAAACTTTAAGACGCTACACCTAATCATACGTTAGCCTTCGAGGTGCCATGCGGTTTCTCACAGATCTTCTAGGGAACCCTCTAAAAGGAGAAGTATCGACACCAGAGGTAGCGGTACTAAACCCTTCAGAAGATTCAGATTCGGAGGAGGTACTAGCTTCCTCTAAGGAGTCTTCCTCTTCCCCCTTCCTAAAATTGAAAATTACTGGGAGCGGAGCGGTATATTTATTTTTATTAGGTTTTAATTGATCAATATGGGCCTGTTTTATCGTGTTCCCTATTACAATAAGATATCTAACCGTACTGAGAGCTTTGTAAATTTTTCCAGGTACCCATTTTAAATAACTTTTCGCTTCCGCTCTATATAAAATTGAATCATTTACTTTAAATTTTTGCACGGGCTTATCTGATTTTAAATTTTTATTTTCATTAGAAATATTTAAATTATTTTTTAATGCTCTCTTAATTTTTTCAACATTTTTAAATTGTGGGTTAATAAGGGTTAGTTTTGCCCGTGGTACAAAATTAAATATTAATTCCGCAGGGGACACTTTCTTGCTAGTAGTTGGACAGTGATTATAACGCGACAATACTTCGATTAAGACCTTAGGCAACATATGAGGATAAAAGTTCATACCAACCATCTCTTTCCGTATTGCAGTTTTCATTGTTTGAACAGCCCTTTCACAAAGGCCATTACTTTGTGGGTGATACGGCGGACTTTTAAGAACTTTAATCCCTCTCTGCTTGCAAAAATTTTTAAATTCCGATGAACCGAAAGGAGGTCCATTGTCGGATACAATCTCTTGAGGTGTCCCAATTCGAGCAAAGATTTCCATCAGAAACTCTTCAACATGTTTTGCTGAAGTTTGATTCATCATCTTCATCTCTACCCATTTACTAAAACTATCAATAAATACTAAAACCTGTTTACCTGCAATGTGGAAAAAATCCACATGCACTCTTTCAAAAGGATATTTAGCATCTTTCCACTTGACCAAATTATGCGGTTTACTTCTACTTAAAAGCGAACAATTTTCACATTCCTGAACAAAATTTTCTATGTCTTTATCTATCGACTTCCACCAAATCATTGCTCTGGCCATCATCTTCATGCGCACAATTCCTACATGACTTTCATGAAGAATGTATAAGATTTTCTTTCTAAGCGCTCTTGGGATTAGCATTCTGAATCCATAATAGACGCAATCGTCTTCTACTGATAAAGATGTACGGAATTTATAATATTCTTTTAAATTTTCAGATAATTTATTTGTATTTTCTGGCCAACCTTGACTGATTATTTTTCTCAGTTTTCCCAATTCTTTATCTTTTTTCGAAGCGTTTCGAACTATCAAAATTAATAGGCTCATTCTGCACATATAAAGATGCAATTCTAAAGCTATCTTCTTCTTCCTGGTTGTCTTCGTGCCTAATTGGTAAGCGTGACAACCCGTCACAATTTCCCTGTCCTTTACCAGGTCGATATTTTATTTCGCAGTCTAAGACTGACAAGAATCCTTGCCAACGAGCCATTCTTGGGGAAAGTAAAGCGGGACAATTCTTCTTAGAATCAAAAATTGATATCAGAGGGCGATGGTCAGTAAAAACCGTGAACTTGTGACCGTAAAGAAATTTATAAAATTTCTTCACCGCGAAAATTATAGCAGCAGCTTCCTTATCCAACTGAGAATAATTCTTTTCCGCCGGAATTAGGGTCCTTGATGCAAAGAAAACTGGTCGCTCCCTTCCATCTTCACATAAATGTGATAATACTGCCCCCAATCCATCCGGTGATGCATCTGCAGCGACAATCAACGGTAGTGCTGGATTGTAGTGGATAAGAATACTATCAGTCTTCAGTAGTTCCTTGCTGTCTTCAAAACATTTTCGCTGTTTATCTCCAAATTCCCACTTTTGCCCATTTTTTCTGCCCCCACCCAGTTCTTGCCTGTTGTTTTTCCCCCCACACCTTTCCCTGGTGTCCAACAGCTCCTCATTGTCCCCCCAATTTCTCCCATCGGTTTTGTTCTGGAGTAAATCGTATAAGGGTCGCAATTTTTCCGCTAAATTCGGAATGAATTTTCCGTAATAGTTTATTAAACCTAAATACGCTTGAAGCTGCTTTAAATTTTTTGGTTCAGGGGCTTTCTCGATTGCAAGAATTTTTTCTGGGTTAGGCATAATTCCTTTTTCGGAAATTAAATGGCCCAAGAATTTGATTTGTTTGACGAAAAATTCGCATTTATCTAAATTAATTTTGATGTTGTATTCTTCTAATGCTTTTAGGACTTTCATTAAACTGGCTTTTAGATCCCTTTCATTCTCATCATAGATCAAAATATCATCCAAATAACAAATAGTATTCGGAATCTGAAATAATACCTGATCCATGAGATTTTGGAAAATACTTGGGGCGGATGATACGCCAAAGGGTAGCCTTTTATACCGAAATAACCCCTTATGGGTATTAATGGTTAAATATTTTCTAGAATTTTCTTCAACTGAGATTTGCTGATAAGCACTTTTTAAATCTATTGCACAAAAAACTTTGCCTTTGCTTATTTTGGCCAACAATTCATCAATTTGTGGAAGTGGATAGTGCTCTTTATAAATATGCTTGTTTATTGACACTTTAAAGTCAACACAAATTCTAATTTGGTCTCCTTTCGGAACCACAACGATAGGACTAGCCCAATCACTATGTTGAACTGGCTCGAGAATGTCCTCTTCGCATAATTTAATCAATTCCGATTCGACTCTTTCTTTTATCTGAATCGGGATGCTTCTAGCTTTATAAAAAATAGGACTGACCTCATCTTTTAAATGAATTTTTGCCTCAAAATCTTTTATTGGACTTTTACTATCAAAATTACATATACTAGGAAAATTATTTTTAATTTCGCATGCCAAAGTACTTTCAATTTTACTAATATCATTCTGAATTAAAGCACTTGATAATTTTTCTTGCCAGCAGGGGAGGATTAAATTCATCCAATCTCGACCCAGCAATGGGGGAGTATTTTTCTTTGACGCGATCACGTAGAGAAAGAGATAATTATTATAAACCTTTACCTGAGCTTTTCCGATAATCTTTGCCGCGGTGCCATCTGCTTGGCTTAGCTCAATGTTGCATGGTTCCAATCTTTTTTCGGGAAACAATTTCAGGAAATTCTCCTGTCCAATAACTGTGCAAGCAGCACCCGTATCCACCTCGAAGTCCACCCTAACATTATCTACAAGAAGGGATAGAAACATGGGGTTAGTAATTTGGGTGTTACTTGCTGTTTTGATGTTGTGTTGCTCCCATGATGATTGACTTAACTCAGATTTGGTTCTGCAGCAAATAGCCCAGTGGCCTTTCCTATTACACTGCCGGCAGATACTGTTATAAGCTCTGCACTCGCCTCTATTGTGTGATAGATTACAGCGTCCACACACACTGCCACTGGATGATGATTGCTGATTGTTCGATTTTTGCTGCTTCCCCTGAATCTTCTTTCTCGCTCCACCCTGGAACCGTTGTTTCTGCTGGTTTGGGCTCTTTGTGATCTTCTTTTGCGTCTCCAAAACATGAATTGCAGCCCCTCCTGACATGGATTTTTCCATCTGCTTCACATTTCGTCTGGCCCGGAATTCTGCTATGCATAATTCTCTTGCTCTCTCCCATGTGAGGTCTCTCTTAGAGATCAGCTTGGATTGATCTCTTTTAGATTCTCAAAAACTAATAAAATTGGTTGCTATATAGGATTTTGATACCTACGGGGACTGGGCTAAACCTCTAGCTTGAAGATCGCACAAGTTCTATGAACAATGAACATATAGCATTAGGGAGACGGACTGTCCATACCATATGACATTAAATCTCTTCCCAACACCTTATCCATCTTGTAAAAAAAAGCATTTTGGAGCATAAATTATAGATTCTTTGAATAAATTTTCTAATCTTTTTATTTTTTATAGTCGAATTTTTCGGGGTAAATATTTTCGAATATCAGCCTTAGGGCGGCAGAATCACATTGACAGTAAAATGCTCACTGTCACCGTATTTCTTTGATTTACGCATTTTCATTGCAATTCTTACGCAAATTTTCCATAACCGTACTACCTTATCTCATACTCGGTGGCACTAGGTAAAAATAGTATAAGAAAATTGAATAAATAAAACGAAAATGCGATAAACGGTGAGCAAAAAACTGTACGATTAATTTCTCGTACAGTTTTTTTTGCTCACCGTTTATCGCATTTATTATATTTCTTTAATTTTCTTATATTATTTTCAGCTAGTGCCACCGAGTTTGAGATAAGGTAATACGGTAATCGAGAATTTGCGTAAGAATTGCAATGAAAATGCGTAAATTAACGAAATACGGCGAGCATTTTACTGTCAATGTGATTCTGCCCTTAATCTATTTCCCTTAATTAGCAGACCAAAAATTAACCACATGTCACGATTTTTTTGAAGGACAAAGAAGTGACTAAACTTCATGAAATTTTTGGTACAGATAAGCAGTTACTACCTAAATTCCGAAAGCCAAAATTCTGTAGATATTCTAAATTCGGAATTAGTCCAAATTAGTTCCGAAAACCATAATTGTCCAATGGATCGAAATTCTGAATAGCCAAAATTTCGAATTGGCTAAAATACCGAAACAAATATAATTACGGAGAATAATGTATGAAATAATTTCCCAAAACATAGAAAATTTCACTTTGCTTCCAGCAAGCGCGGATGCAATAATAAAAGTAGGGGAAAGTGCTCTCCCTTCGAACGTTCACGTCGTTCACGCCTTCGAATAATGTGAATTTCTTTTGTTTTTCATAACAGATTTACACTAAATTATCACGGAATTATCAACAATTGATGATAAGTCAATTAATATTTAATAGAAATGTGTAAGTTTCTTAGGAAAACTAAAAGAAAATCCACATTATTCGAAGGCATGAACGTTCGAAGGGAGAGTACTTTCCCCTACTAATGAATAGTTCACTGGAGCACCTCGTCGCAGCGGTTCCTAATGGCGTCTACGCATTAGAAGTGATTTAAAAATTGCCCTTATAAACAATTTTTACGTTTCTTCTTACGAGGGGAAATTAAAAAAAAATTTTTTTTTTAATTGCTCCTGGTGTATAGATGCCTTAACTGACGAGGAACGTTCAGTTTGAAATTTCCGGATCAAACATTAAATAATTTAAAATAAAATAATTTTCGTAAGTGAATTTCACAACTAATCTAAAAAACCACAAAAACAAAATTTCGATTTTAACAAATTAAAAAAAAAATAGATTCTCAATAATTGTTTTAGTTCAAGTAGAAGCGAATTCCTTTCTAAAGAAAATAAACCATTATTCGTTTCATTAGTTCAACAATTTTTTTTTTACATTTTTAAAGCCTTTACATAACTGGGAGCAATTTTTTGAAAAAAAATCCCATATCATTGTACTTAGGCGGAAACGTTGAATTAAAAAAAGGCGATTTTTGACGAAAATTACTTTCGATGGTCTTCAGACCTAAGGCTTTGCCATATGGGGCTTAACTTCTCTACTTTTTTAGCAGTCAAAAGTTTTTTGGGAAAATAAGACTTAGGATTGGACATAATAGGCAAATGATCCGCTTAATTCTGAAAATTCAATGAAATTGGTTGCTATTTTGAAATTTGAGACTTTCAGGAAGTGGGCTAAATCTTAGGTCTGAAGACGGCATTACACAGAAAAAAAATTTGTAAAATTGTTCGTAAATGTTTGTAAATTTCTACTGATGGCGTAGGAAATGTTCGTAAATTGTATAATTCTCTAGAAAGTTCGTAAAAGTTCGTAATTTTTGACATTGTTTGTGAAAATTTACGTTTGTTTCTTACTTCGTAAAGTTTTGCCAAAGAAGCAAAAATGTACGAATAAATGTTTGTAAAAGAACAAAAAATGCACGTCAAGTGATCATATTACGAACAATATTTGTGAAAAAATACAAACTTTTACGAACTTTTTCTTGTGATGTTCAAAAGAACAAGAAGAAGAAGAAAAGTGCAAAAGAGTAGGATTGACAAATGCAAAATTTAAAAAAAGGGGTTGTGAATTTTGACTTTATAAATTTTCCTGATCTGAAAGGTGTATCGGAACCATAAGAAAAGATTTGATATTGATTCAATTGATATTGATTAAGAATTAATCAATCCAATTTAAATATTCTGAATGTTTTATAAATGCTATTGCGATAAAGCCATATATTATGCAGTATTTCGATTTTTTGCTTTATTCATAACTGTGTATTGGATTATTTTAAAAAGACTTAATTTTGTATGCTTTGAAATTGTTCTATTTGGAAATGAAAGTTGGTTTCAGAATCATTTTATTATTTTTAATAGTTTTGCCTGTAGAACTGCAAATATTTCTATAGCTTCTCGTGTTAAATTCATTTTCATCAGTATAACTCTCAGTTGTGTGGAGTCATTTTTCTAATAATTTCAAAATTGGATCACGCAACTAAATTAAAATTTTCCAAGAATTCCACAATCATATTTTCTATATTATACGGAGATTTTCTGTGAAATTTGAAAATAAAAACGAATTATATTTCATTTTTTAAAGCGTGAAATTAGTTCTAGAGAGTTTTCTTTGGATAAATCTGGAGTTTTTATATTACTGCAATCCTGCATGCAATGTACATTTTATGAATTGTTGCTCTTTGGGCATTTTCAGGTACTCTGCCACATCCCGCAAGAGTGCATACTATTCAACAGCTGAGAGTATCTACCGGAGTGTTCATGAGAAGAATTCACAGGATGGCAGTCAGGCTGATGACGAGA
Source organism: Phlebotomus papatasi (assembly GCF_024763615.1). NCBI lineage: Eukaryota > Metazoa > Arthropoda > Insecta > Diptera > Psychodidae > Phlebotomus > Phlebotomus papatasi. The sequence continues at coordinate 74,848,504 of NC_077223.1, forward strand.
CACAGTCTCATCAGATGTTTGGACCAGCATCCAAGATACCTGCCCTCACGACTCCCGTGCCAGACACGTGGACAACCATCGAGGGGGATTTTGTGATGGTACATGCTGCCTATCAGAATCATTTGGGTTCTGATTGCTTCTTTGCTACGGCCTCTAAACTCAATGATGGAATCATTTGGCTATGTATCATTCGTGGGGGAGTGTCGAGATCGCAACTGTTGACTTTTTTGCTGGGTTTGAGCTCGGGAACACATATTCCTAGTACACAGAATGACTACATCCAAATGATTCCAGTGCAGGCTTTTCGACTGGAGCCAACTAGTGGAGGACCGCCGGGATGTGTGACTGTTGATGGGGAAAGGGTGGAATATGGACCGATTCAGGGAGAGATTTTCCGAAATATGGCCAATGTGATGGTTCCTGCGCAATCGTAAAAACTTCCACCGCCGAGTTTAGTGAATTTTTTTGCGTCAATTTTCAAAGAATATTAAAATTTTTAAATATGGTTAGTGTCTGATGGTAACCATTTCATCGGCGTATCTAGATGATTTGCAATGCAATTCAAGCAATTTTTCAAGAAAAAAAATATCATTAACAAGAAAAAAAAACAATAAAAAATGGGAAGCTCTCTACTTAATGCAAATTTACTCACAGGAAACTTTAATTTCAGCATTTTTATTAATTTTTTTTCTCTGTGTCCTATGAAACATTCCACAATCTCATTATCAGCCAATTTGGCACTTTTTTGGGATGAGAGAGATCAGAATAACAAAAAATATCATTAGTCGTTTATTATCTTTTTTTATAACACAATCTTATACTAAATGAAACTAACACTAGGAAAATGAGAAAAAAATACAAAGCTAAACTAAAGCAAAGCTCACACATGGGGCTGTGAATAAGAAGAAAAGAAATGGGAAAAAAAAGAATTAAAGATGAAAAAATAAACATGGAAAATAAGCAAATATTTGTTATGTAAAATACACGTAAAAACTTATACTTCAATATTTAAGAGTAAGGGGTTGTTTAATGTGAGCTATAATTTACTATTTTTGGTTTTTATTTCGTGCTAGTATCATTAAGGATGGAAGTATTCATTACACTAATACAATTCACGTCTCTCGGAATGTCTTACGAAGTTAATCATTGTAGCTAAGAAGCTAGAAGCAGTAATAAAAACAAGTGCACAAAATATGTAAATACACACTGGAAGATTGGATATCACGTTAGGTATCGCTCGTGTTTCATAAATACGATAAAAAAAATATTTAGAACGTGCAATCGTCATTTAACATGAAGGAGATATCGTTAAAGTAATTGAAATGTTTTTTTTGCAACTCATGTTACCATTAACCAGTTAAAGATTTAATAGAAAAGTATAAGAAATTAAAAATAAACGAATAAAATAAATAAAGAGAAATAAAACATTTAATATATCGAGAATACTGTTAAATATTAATACTAGGGGACAGCGGGGCAGTTTGAGATAGGGGCGATTTAAATTGCAAAGGTGGTGAGAATTGATGTTGAATACAAAGGAAGTTATGAGCGAAAATGGAGTACAGATTGAGTATCTTGGAAATTAAAAATGATAGAGGCCAGAAACTTTATATACAATTTCTTAGTTACATCTAAAAACTTTAGTTTTAAGGAATTTTGCTTAAAATTAAAGTCTTTGGAAAGTTTTAAAAGGATATTGTTCAGTGAATTTCTTAAATTTGAATTAGTAAACAAAGGCACTTGTCAAGTAAGATAGAATTAGTATTCATAGATTCAATGTTCATTATTGCAACTACAACAATGGACATAGAAAAGGGGAAAAAGCTCAAAAGAAGCTCATTAGGCTCAGAAGTAGATGCATGAGAAGAGTGAAGAGTTTAAATTTGTGAAAAAGAGATAAAAAATACAAAAGAATAATCCAGAAGAAAGAGAGGAAAGGGAATGAATTAGGTGTACGAAAAGTTCAAGGTCTTTAAGGAGACTGAAACCCTCAACCCTTTATTATACGACTATTATAACCAAGGTAATTTATAATAAAACTACACCTGAAAATCATACCCCAATTGCCCCCAAACCCCCTGGAAGTCTCGAATAAATTAAAAACCCAAAAGCTATCGAGAAGTAACAAAAAAATCAAAAACTCTGCCACTGAAAATTAAAAAATTAAAAATCCCACTTTTCCACGCACAGATGTGAACTTAAAGGCCTCTTCCTTTTCTGGCTTTTTGAATAATTTTACTTCAAAGTTTTCTTAACTTTTCTTAAAAAAAATATTGTGCCACTTCTTTGAGAAATTCTTGAACTCATAAGTTAGGTGCTATAGGGGAAAGTGCCCATGCTTGATACCATTGAAAGCTTCGTAATGACTAAATTACAGTTATCGATTTATTATTAGTTCACCACTGATTGGATCCGGTTCAGCTTACACTCAGTCCCGGCATTAAGTCCTTCGGGATTATGCACCTGGACGGAATTATGCACATACAATTATGCAAGTTTGCCTACCATTGGGAGTCAATTTTTGAACTCATTTTTGAAATACGCCTGAATGTATACTATTTTGCGACGCGGGAAATTTGAAGACACTATGCTTATTTTTGGACCTCAATATGGACCTTCTTCAGTGGTCGACTAAATTGTGTTTTCGCAGCTTTTCTGAGGGATCGGTCGATGTGATAACACAAGAAAAGACCCCCCATAGTGACATCCTGCTGGTGATGATATTCCTAGCCAACAAAAATCTACCGGTCCCTGAGAAAAGTTGCGAAAACACAATTTAGTCGACCACTGAAGAAGGTCCATATTGGGACCGAAAGCTCTGGGCAAGACCAAAAAAGTGTTTTCCTATTAGGGTGACCACTTTTCCCACTGGCGAACATCGGATACACTCCCTATAATAGCATAGATAGAATTCTTTAATTATGTCTTTTTAATCTTTTTTAAAACTTTTATTCTAATTCTACAAAAAAAGACTTATATTATATTTGCGAGACGTTGAACATATTCAAAAAATCCATCCGGATTACGAAGCGGACATCTGTCATATTGTCTCCCAATCATCCGGATAACGAAGCCGACACTGTAGTTACAACAGACAATCATAAATTCCTAATGCATAAAACAGTGAAGTACTCTCTGCAAAGGGAAAATTAAGAAGTTTTACGTGAATCCTACTTATAGCGTCACTGATAAAATGATTTCCGATCGATTTTTTGTTATTTATGGCTCCTGGACATCTTGAAAATCATGAAACTCATTAAATCAAAAACTACATCCTTTTCATTCTCAAACAAAAGCTCTGCAATTAAAAGAGCAAGTAACTACACAGTAATGCGTCGTTTGAAACAAATATAGACACAAAGCAAATGCAGATACAGTAGACTCTCTCTCATTCGGGCACATAGGGCAAAATTTCATCTAAATTATCGAGAGATTTGGGCATCAAAATCATTGTAAAATTCCACAAAAAGCGCTCAAATAAGGTAAAGTACCCTTTATTCGACCGGTTCCTCTATTCGACCGGTAGAGTTATTTATTCAATTTAATTATATTTGCTATAATATTTTGTGTATGATCTAAAATTAATAGGTCAATTATTCTTTAAATAATACGAATCAGTGACAAATTCATAGAAATTGATGAAATTTACCATCAAATATTCAAAAATTGACCCACCGGTCGAATAGAGGAACCCGGTCGAGTAAGGGTACTTTATCTTATAATGAATAAAGATAAAACAAGAGAAAATACAGCGAATTTGAACAAATTTGCTTTAAAATCAAACGTGAAAATTATCAACAAAATTTTGCGCCCGATTGAAAAAGAGCCGATTGAGAGAGAGTCTACGTATATAGCAGAGGTACTGATCCAATCGATAAAATGACTATATCTTTACGATGTAAATAAGAAATACCAAACATAACAGGAAGTGGTGGTAAATGCCTTCCTTAGAAAACTGCTGTCAATTGGTAATACCTCCCTCAGGAACTACTACTATTATTAGTTGTCCAGGATCCCACTTATTATGGGTGGAGCTTAAATGGTCTTGGCATTAAAATAAATCAAGTCACAGCTTTACATTATTTCTTTTCCCAGTAAATTTACGTTTCGATAGAGGCCAAGAAACCAGGGAAAATGGAAAAACTGTAATCCTGTTAACTTTTGAATTTTTTTTTTATTTTTTACGTCATTTTAAGGGGCGTGGCCTAATTTTTAATTTGTGTTGAATGCAAAAAAGGAAGGGAAGCCTCAAAGGTGGGAAAAGTTAAAATATGTATTTTGCAAAGTATTTTGTAATTCAAAAGCTCAGAGATATCATGTACGATTTTTCCTTATTAAAAATGCATGTGTTTTCTATTTGCAAAATTTAATAGATTTTTTTGGCTTTTCATTTATTCCTAAGTGGTTATTCATAAGCAAATAGAGTGGCTCGAGTTTCCGGTTCCTCGAAAAAATGTATGGGTTCCCTGAGTTCCCTGTGAGTTCCCTGAAAAAATGTGTGAGTTCCCCGGATTCCCTGAAAAAATACATAGGTTACCCGGGTTCCCTAAAAAAATACATGGGTTCCCCGTGAGTTCCCTAAAAAAAATGTAAGAGTTCCCCGGGTTCCCTGAAAAAATACATGGGTTCCCCGTGAGTTCCCTAAAAAAATGTAAGAGTTCCCCGGGTTCCTTGAAAAAACACATGGGTTCCCCGGGTTCCCTGAAAAAATGTATGGGTTCCCCAGGTTCCCCGTGAGTTTTCTGAAAAAATGTGTGAGTACCCCGAGTTCCCCGGGTTCTCTGAAAAAAATACATGGGTTCCCCGGATTCTCTTAAAAAAATACATGGGTTCCCCGTGAGTTCCCTAAAAAAATGTAAGAGTTCCCCGGGTTTCTTGAATAAATACATGGGTTCCCCGGGTTCCCTGAAAAAATGTATGGGTTCCCCGTGAGTTCTCTGAAAAAATGTGTGAGTACCCCGAGCTCTTCGTGAGCTCCCCGAGTTCCCCGGGTTCCCTGAAAAAATACATGGGTTCCCGGGTTCCCTAAAAAAAAATACATGGGTTCCCCGTGAGTTCCCTAAAAAAAATATAAGAGTTCCCTGGGTTCCCTGAAAAAATACATGGGTTCACCGGGTTCCCCGTGAGTTCCCTGAAAAAATGTGTGAGTACCCCAAATTCTTCGTGAGCTCCCCGAGTTCCCTGTGAGTTCCCCGGGTTCCCAGAAAAAATACATGGGTTCCTCGGGTTCCCTAAAAAAAACATATGGGTTCCCCGTGAGTTCCCTACAAAATATAAGAGTTCCCCGGGTTCCCTGAATAAATACATGGGTTCGCCGGGTTCCCTGAAAATAAGTATGGGTTCCCCGTGAGTTCTCTGAAAAAAATGTGTGAGTACCCCGAGTTCTTCGTGAGCTCCCCGAGTTCCCCGCGGGTTCCCTGAAAAAATGTGTGAGTTCCCCGGGTTCCCTGAAAAAATACATGGGTTCCCGGGTTCCCTAAAAAAAAATACATGGGTTCCCCGTGAGTTCCCTAAAAAAAATATAAGAGTTCCCTGGGTTCCCTGAAAAAATACATGGGTTCACCGGGTTCCCCGTGAGTTCCCTGAAAAAATGTGTGAGTACCCCAAATTCTTCGTGAGCTCCCCGAGTTCCCTGTGAGTTCCCCGGGTTCCCAGAAAAAATACATGGGTTCCTCGGGTTCCCTAAAAAAACATATGGGTTCCCCGTGAGTTCCCTACAAAATATAAGAGTTCCCCGGGTTCCCTGAATAAATACATGGGTTCGACGGGTTCCCTGAAAATAAGTATGGGTTCCCCGTGAGTTCTCTGAAAAAAATGTGTGAGTACCCCGAGTTCTTCGTGAGCTCCCCGAGTTTCCCGCGGGTTCCCTGAAAAAATGTGTGAGTTCCCCGGGTTCCCTGAAAAATACATGGGTTCCCCGGGTACCCTTAAAAAAATACATGGGTTCCCCGTGAGTTCCCTAAAAAAAATGTAAGAGTTCCCCGGGTTCCCTGTAAAAATACATGGGTTCACCGGGTTCCCCGTTAGTTCCCTGAAAAAATGTGTGAGTACCCCAAATTCTTCGTGAGCTCCCCGAGTTCCCCGGGTTCCTAGAAAAAAAATGGGTTCCCTCCCCGGGTTCCCTGAAAAAAATGTATGGGTTCCTCGGGTTCCCTTGTCAGATGGGCTCGAGTTCCCCGAAGTGAGTTACCCCTTGTTTATTCTCTGGTCCCATTTTTTCGATAAATTGACGTACTGCTTTTGGATACCGACTTCTGAAGTTTAGTTAGTGATTCAGTGAGAATATCAAACTGCCCCGCTGTCCTATATATTCACTAACTTCATACTAGTGAAAGATTTATATCGTCTCTAAAGTGGTTGTGGAATTCTTGTGGGGAGTATAATTTTTATAATAATCCTATTTATTTTTTGGCTATGTCGTCATGTGAAATTCATTAAAATCTTGGACACGATTGAGAGAAAGATGAAAATTTGCCGAGAAGAACTGCCAATTGCATAATGCCTAATTATTAAGCTCTATGACTAAATAAATTGATCTATTTTTTAGTGGTTTTCTTTGTGGGTTTATTGGTATCTTTTTGTGAGTTTATATTACCTAAAATTATCTATTAATTTAACTGTATATTTTCTGAAGCGAGAGAGTTAAAAAACAGTCTTGTCGATGAATTCATTGTAAAAGAAAACTAGTGATAAAAATGCATGTTAAAAACGTCCAAGAGGCAAAAATTTATGTCATTCTAGTGGAAGAGAAATTGTTGACAAATTATAGTAAACCAAAATTGAACTTTTGTTGTTTTATTCAAGGGATTTAATCCAAAATCAATCGAATCAATTTTTTCTGCACGAGTTTCTGCATCTGGGAAAGTGACCGTTTGGCGCCAGATTTGAATTTATCTGCAGGTGGGATTTTTTTGGTGGGAAAATCTTAGTTGAGAAAACCACCAAAATGGCGAAGAATCTGCAGTTATTCTCCATCCCTTTTGCGTGGTTGCACGGGAAAAGTTATTTTTAAGTGATTTATTTGTAAAATATTGTGTATTTGGTGAAAATTCCTGTTGATTGCCACTCGTGGAAGTAATGGAGCCATTTACGTGTTTCATGGCAAGTGAAAGAGTTTGTAAAATCAGTCAAAATCCAGTTAAATACCGCGTTTAGCTCCAAAGTTCCGCATAACCTCACATTTTTGCGGAATTTTGACATTTTCATCGTGATTTTTGGCCCCAAAAACACCCCTTTCCGCCCTCCAAATGAGCCCTTCATGTTCCATCGGGGTAATAATGCGTTGTGCTTTGCAGGAATTTCGATCGTACATCGATGAACTGTACTCGAATGACTACCAAAAGTGTCAGGAGGCGATGGTCTGCCTGAAGAATGCCGTGATCGGGAGCAACAAACAGAAGGCTTCGGTGGTGTCTCAGGGTATTGTGCCAAGGCTCATAGCACTCCTCACGGATGAAACTGTACCCCTGGCACTACGCTGTGATGCTGGCATTGTCATTGGTTAGTATTTCAAAAGCGGCATTTTCTTCTTTCCCGGCATATTATTTCCTGTCATTTCCGGAGGATTTTTTCCCCTTTGCAACAAAATATCCTCAGAGTCACATTAAGCACTGCCCAATCACATTTTCCTTGAGAAAAATTTAATTGTTTCCGCAAAAATTCATGATCTTTTTTGCAAAAATCTCAATGACCTTGAGAGTGTCACATTGCCGCAAATCAGCTCTTGGCGCCAAAATTCATGAGATTCCAATCTCCTTCTCAGGTTCTCTAGCAAAGGGAGCCAATGATCAGGTGCGTCAATTGATCCTGTATGGCACAATTCACGTCCTCCTGCAACTGATCATGAAGAAGAACAGCGAGAAGCAACTCGTTGAGATCTGCCTGAGAGCCCTTCGGTCCATCTACCAGTATCGTTATGCTCCGACAGATGTTCTTCACTCCAACAATGGGACACTCACCTATCTCATAGGTATTTCTTTAATATTTTATTTTTCTTTCCAAGTTCAGTTCTATAAATAGCGCATTTGGTATTCAAGAAATTGGCAAAAAAGAACCAGGAATTCCCTGTTAATGACCTACCACACTTAAGCTTCCTATCTCACGATATTTAAATACAATTACTTATTTTAATTAATTTCCTCTAACAATTCATGTAATTAATTTTTTTTTACTTTTTTTATTAAACCTTTAATTTGGGTTTTATATTTATTCAGTCTCTGATTTTATTTTAAATTTTATTTAATATTTTTATTTATATTTTTTATTGCACTATTTAACATGTAATTTAAAGAAATATATTTAAAAAAATGATACGTATTGCCAAGGGGCAAGTCATCCAGCGAAATTAATGTCTTTCCTGTTTCTAGAAACGCGGATAAAACAGGTGTTTTTTTTATCTATTCTGTGTATATCTTGATGAAAATTGCGATCTTCCATTTTAACCATTTTTTCGATTTTTGATAATGATTCAATATTCATAAAATTATTCTGCTTCTTTTGAAACGTATCTAGGGGAAAGGCTCATAATTTTGGACAGTTCCTAATTTGGACACTAAAAATAAATTGATTAAAATTATGGATTTTTATTCCAATATTTGATGAATAATGGATTATATCTAAATATTTGTTCTTTTTGGAAGATTTTTTTTAACACTAAATACATTAAATTTTGAATATGATTTGAGTTAAAATTGCTTTGTTGAAAATTCAATGTGAGCAATTGCTTACGAGAAATATGACAGAACTTCATGTTTACTTCAGTCTTATTTAGCTGTGTTGAACTACTAAAAATCTTTCCTCGCTGTTTTTCAATGATATTAAATATTCATTGAATATTGTGTTGATTCACATTAATGGTGATTTGTACATTAGACCTGAAGTGACATTTGCCTTGTGAATTGCATTTTTCGTGTAAAAAATGGGAAATTTTCTACAAGGTTCACCAGTTAGTCCTTATTTTGGACAGGTGTTAGCTTTTGTGGTGACTACGTTGATAAATGCCTGGAGAAACAAATGAGCATCATCTATACCAGAGGCGTGCAAGAACCGTTGAAACCGAATAAACGTCAAATGAAACATGCACGTCAATGGTCAAAACGTTACTAGAACAAACTTATTTTGACGTTTATTCGGTTTCAACGGTTATTGCACTCCTCTGATCTATACGAATGAGATGTAGCGAGAAAAGCCTTAAAAGGCTTCCGGAAAGGCTAGGGAATGAGCGAATCCGCTAGTACTTGGATTACCGAAGTCAACTCACTTTAATAAATGATATATAGCAAATTTCTGAATTTCTTGTGACATTCTACGGTTCCCTTACATGAACAGGAAGAGGACTTGGTAAGATAGGTTTTGAGGGCCTCAGTGGATCAGTGGATAGAGCAGTGGCTCTGTGACTGTGAGGTCGAGGGTTCGGGACTAGGCAGCTGCAGATTTTTCAGCTGCTGTAATAGTCTCGAATTCGTCCAGTGAATGAATGGAAAAGTAATGTCAATACATTGACAATGAACCGCCTAAAAAGAGAGGTTGGTATAGGAAATAAGTTTCGACATGCAGAGTTCAGTCGAATACAAATACTCATTCACTGCCCAGATCCACAAACCAAAGTTGGTTTACCGTGATATAAAGCGGTACTGTGTGTATCAGAACGCACACAGAGCACTGTGATATGGAGCAGGTTTACTCGCCTTGGGGGTTAAGATAGAACAGGAGAATGGGGAGTGCATAATGGGCCCAAATAAGTGGCCTGGGTGCAGCGGTTCCGCAAGGAATATAACCGACCCATAGACAAATCTTAATCTTAATCTTAAGATAGGTTTTTGGAAATGGAGCACAATGGGCTTCCTATTGAGGCGGATTAGTTGTCCAAATTAATAACCAAGTTGTCCAAAATAAGACTCAAATTCCCCTCTACATATCAATTCATTTTTAAACGTCCTAAAACTAAGTTTAGTAAAAAAAGGCGATAAATAGCTTGCCAAGTTTCTAAACAACCCTTCTAAAAAGCGAGTAACAAAAGTAATCAATTTAGTACTGAAAATATCGCACTTCAAACTTGGAGCATTGATGCTTATAAGCAGACTGTCCAAAATTATGAGCTTTTACCCTATGTGAGTTTCTAGAAACGTTTTCGCGTTTTTAGAAACGTTTCCGCTTTTAAAGAAGCATTTTTGCGGTAGACACAATCCTGTGTTTCTAAAAACGTTCCAAAATTTCTAGAAACGTTTTTGCCTTTTAGATACGTTCCTACGTTTCTAGGTAAGGTAAAGTGCCCTCAATTTATTTATATTTGCCTATAATATTTTGCGTACGATCTAACATTAATAGGTCAATTATTCCATGAATAATACGAACCAGTGACAAATTCAAAGAAATTTACGAAATTGACCATCAAACTTTCAAAAATTGACCCTCCGGTCGAATTGAGGAACTTTACCTTACGCTACTGCATTTCTAACTTTTTTTTGAGTTTTAGACTCGTTCCTGAGTTTCTAGAAACGTTCCTGTTTTTTCTTTAATTGTACCTACATTTGTGAAGACTTTGCTATTTTTAGAAACGTTCCTGCGTTTCTAGAAGCAGCTTCGAGACTTCAGAAACGTTTCTATTTTTCTAAATACATTTGTGTGTTTCTAAAAACGTTTCTGCATTTCTAAAAACTTTTCTGTATCTCGTTAGGACTTAGAATCGTCATGTCTGATCCTAACACAGACAACATCTCATTGGGAATATTTATCCATTATTAGAAACTTTTTCGTATTTTTAGGAACGTTTCTGGAAGCGTTACTGCATTTTGAAGATTTTTTTGAGTTTTTGGATTTTTTTTTTAACTCTTTCGTCTCTTTTGGGACTCTAGTACCCAAAGAAGCATATGAATATTCTGTGAAAAACAATATTTTTAAATTATTCAGAACTGATAAACATCCGATTCTTGTGGATGATTACATACTATAAGGATGTCCAATTGTGAGATATTTTTTGTAGGACCTCAATTAATTCCTGAGCTTAGATATTTTTGATTAAAAAATTGTGAAATTGGCTTGCAGCATATGCTGCGGTCCGGAAAGAGTTAATGTATTGGGCTGGGCACTCAATGGATCAAGTGATAGAGGACTCTCTATGATGCAAGTGTCCCGGATTGAAATCCACTTTAGGTTACCAAAAATTTTTCTGGCGTTAAAGATGTTCGGATTGCATCCAGTGAGCTTCACTGCCCATGGGACTGACAATCTCATCCCGTTTAAGAAAAAATAATAATGCGTGTCTAGAAATTCGATTGCAGAAGACCTAGTTCCTTCATGGAATGTTGTGACAGCATTATTATTATCATTACTAGCATGTTTCTTCATTTGTAGCAGGGGCCTCTCGACATTTCATTTTTCCATTCGTTTTTGCATAGAGGCACTGAAGACTATTGGCAAGTTCTTTCCTAAAGAGAATTGAGTTATTAGTCTGATATATTTCGAAATTGTGCATTAAAAGCTATCTAAAAATACATATTTCATAATGTTCGCCAAAATAATACAAGAACTATGAGCAAATTTGTTTAAGTCGCGGTGCAATGTCTGCAAAATTTTTACAAGGAAAAGTGAAAAATAGCTTCACTTTTTATTAGGCTTGATGGGGCCTTGCTTGTAGCAGCATTTGCATGTCTCTAAAACGCTCATTAACTAATTTATTTATGAAGTCATGTTGCTGTTGTAAAGTGTAAAATTAAAAGTAAAATATGAGCTGCTTGGATGTATTTTTGAAAAAATGTTTCGACGTCTTTCGAAATATTTGCTTATTTTTAAAATAGTTTCTATAATTTTGGGCTCTGATAATGCCAAGTGACGTTCGGTCCCTGAAATTAAATATAATGAATAGCAGAAGATAAAGTTTCAAGTTTTTTAATAAATTAAAGGAAACTTTTTTTCTAGTTTTTGTAATTCTGTATCGTTTCATCATAATCATCATCATTTTCAACCGATTTTCCCTATTGGGGTCACGGGCCCATGATATCCAAATTAACAGCCCACTCTTGTCGATGCTCTGCCACTTCAGGAAGATGTTCGGGTTCGATCCCAAGGCGTTCCAAGGCAAGATAATGAATTTGATTCAGCCACCTGGTCCTAGGTCTGCCTCGAGCTCGACGTCTCCTCACAATGGTTTGCATAGCTTTTCTGGAGAATCTTGTAAAGTTTCATTTCTTCTAATTTCCGCATTTCCAGAAACAACAACGCAATTTTACAAAATGTTTCTACGTTTCTAGCAATCGTTCTTTATTTCATCATTTGCATCGTTCATTGTAGTAACAATATTTAATACAACAACCGCAACAATGAAACGTTCTGATATAAAAATAATGCATATACGCTAACGGCCAATGCAATCGACGATTTCTGAAAAAGTTTCTACGTTTTTAAAAATATTTCCACCATTCTAGACACTTTTATAAATTTAAAGGGTTTGCGTTTCCATAATGAGTTGCCCCTCGCTTAGTGCAGAATATTTTTAGAAATAATTATGTAACATGATCATTTGGCGTTATTTAATGACAAGCAAATGAGTAATGAATTCGTTATTCTAATTTGTTTTACTAGCCTTTATGAGTTTTTATGTTTACCATACAAAAACTTTTATTTATTTTGGTCTTTGAAAAATCTTCTTTTTATTTATACTCACCTTTCAGGACAAGTAAAGAATTCATAATAGAGCGTAACAAAAACTTCGATTTTTGTGTTTTCAAAAATAAATAATAAATAAAAACTTTATAAGGTTTAACATTGCGGCGTTGAAGTGTTTCATTTTTTCTACCATTCGGGAAACCTTTCAATGACCCAATAACTTTTGATTCATGCATGGAAATTATAAAATTAATATACTTACAGTTATGAGAAAAGATAACTTATTGTTAATGTTCTTAGCCTTAATACTGAATATAAAATCAGACACTCAGTTTAGTAAATTTATTCAATTAACGCTCCGTGAAATATTTTTTTTTTATCTTTGTGCTTCAATTTTAACAACTGTTTTATTTTTTTGGTTCGAAAGCAGATTTAGCATCGCCCAATAGTTCCATCGAGTGCCAATCGTGTATAGCTAACATCCTGGTGCCCATTTGTCACTCCTACATTGAGCAGATGCTTCTGTGCCAGGCTGGAGCTATTCCTCTCTTGGCACGCCTCATCACTTCCAACCACCTGGTGTTGCAGACGCCGGCACTCAAGTGTCTGGCATCGATGTGCTTTACCAATCGGGCGGTGTCTGACATCGTGTGCGCCACTAGTCATGACGACGAGATGATCCCCGACATTCTTACGCGATTGACGTCACGTTCTCGGCCCGTGGAGGTGCAACTGACAGCTGCAAGGTGCCTCACGTACCTCCATCGGTCGGGATCTCTCAATTCCAACGACAGTCGGATCGAATTCAAGACATTGCCTTGTCTGGCCAGGCTCTGCACTGAGGAGTTCGATGAGGACACGAGAGCCACGGCAGCAGAGACACTGGCGTACTTGGCAGAGGTGAGTCCCTTTTAAATAACCTTCCCCTAAAAAACGCGAAGGATCTTCAGTAGATAGATTTAGTTTTTATAACTTACGGAACCATTCCCCTTAACCCAGATTTTATTTAAAAAGAAAAATGCAGGCTAACTTATTTTTTAGCTATACTATTTCCTGCTTAATTTTTCTTTAACAAATTTCATTCATCATACGCGTAAACAAGAGGTTGCACTGAAGAAAATAAAATAAATTAAGCCAAGACACATACCAGATAGCTGTACTAAATTCAATAAAATTTATTCATTTCGTTACGTTATTGCATCTATTTTTATTTGTTACAAAATTAAATAAGTTTCGAATAGATAGATGTAAAAAATAAAAAAATAAATAATAAATATATTGCATTTGACTATATTAAATAGTATGTGTCTCGGCTAATCGTGAAAATTTTAACTTTTGACCTTAATCAAAAACGATTTTGACGATTTTTCCAATGTTATTAAAGTTTATCAACGAAATGTGAACCTCAGAATTTCCAAAATACTAAAAAATGGGGCTGAATTGGTTTTTCGATGCTCTGAAGACAAGCGCCTAGCAAGTTGGCCTTTTTATATGGAGCTATTTGAAGTCAATTCCTAAATTGATCTCGGACTCAGCTCACAGTGCTCCAAGGAAAAAATTTATTTAAACAAAAATTTAGTATATTTATCCCTCCATACGGAAAGGTGTCTTATAATACGGAAAAACTTCTCACTTTTTAAATATTTAGCATAACGATGACGAGTGCAGAAAAATTCCCATACGCATTTGTATGTGAAAGTAAGAAATTGGCTTCAACTTTGAAGCCACTCGCCAGGGACTAGTCTGAAGACACTGCTTAACCCTTTAATGATGAGACAGTTTTCGCGAACCGAAAATCAGCAATAAAAATGAAAGCGATATACAAAATCAGTTAAAAGTCTTTCCGTGCTATCACACTAGGATTTTTTCAATTTGTAAATTCAATTTAAGTTTCAGATGAATTCCTGTGTGCTATTTTACATTACAAATCATTTGAATTGATAGATTTTCGCTTATTTATTGATATACACTAATAATTGGCCCACCAAAACATGTTTAAACATGCTAAAATAGCATAAATGTGGTTGCTCAATCAAATTTGAATTTAGCAAATTACAATGTTAAAATTGCTCATTAATTTCAATTTTATTGCAGTTAAACAAGTAGCCTTTTGAACCAAATTATTCTTATTAAATTTATTTAGTCGGAATTAATTATTATTTGTGGCCAAAAAATAAGTACAGTAGTGATTAGTGATAAACTTGTGCGCGAGTGAAGCTTCAGCATCGGGAGTAATTTGCTGAGTTCCTCCAAAGCAATTCGTAGGAAATTGTTGTGTCAAGAAATTGCAGTTGGGAGTCTCTTTATGAGCCCCCTAGGCTACAACCCTTTCTTCTGGCTTTGGGGATTCTTTTGCATAACAGATAAGGGACTTTTTAAGTACTATTACACATTTTCCGGAGTCATTCACAATCGAAAATCTCGCGACACTATTTAACCCATTCCTTACCATGGTATTATACATCATACGCAAATTGAGTGATTTTAGATGATTTATTTCTGGGAAATTTTTAACAGAATTGCTGTCGGGAATGGATTTTTAGTAACTTTAGTCCTTCAATTACTTGGAAAAAATAGCCCGACAGAGATGGGAATTCATTTTCTTGTTCTTTTCTCGCTTCGCGTGCAGTCGTGTAAAAATTTTGCTCAAAATGGCGAACGGAAAATGCGACATCCCATCGAATTTGTTAAAATTGGCCTCTTTCCTCTTTTCTGATTTGAATTCTAATTGCCAATTTGGGTTCTAGGATAGTTGCTCTATCTAAAGCAATAGAGTTTGTAATGAATTAATGCACAGAATTTAAATTCAGTGACCGTTAAGACGTGTGTTTGACAGGGGCTCCCCGCGCCCCCTTAATAGGTAAATTTTTTTTCTTTTCAAAAAATTCATCTATTAACCTGTAGGAAACTAATCCCAAAATATGAACATTCTATCTCAAGTATTTCTGGTACATTGACTGAATGGGTTAAAATTGAGCAGATTTCTTGCAAAATGTGTCCTGGCTGTGAAAATGTTTAAGTAAATTCTAGAAATATTATAATGCTCAATTGGCTCAATTGAATTAAAAATTAATTTGTGAAAATCCTAGTGTGATAGCACCGTTACATATATCCTTACTTAGAAAATCCAACAGAGTATGATTAGGTGTATTTTTTACATCTATGAGCGATAGGAACAAAACTAGCCCAAAAATTTAAGTAATTTTTCTGAAATAAGTATAATTCCACGCCATAAACCTTAAGGAAACTCAACAAAAAGTGAAATGTCGAAAAAATTCATGCGTCAACATGATTAACATGATCAACATGACATGTTTTACGCTATTTGAAAGTTTCAAAGTTATTTTTTTGCACAAAAATGAATGATAGATCTTGCTTTCGCTTGTTTTTAGCCTGGAAAACAAATTTTGAAACTTTCAAATAGAGTAAAACACGTAATGTTGATCAAACTGTTAAAAGCATTTTTGCAATAATTTTTAGTTTTCATGCGACGATAACCCAAGGTCACTAATCCGATTTTGGGACAAAAGCATCAGGACATAACCACACTAAACAGAAAGCATCATTTTACAATCAAATATCGGTGGAAAAGTCCCTTTTTCCACTGAAAAGCAACACTGTTAGAGGCAAAAATCTCTTTTGGCCTCTAACAACAGAAGATTTTTGGCCCTTGGAGTACATTAAGAGGCATGCATGGCGGATATATTGATGATATTGACAAATTTGATAATTATCTGATAGAACCTAGTCATTTTTCTTCGTTTCTAAGATCCATCGCCACCAAAACTTTAATTTTTCCTTTATTTTTGTTCGTTAAACATTTCCCCACGATATTTCGGCAAAAATTAATGCAAAACTTTAAAAAATGGAACTTGATTTATTAATTATATTTAAAAATGAAATTATTAAAAGATATTAACCTAAATTTGGTCAAAAATAAATACCCTAGCGCTCAATTTATTGTGTGGAATTATACTTATTTCCAGCCTAAAAAATAAAATTTTATTATATATATTTCTAAAAAATACTTAGAATAAAAAATCAAAATTGTAGAAGCAATAAAACCCGCCATAAACAATAAAGACTCTGCTTTGGTAAAATTCCCACTCTTTTCAAGACAATAGTCTCCTTCCCAGGACCAGAACCTCTGAGGGTGGTGAAGACGACTGTCAAGCGAGTATCTTATAGGACTATTAGTAACGAATAGGCATGCAAGTAGAGAAAGGGAGAACTCTTTCTCTTCTTGGCGGACCGTCGTGCAGTGCAGACGTGTTTAGGGATAGCTCCTCGCGTACAGTCTGGGGCCCACCCCAGTTTATTTGTTCGCAAGCCGGTCCACTCCCCATTTAAATAAAGTATTTATCCGCATTGCCCCCACAAAATGTAGATATTTTATATTGGCATGAGAGGACGTTATGGTCTATGTATGAGTTTTTTCGACATTTCACTTTTTGTTGAGTTTCCTTAAGGTTTATGGCGTGGAATTTTACTTATTTCCACCACTGTATTAAAACGAATTAACACAATATTCAATGAATATTTAACAATATCACTCAAAAAACATGAGAAAAAATTGTTAGTAGTTCAACACAGCTAAATAAGAGTGAAGTAAACACGAAGTTCTGTCATATTTCTCGTAAGCAATTGCTCACACTGAATTTTCAACAAAGCAATTTTAACTCAAATCATATTAAAAATTTAACGAATTTAGTGTTAAAATCTTCCAAAAAGAACAAATATTTAGATAGAATTCATTATTCATCAAATATTGGAATAAAAATCCATAATTTTAATCAATTTATTTTTAGTGTCCAAATTTAGAAACTGTCCAAAATTATGAGCCTTTCCCATAGATACGTTTCAAAAGAAGCAGAATAATTTTATGAATATTGAATCATTATCAAAAATCGAAAAAATGGTTAAAATGGAAGATCGCAATTTTCATCACGATATACACAGAATAGATAAAAAAAACACCTGTTTTATCCGTGTTTCTAGAAACAGGAAAGACATTAATTTCGCTGGATGAGTTGCCCCTTGGCAATACGTATCATTTTTTTTAAATACATTTCTTTAAATTACATGTTAAATAGTGCAATAAAAAATATAAATAAAAATATTAAATAAAATTTAAAATAAAATCAGAGACGGAATAAATATAAAACCCAAATTTATTTTTAGTGTCCAATTTTACCCTCAAAGTGTTCAAATTTAGAAACTGTCCACTATTTAATTCTATCCGTGGCTAATTATGCCCCGGTCTTCCCTATCTATTTTTTTTGACAAAATATTTGCTTTGGAACAGATCGACTCGGATCTTCAAAGATTGGCAGCTATTAGCAATCATCTGATAAATTCCCTGAACTCCCTGCTGCAGTGTACATCAGCACTGCCACGGCAAGGGGCTTTTCGGTGTTTTGCTTCCCTGGGAGCTAATGACGAAGATATCCGAAAGAGGATTATCGAAATGGATGGATTGATGGAGGAAGTTCTGGCTGGATTGGGTGATCACTGTCCGGAAGTGCGTCTGGCGGCTGTTCGATGTTTGCATTCACTCTCACGATCAGTTCAGCAACTGCGGACAACATTTCAGGATCATTCGGTGTGGCGTCCGTTGATGGCTCTGCTGACGGGGCAGCCGACAAATGAGCTACTTACCGTGGTCACATCAACCATTTGCAATCTTTTACTCGAATTTTCACCAGCAAAGGAACCTATGTTAGAATCTGGAGCTGTGGAGATGCTGTGTGAACTGACGAGGAATCAGGATCCAGCATTGAGGCTCAATGGCAGCTGGGCACTCATGAATATGGCTTTCCAGGCGGAGCAGCATGTCAAGACGAAGATAATTAATACCTTGGGAACAGATAGGATTTTTCAATTGCTAGCCGATTCGGACACGCGGGTGATCATGAAAACACTGGGACTTCTGAGGAATTTGCTCAGTAACACCCTTCATATTGACAGCATAATGTCTGAGCACTCAGAAAAGGTGATGCAGGCGGTGAATCTGGTGCTAGATTCGCAGCATCCGAGTGATGTGAAGGAGCAGGCATTGTGTATCATTGGGAATATTGGGGCTGGGGCTCAGGCTACGGACTATGTGATGGAGGATGAAAATACGCTGAGGAAATTGGGGGAGTTTCTCATAAACAAAGATGTGAAGTTGCAGGCGGGGGCGAGGTTTGCAATTGGAAATCTTTTACGGAAGAATGACATCACAGCTCCTGCCAGACGCAATAGACTGAAGGAATTGGGAATACTCAATCGATTGGAGGAATCAAGGCGGCAGGAGCTCTTCGGAACGCATGTCTACGATGAGTAAGTACAATTATTTATTTCTTATTTCTTTATTTTTCAGGAAAAAAAACAAATTATAAATTCGTCGACTTTTTTTTAAATTAATTTAAATTTGCGAAATGAAGTGAATTGTATACAGATATAAAGGAAGTCCAGGAAGTGTCTTCCTTTACTGAGGAAAATTTTGGGAAATAAAATTAAAGTGAAGGGTAGTGAAATGCTGATTAATGAAGATAATATTTTTAAAGGTGTATCAAATATCTTAAACTGTTTGTCCTCTATTGAAATATGTATTTGAATCAATCGTACATTTTTATATTTTAAATTAAAATCGCTTTGATAATCTCCAAAGCGTCCAAGCTTTGCAAAATATTCGTACTTAACTCTTTCGTCTCTTTTGGGACTCTGAGTACCAAAGCAGCATATGAATGTTCTGTGAAAAACAAAGTTTTTTAATGGCTGCGTCTTTTTGGTCAGTAAAAAATAAAATGTGGTCAGTAGAAAATCAAATGTTGTCAGTTAAAAATACAATATGGTGAGTAATAAATAAAATATGGTCAGTAAAAAATTAAATATGGTCAGTAAAAAAACTTAAAAAATCGGAAAAAATTAAATTTGGTCAGTAAAAAATAAAATGTGGTCGGTGAAAAGTCAAATTTGATCAGTAAAAAATCAAATTTGGTCAGTAAAAAATTAAATTTGGTCAGTAAAAAATTAAATTTGGTCAGTAAAAAATCAAATACGGTCAGTAAATAAATAAAGAATCTGTCCAGTTAAAAATCAAATTTTATCATCGTATATTTTGGTCAGTAAAAAATCAAATTCGGTCAGTAAAAAAAAAAATTTGGTCAGTATAAAAAAAAAATTGGTCAGTAAGAAATCAAATTCGGTCAGAGAAAAGTCAAACTTGGTCGGTAAAAAGTTAAATTTGGTCAGTAAAAAATCAAATTTGGTCAGTGAAAAATAAAAATTGATCAATAAAAAATGAAATTTGATCGGTAATTTTCTGTGCTTCGGGAAGTTATCTGTATCGCCTGTTGAGGCAAAGGGAAATTTTCAAGAAAGCTATCAGTAGCACCTATTTAATTTTTGTACAAAATTTATGAAAGACGAAAATATGAAATACGAAATGGTAAAATACGAAATGTACTAAAATACTAAGTTTCCGCAATACTTTTTATCCGGATAAGCAAAGTTTTAACTTCTATTGATTTCCTTTTAGTTTTTTATTGGCTAAATTATTATTCACTGATCATATTTAATTTTCCACTGATTATATTTCACATTTTACTGATTTATGGCTCCGGTACACCTTTTAGATCAGGAAAATTTCTTGTAATCGAAATTCACATATCTTTCTTTCTCAAACGTTTTGAATATGTCTGTCCCATTCTTTCGGGCTCTTCTTCTTCATTTAAACATCAGATCAATTTAAATTTAGTTCAATATAATTTTGAGCGCGAAAGAATGACATAGACATATTCAAAACGTGTGAGAAAGAAAGTGATTCGAATTTTGACTTCATGATTTTTTTTTAGTCTAAAAGGTGTGCCGGACCCATTAAAAAAAATTTACTGAACAAATTTGACTTTTCTCCGACCGAATTTGATTTTTTACTGACCAAATTTTTATTTTATACTGACCAAATTTTATTTATTACTGATCAAATTTTATTTATTTCTGACCAAATTTGACTTTTTACCGACTAAATTTGATTTTTTACTGACAAAATTTTATTTTTTACTGACCAAATTTGATTTTTTACTGATCAAATTTGACTTTTTACCGACTAAATTTATTTTTTTACTAATTTTTTTAAAAGTTTTTTACTAACCATATTTAATTGTTTACTGACAATATTTTATTTTTTACTGACTGAATTTAATTTTTTACTGACCATATTTTATTTTTTACTGACCAAAAAGATTTTGCCTTTTTTAATTATTCAGAACTGATAAAAATCCTATTCTTGTGTATGATTACAAGAATTGACGAAACGTTTACGTAAGCTACCTCCAATATGTATCCGAAAATGAAATAAAATAATCCTTTAATGATGCCAAAGCAGATTTATGGATAGGTCCCCCGAAGGTCCCAAGTCGCTATCTCTAAACATTTGTCCTCCAGACATGCTAACAGTCGCATAGACTGACAAACAGTGTGGCAGCATTTTTCAGAGAAATCGTTTGAAGCGTCTGCTGAGAAAAGTGATCTCCGAGAATCTCTCTCTTCGGATGTTCATGCATTCGAATAATGTGAATTTTCTTTTAGTTTTTCTAGGAGATTTATGGCCTCTGTACACTAGAGAAATTTATGTTAATATTGATGAGCTTTTCCTGCACAAGCGTAGGGAATTTGCTTCAATATGACATACACAAATTTCTGTAGTGTGTACAGTGTAGAGGCTATTACACATATAGGGAGTTCCGCTTTGAATGAATTTCTCGGGACCGAAAAAAAGCCCGCGAATTAACTCCAGTGACACAGTAAAATTGCATATCTGTGGGCTAATTTTTGAAACTGACGCGCTTTCGAGAGAAATTTTTGGTGCCAATTTTTCAGACTATTTTCAGCGCCAACGAATCGAGATTACACTCCAGGGGATTTACAGGGACCGAAAAAAACGCGCAAAATGGCATTATGTATCGATAAAATTTGCATATCCGCAGGGGCTTTCTTTTGAATAAATCGGCCGTAGAACGAATTTCGCGCGGAGTAAAAGCAGTCCGAACAAAAAGATTCAACTGTTTAATAATAGAACTGCATTAACAAACAGTACTTTTTGGCAAGAGTTCTTCAATAAATGGTTAGAATATTAAAAAAAAAACCTTAATAAAAGAAATTAAAGTTTTATTCTGAACATTCTGAAAAAGTAGCAAAATGTTTTCAAATTTCCCGCGTCGCAACTTTGTATACATTCAGGCGTATTTCAAAATGAGTTCATAAATTGACTCACAAAGGTAGGCAAACTTGCATAATTGCATATGCATAATTCCGTCAGGTGCATAATCCCGAAGGACTTAATGCCGGGACTGAGTGTAAATGTATTTCAAATTCACCGTGTCAAAAAATTACATACATTTAGGGACATTTCACAAATTATTTTATAAATGAGCTCCCAATAATAGGCAATTGATATCAAATTATTTCAGCCCGTTTTCTATCAACCCGGAACTTCTTGTAATTATCACATAATTATCAATAATTGATAATTATTTTATATGTAATTATTGCGAATAATGTGAAATTCACATTATTCAAAGGCATGAACGTTCGAAGGGAGGGTACTTTCCCTTATACTGCTGATTTCGAGCAGTAAAAGGTCCAAAAAGTGATGCAGTCTAATAACTTTTAGAAGATATATTATATTATACATAATTTGTACTATAACTAACTTGAACATAATTTGAAAAAAATGTGTTTTAGCAATATTTCGACTCCAAAAGCAGCTAAAAAGCCTAGACCTAGAGGAAGAGAATAATCCAAATCTCGTTCACTGAGAGAAATCCGAAAAAGTTAAAATAACATTCTGGAAATGTTAATTTTTCCCTGCATTATTGATCCAAAATCGGTGTAAATATCACCCTTTTTAGGTGTATTAGGGGTTAAATTTACCCTTTTTCATGTTAATTTTACCTTTAAAAAGGTGTAAAATTAACATTAAAAAATGTTGATATATTTTTACACCTAAAAAGTGTTAAACTTATGAGGAAAAAAAGTTAATCGCACCCTCTTTTTTTTCTCAGTGTTATAATATTCCCTTCCTCTGCTGAGAACTTTCTGGGGAATTCTTCCACTCTGTTTTGGACTCCTCTCTAACCGTTTTTCATAGTGGTATATTTTAGAATTATTTAAATTTTCTTTCACACAAATATTGACTGTTGCTATTGCAATTAGCATCAAACCAGGCCCAAGTATTGCGGATCTGAAGGCAATTCCCTGAATTAGAGGGTTTTCTAAGGGACCAATACGTTTTGGTAATCTCCTGACCATTTCCTATCCAACGCCATTTCTCGTCACCTTCGTAATTGTATCCGCCAATCCAGAAAGCATCTACAGTCATATGCCTTGCGATAACTATAGCGTCACTTAGAGTCTCTATTGACGGAAGAGTCATCTGATAACTTGCACATTTTTCAAAAGCTTCCACCCAAGTAAGCTAAAATGTGTCCACCAAAAAAAGTTCTTCGTGAGTTGTTGTGTATTTTTTCTTAATTAAATCTCTTACTTTGTTTTTGCTTATGAGGATAACTCTATCTTCCAAATAGTGAAAAATCCCTTCATTTGATTCAAATTTAAAGTGTTGACACCAAATTAAAGGAAAAATTGTAAAAATGATGATTAATTTAGCAATCATTCTGAATGTCTAACTTCTAAACGCTTCGATAAATGCTCAAATACTGCTATAAAAACATGATTTGATAGTTATAAACAGCCCTAACACTGGTGATAAGCTTCAAATATAATATTTATAATATAATGTTCATAGTTTGAGTAGTCTAAGAAATTCTTATCTAAAGAAGAAGATGGGGCAGGTTCAGGCACGTATGACTTGAAATTTAAAAATTCAGAGAAAATCGCGGAACTTTGTTTTGAATATTGAGATCGTAAGGTGACTCAAAAAGCCTGGAACAAGTAAAACAAGAAAACATTTTTTAACCAGAATTCGCTTTTATGTTTCAACTAATCCTGTCTGAAATTCATCCTTTGGAAGCTCTCCAAAACAAGTCTCAATTTCACCATGGTGTCACATATAAGATTAATTATGATTAATATGCTCTGAGCTGCGAGAATGGTAAAAAAAGATGGCAGTGTTTTATCTTGTTTCTCTTTCGTGTATCCCCACTTCGTACAAAGTTACAGTAGACGCTCTCTTAATCGGGCATATGTGGCAAAATGTCACCCAAATTATCGATAGATTTGGGCGTCAAAGTCATTGTAAGTTCCACAAAAAGCGCTCAAATATAAGGAATCATGATAAAACAAGGGGAACTAGGGGAAAGTGCCCATGCTTGATACTGTAAAATGATGTCCAAGGTTTGTGATTTTTTTCTGATTAACACACAAACCGAAGCGATTCTTCCACTATGACAAAAAAATGTCTCACTTATTAGGTTCATAATCCCACCTCAAATAGTTCCTGGAAATCCTTAGATTTGTCTCAAGAAGAAAATGGAAATTCAGTGGCGATTTTTATACAAGTTGGGTCCAGGGCCTTCCTGTATAATAATTGATTCGACAATTTGGAGATCCATTTTCACTATAAAAATGTCACCGGATACAAAAATTGCACATCAATATTTAGACGGAACTCTAATCTATCTGCTTAAATCGTTTGTACGACTGGTTATTAGTTTTAAAATCACTTTTATGTAATTTTTCTAAGCCATGTTTTTATGACATTAGGGCACTGGCGAAAACAATTTTTTCACTTTGAGTCCATGAAAATGTCACACTGCAACCTTAAAATTCAGGCAACAGCAGGGTTGAAGGTTATGTCAATTGTCGATAAAATTGGAGGATTAAAATGTGTGTAATTATGAAAGAATGACATCTAATGATAGAGTTGCCACAATTAAATTATCATTCATGGACCCTTCTTAAAATATAGGATGGACACAGGTAGAATTTATGAATTTGTCACCTCCCACAAAAACAGTGTCCCGAAGTAAAAATATTTTTACATAAATATTAATACTGATGAACTCTCTATGTGCCTATGATAGTAGTTTTACTGAACAGCAACATTAATTAAGAAAAAAACTTATGAAATATCGTGTATCAATATTACAGTTTTGGACCTATTTTTGATTTTTGCTTCCTGAAACTAGGAAAAAAGAGCTAGGATCTTAATTTTTTTAGGAAATGTGAGGCTTAGGACCAGCTATTAAAATATATTGCTATGAGTCATAATTATTGATTAACATAGAAAATAAGCGCTATTATTAAGCTTGGATCGTATCAAGCATGGGCACTTTCCCCTACAACGAATTTAAAGAAATTTGCTTCATAATTAAACGTGAAAATTGTCAACAAATTGTTGAAAAAGATCCGATTGAGCGAGAGTCTACTGTAGTAGGCATGAAACCTTTCGAAAACTGACCGAATCACAGTTGGCATGCATGGAAAATTGCTCGAATTGCCTGTAATATACTGAGACCGTCGCCCTCTTTTGACGTTCACGAGTGTTTGGTTAAAATAAATTTAATCTGTCTGAACTGCACCAGCCTTCCCCTACTTTACATTTATACTCCAGATTTGAGCAAATTTCTTTCTTTATTACTTCGCTTATTAAAAATATCAATTCTGAGAAAAAACAACTCGATAATGAAAGCGTTTATTTAATTAAAGAAACAAAAAAATTTCCAATTAAACATTAGTCATTTCTCTTATGAAACTTCTTATATCTGGATGAGCGACATTGGCATAAACTCCAGGAGATGTTGGATCACCGCATCCCAATCCACCGCTTACAATACCCACCAAATGGTTTCTGAAATCCGTCTAAAGAGTACAAAAGGAATTTTAATGTCAATTCAAATTGTGAGAAAAAATTCAAGAAACTTGCCATTGGTCCACCGTTGTCCAGAACACATACATCTCTTCCACTTTGGCCGGCACAGATCATACTGAAAAGAATTGTTATACAATAAATACAACTATAGTTACATTTTAACTCAAAAGCCCTATGAATGAAAACCTATAGCGATTAAAAAATATTATAAGTTTCCATATAAAATTTTTTCGGTGTTTGTCAATTTATATTAGATTACTTTGGATGCCAGAAAACACAATGGTTTAAAATTGCATATAAAGTCTATCAAAAACAAGTGACATAAAATATAATATACATTCTAATGAAATTTAAAAAAGGTAAAAATGAACTTTCTGCTATTTTGTTCGTTCATTTTCAACCGAAAGTTGATTTTTAAAACAACTAGAATAAAATGGGGTAATTTTGAATAGATTCTAAATTTATATTTCGACATTTACTTACTAACTCTTTTAAATCTTTAAAGAGAAAAAGAAATCCACGGTAAAGTATTCTTAAACGTAAGGCAAGTGGTCTTTATGGTCTTTCTTCTATTTTTTTTTTTGCTCATCTGAAACAATGAGGAAATCTCAAAGTTCAACTTATGTCGTTCAGATCACCAATTGTCGTAACTTTTTAATCAGCTATATCAGTAATTCTTTTAACAATCTGCAAAAGTATACGGGCTACGCAAAAATTGCGATTT
This sequence comes from Phlebotomus papatasi, assembly GCF_024763615.1. Taxonomy (NCBI): domain Eukaryota; kingdom Metazoa; phylum Arthropoda; class Insecta; order Diptera; family Psychodidae; genus Phlebotomus; species Phlebotomus papatasi. Next base: position 74,874,645 of record NC_077223.1, read on the forward strand.
CAGTGACGAATAGGTTACGATAATTGCTGATCGAAATGACAGTATGGACTTTGTTCAAAATTATCCCACTTTATCCTACCGTTTGAAGTTTTTGGGGCCAGATCTAAGACAAGGTGAGAGCCTCAAGTGGGTCAGTGAATAGAGTAGTGGCTCTATGACTGTGAGGTCTCGGGCTCAAAGCTGAGTAGCAGCAGAAAAAGATTTCTGATGCCATATCGGCTTCGAATGAATTCGTCCAGTGAATGAATGAATAGTAATGCCAATGGTGCATATTGGCAAAAAAAGTGAATCGCCTAAACCTAAACAATAGAGACTGGTACGAAAAGGAGTTTCGACATGAAAGTGATAGGGGAAAGTACTCTCCCTTCGAACGTTCATGCTTTTGAGTAATATGATGTCATAATAATATCATGTTACACATGATTATCACATAATTATCAATAATTGATAATAAGCTAACTAATATTTGATAGAAATATGTAGGGGAAAGTACTCCCCCGCCGAACGTTTATGCCTTCGAATAATGTGAATTTTAGTTTTCCTAGACACTTACACATTTCTATTAAATATTAGATGGCTTATCATCAATTATTAATAATTCCATGATAATTTAGTATAAATCTCTTACGAAAAACAAAAGAAATTCACATTATTCGAAGGCATGAACGCTCGAAGGGAGAGTACTTTCCCCTACTTCAGTCGATACAAATATTCACTGTTACTGATCCCAAACGCACACCGCGATGGGTTGCTGTGATATAGTAGCGGCACTGGTTGCCCACATGATATGGAGGGTCTACCCGTATCGGGGGATTTCGGTAAGCCGTAATGGAGAACTGACCCCTGGCAAAATCTTATCTTTATATCTTAAGACAAGGTGGCTAGATCAAATTCATAAACTTAGGAACATTTCGGAATCGACTAGGAATACTTTTTGGGAGGCTTTAGAAGTCCTAAGCACATAGGCCTATTAGGGACAGGCGGTTGAAAATGAAGTACGAAGGAATCGTAAAATATTACATACTTGAAAATGAAACAAGAAATTTAGAAAAAATGTAGTAACAATCAAATAATTAAGCGTTACTAAAAGTTTGGTATCTGCAACTTTGAAGCTTTTTAATTAGAAAATTGGGATATTTCTGTGACCTTTAGGATTTATCAAGACGAGATACGAGAAATCGTAGGTTGGATCAGCAACTACGCAATCTGCATTTCTTTTATATCTGCATTTAATGTATTGGACATACTTACGACTTAAGCCGAGAGACGGCTCAATGTACTTATAATCGAAACAATGATTAGACTACATTTCCATTAATTTCCCACTAAGCCGTCTCTCGGCTTAAGCCGTTAATCTGTCTAAGAAGGCATAAGGTCTCGAATAGACTCAGCCTGATCTTCGAGAATATTTAGCTTGTAAAACTTGGTAGTAAAGAATTAGGTAAAGAAATTTATGCAAAGAACCTCTAATTGATCCTAAACTCTCAATTATTGATAGTTTTTATTGTCAAATTTTACAGTCTAAATATTCTTGAGTATCAGGCTGAGTCTATTTGGACGCTAAGGGCCTTGACAGACCTGAGGATTAGCCGAGAGACGGCTTAGCACAATTCATTATATTAGAAATAATGGTCAAACTACATTTCCGACATTTTCCACTAAGTCGTCTCTCGGCTTAAGTCGTAAGTGTGTCTAGGGCATAAGATAATCTGGATAGATAGTCTAGGTGCTGATTCAATTCACGAATTACCGAGCAATTTTCACAGATACTGGGCAAAATCAGGAAAATTTCAAGATTTTGGTATTCTGAAAATAAAAAAAATCCAGATCAAGATGTCAAATCTGTCAAATGTCTTGGAATCTCGAAATGATACAAACGGTGTGAATTTCAAAATTTAGCATTCTGTGCCCAATATTCAGAGTTTCAAAACTTCAAATTTCTTAATTTCTTGAACTAATTAGAAGAACCGTTATACGGTCTACTGAACCAGGGTTTCTGCCGTTTACCTGGGGAGACCGGCAGTGGTAAGTCGGCGGCAGACGCAACCTAAGCACATTTTTGGGAAATAAATAAATGAAAAAAACTTCTCACTCAGAGAAGCTTTTAATTTTTAACAATTTAAACAATTTAAGAGTTACATACAAAATTAACTCTTAATTGTAAAAGAATTGTTGAACAGACTTCTGTTCGTTTGGTACGTTAATCTCAAGAATTTTTGTGTTTGTTCACAGAGAGGCCACAATCAGAACTATTGATTCCCCAACTCCACAAATTTCACCCAAATAGAGACAGGAAAAATTTCTGCTTTCGCAAATGCTTGAACGGGAGGCTTTCACTATCTAAGTGCTCTATCAGTTGAGCTATGGGGGCACTGGCTCTGATTGTCTTTGCCACTGATCCCAACTAACTGAAACCTTAATTGTAAAGCCACTGGGCTTTAAAGTAGGGATTCTAAGGACTCATGGCTTAAGTATCGCGAAACATCAGCTCACCTCACGAGCCGAGGCTCTCAACTCAACAGCCTGAGCCATACTGACTGTCTCTCTACCGATCGTATATGCAATTGTACATTTTAATTTGGAAAGGGAAAAGGAAAATTATGAAAAATTCACTCAACCTTAATGGAGACCGCTTTTATGTTATCCGGTATGTGTCTTGGCTTAACGTTTTCTTAAATTTTTTGAAGGTTTAGCGTGCCTTATGCCTAAGAATTTGTGGCTGTTTGAACAAAATAAAGAATATAAATACCTTTCTGTAATATTTCCTGGATATATGATATTGCAATCGTCGCGAGAGATAATGGGAATGTCGACAAATTGGAGGACTTCTGCGGGATATCCTCCATATTCTGTGGCTCCCCAGCCACTGATAAACACCCTAGATCCTGTTGGGGGTTCAATTTGTCCTACGGGAACTGGTCTGATTCCCGGACCAGCCATAATTCCTGCGGTTTCGCAGACAGCCACGTCAAATTCATAAGTATAATCTTGGGTGAAATTTGGATGAGTAATGTGGCGAGTTATGTCATGAAGTTGACCACCAGTTTCTCTGAAGCGACTTCCCACGCGGATGCGGATCTGTTGGGAGAAATTTGGTCAGATTCTAGATTTTTTGGGGATTTTAAGCGGGTAAGGAGGGAAAGGGATAAGTCTTACCGCGTCCGGAGTGAGAAAGTAGACACAATGAGCAGCTGTGAGGAACCAATGATCAGATATGACAGCACCAGCACAAACAAAGGCATATTCAACGTACTCTATGCCACCGATCCAGGGAAATTGTCCTGCTTGAGCATCTTCTCCGCCAACAATGAATGTCTCGGCGGAAAATGCTTTTCCAGTGAGAAAGATGAAGAATAGGGCTAAAACGATTTGTTTCATGGTTGATGACTGACTGAATTTTTGATTGACTGGAAGGCACTCTGGCCTCAGATTACTTTCAATCTTTGAATCGATATCGATTGCGGGAGGCTTTAGATTTCTTCATTTGTGTCGTAATTTTATGACAATAATTTACAATTGAGAAGCTTACGAGATTCTGATGCGAGTAAAATACCGTTCATTGATAAAAAAAAAGAAGCTAGTTTTGCGGTATCTCAATAGAAAAAAAACCTTGATAAACACTAAAAAATCTGTCTTCATCTCATTTCAGGATCACTTCCCTGATCCGGGAATTTGACTACATGACGTGATGCGGCAATTGGTGGCCGCCACTTGGGAGTTTCTACGTTGATAAGGCAAACAATCAATCGAAATCATCTTCCTGCAAGTATCATTTTTTACTTCAATTGTTTATTATTGTAAACATATTTTTAATTTTTTTTATTATCTAGTCATGCACACACACAAATCTTTCATTATTTTTTTCGCATTTTTATCTTTCATCTTCCAATTTAATATTGTCTCAGTTTATCAGAATCACAATCATCCATCAAAAAAAAAAATCATAATCTATCACGCATTAAATTCTTGTTAAAGGACAAAAAAAAATCTTGAAATGTTCAAATGAATCGACAAATTTTGGAATTAGAATGAAAAGAGACTATTTCAAAATTTCGAAAAAAAAATTATTGTTATTTAAACGGGAAACTCCCATTATTTTGTGACTGTTTTCTTTATTAGAGTTTATTATTACAAAAGTAACACAAAAAGAGTTATTTTTTGCTTCTTTCCAAAAAAAAAGTACACATCCAACCTTTACACACAATTTCTTTTTCCTGAATTTTTGCATGAAAACTTTTTATAAAGAGTTTTGTCTCCCTCAAAAACAGATTTATATAATAAATATTTGCAAGGTGACACCAATAAAAAAAAATAGAAACCCATGATGAGAATAAAAATGACAAGAAAAAACAAATAATTTCAGTGAATAATTAAGAAACAAGTGAAAAATATTTAGCAGTTTAATAATCTTACATAGAATTTTACAGTAATATGGAATTAATGCCAATTTTAAAACACTCTTGATCAATTTAAAAAAATAAATGAGAACATCATGCAAAAATAAAATATAATCCATAATAAAAAAAGCATGTAAAAAAAAATAAACCGGCTTCTCAAGCTATTTCTATGTAAACTCAGCAAAAATCAATTTTTCTCTTTGCAATTTTAACAGAAAAAAAAGAAAATGGTAAAAAGAATAGCAAGTTGTTATATTTATTGTAGGTTTTGTCAAACAGATGTAATTTCTTGGCAGAGTAGTATTGTGTATAACATTTTAGAAAGAATAACCACAGAAGAATATTGTGCAAGAAAAATATAATTGAAAATATGGATTGAATGCTAAAAGAACTTGATTTTATTCTAAATAAGAATTTCATATGATATTCTCTAGAGAAGTAAGTTTAAACTGAAATAATTCTTAATGAAAACAACGTAAACACTTTTCATCAACCTCAAGTTTTATTTGAACACCTGAAGATTGATGGGTGTTGGTTTCATAGTTATCCGGGTCGAAGGACCAAATTATGAAACGGTCTGTTCTCAACAAAGCTTAAGATTAAGATTTGTCTATTACAGGGTTCAGACTTATGGCTGAGACTTAGCGCTTAAGTCACACTCTGAAAAGATCGGGTTGTGGCTAAGCCCAAAAATTTGGAGACTAATACGGGCTTCGGACCTAAGACTTATGCCGGCTTTAGACTGGAGGTTTAGCCCAGTTTCCGAAGGTCTCAAAAATCTAAATAACAGCAATTTTATCGATTTTTCAAAATCTAATGAATCATTTACCCTTATAAATCCAATCCTAAACAACAATTTCCTGAAATATCTTATCGAAAAAGGAATTATAGGAACTGAGCCATATGGCTAAACTTCAGGTGTGAAGCCCGTATTAGCAATATGGCTTTACTGGTCTAAATTCTTATCTTTTGCAATTTTTTGGAGACATTTAATTTAAGATTGGTGTTGGGGACCAAGTCCCCTGGGTCAAAGAAAATCAAATGATAGTGGACTGTATTTATTTTTATTAAGTGGAATCACACGTGGCGGACTGCAAGGACTTGATTAATTATGGCGGCGACTGATTGGCTAATTATACGAATGTTACAATACGAATGTTCGTGGTCCCTAAAATATAAATCTACAGTTTCTATTCATTTCTTTAAACTATAGATAATTCAATCCTTTAATCTCAAACGGCCTCCGTTAGCTTCCATCAACCTCAAGCTTTTTCACGAGTTTACAACCTGTAATTTAATTAATAATCTTTATCCCGACGCCATTTTGAATTTCTTTCAATCGTCTATCAAACCTACCAAGTTATATAACTTTTTATCCTGACTAAGGACCTAGCTTGATCGTCTTCCAAGGAGTTCAGCCAAACTTATTACAATAAATACTACTAAATTACTTAGGTTTTTAACATGAGAAAAAATATCCTAACTTACGTAAATTCATTTCCCAAATGTATTACACAATTGCACGTCACGCCACGCTTTTCACAAAAAGACTGACAAATGTGCCGGAAGGGCTTACATAATAAACTTTCAAATATTTCCGCCAGTTGGCGCTCGCGTTTCCCACATGGATTACAGTAGGCTCTCACTCAATCGGACGAAAAATGTTGTTGACAATTTTCACGTTTAATTATGAAGCTAATTCGCTCAAATTCGCTAATCCCAAATCTATCGATAAACCGGATGACATTTTTTCCCAAATGCCCAATTGAGAGAGAGTCTTCTACTGTATTAAAGATTAATGACCTATTAGTTTCTCAAAAAGCAAAGATATTACTCGCTATTCAGGATTTTGAGATCATCGGGAATTGGGCTAAACCTCTAGTCTGAAGACCGCTTTACTCCATTCAATCTTAACTCCCACCAAAGGCGGCCCTCCAGCTTTGTATCACGACTTGTGCCTCAGGTACATACACAGCGCCGTTTCTATATTGCGGCAGACCAGCCTTGCTTGGATCAGTAACAGTGAATGTGTGCCTATTTGTATCGACGGATCTCTTTAAACCGAACTCGTTTCTGTATCTGTACCAGCCTTTCTTGTTTATGCGGTTCAGTTGGGCATAACTTTTCATCGATTCACTGGACTTATTCGATACCGCTGCTGAAAAATCCGCAGCTGCCAAATTTCGAACCCGAGACCTCACAGTCGTAGAGACACTTACTCGACCAACTGATCCACTGTGACTTTCAACAGAGCTTACTAGAGTTGATTTCTTCTGTTTTTGCTTTGCCACTCATGGACGTAGGGGAAATATCCATGCTTTACACGACCCCAAGCTTCATAATGACCAAATTTTTCCTATGTTTTTCAATAAATGTGACTCATCGCACCCATATTTTTAAAAAAAAAACTTGAGGAAAGTACCCAGTTACATCGTATCCATTGCTTCCAGTGAAACTCATCGTTTGACTTCTGCAACATAATTACACAATTTTTCCAAAATCCAAATTTTGTAAAATATATTGTGGAGTCACATTTATTCAGAAACATTGGAAAAATTTAGTCAATATGAAGCTTGGAACCGTGCAGCAAAGCCTGGTTACTTTCCCCTACCCAGGATTTCATTTAATTTTCCTTTATTAGTCTGCTCTATCAGTTTTCTGGGGTTTGAAGATAATTTTGCCAGGACTTTCGATTGTACCCATTTGGTGAAACGCCTTCACCAAAGTGAGGAGTCCAATGATGTCTCCTCTGATCGAAGAGTACAACCCGTTCCCCTGGGGGCGCTCTCTACTCGACGTCGAGAGAGAGAGAGAGAGAGAGAGAAAAAATGCTGGGACAATTCTTAGCTTTCCATAATTTCATAAGTTAGTCTTATCATTGTTAAATAGTGTTAATAGAATCTTCTTTATCCCTTGATCCATGAAATTCTAATAATTTGTGTGTAGCATATGCTTCATGTCCTTCATGTCAGTTGAATGAATCCAAGGAATAATGGTGCTATTCCAATGAAGAAATGAGCATGTTTTTTTTAGCACATTACTGTTCTCGAGTACTAAAAAGACCATGACTCTTCCCACATGTTGTTTCAATTAATGTCAGATGGCATTGTGATCGGGTGAAAGCTTGCTCGGCGAGAATATTCGAATTTGGATTTCGGTTGGGAAATCGACAAGATTAATTTAATGTTTTCACTTTCATAGTATTTTGTACATTTTCTTTATCATGATTAAGAAGATGTAAAGTTCTTCTCTACACAAAAACTTTATATTTTCCCCATTCCTCCTCGTGTTTCAAAATCACCAAATAGTCATGACAGGAACCGACACAAAAAAAAGTTTAACCGAAATCCGAATTCGAATATTCCCTCCGAGCAAGCTTTCTTTCATCTGACATTCAGTCGTGCGAGTAACCTGTCATGTCAGCTTGGTGGCGTGGCGTGATGCAGTTGGATGGCCGGGAGTTGACAACTTTAGCCCCAACCGATTTTCCAAGGCTTTCCATGAGTTTTCCCGTAAAAGTGGGTAAAAGTCGGCGAGCAGCATTAATATTCTCTACTCATTATTTTCCTTGAAATGACGTATGGGAACAGATATGATCTTTTTTAGTACTTAAGAACAGTAATGTGCTAAAAGAACATGGTCACATTTTCATTGGAATAGCACCATAATGCTTTACATTTCACATTTATAAAAACTTTTTTTGACTTATTTGAAGGTTTAATTATTTAGGATAAGTATGCCAAATTTCGGCATAGTTGCAAATAAGCACCGAAGTCCTAAGTTTGAAATGCAATATTTTTAATTCATATTGATATTTCTTGTTCCTTCCTTTTCAGGAGGGTTGTGTGGAACCTTGAAAACTAGTTTATCATTTTTGTTTTCTTTAAATCACTTTCTAAAATATTGAAAAATTAATAAAAATGTGCACATTGCTTTGGGTAGTATTCCGGCCACTTTGAGTGAAATTCCGGCCGAAATTAGCAGCTGGCCGAAATTTGGCACACTTACCCTAAGGTTTACTTCATTATTACTTACAGACTTTCCTAAATTCATCAAAAAAGTTTTGCCATTCTCTTGAGCATTATGGTGCTATTCCAATAAAAAATAAACGTGTTTTTAGCACTTTACTGTTCTCAAGTCCTTCTACATAATAGACTTTTTTTTGTATTGGTTCCTGTCACGACGGTTTTCCCCAGTCCTCACCGGTCGATGTTCTAAAACCAGAAATCAGTTGTGACAGAAACCAATACAAGAAATGTCGATTATGTAGAAGCACTTGAGAACAGTAGTGCTAAAAAAATGTTAATTTTTCTTTGGAATAGCAACATTATGCTACATTTCCAATTCAGTTTTTTTTTTTTTTATAAACGAGTGTACGAAAGGTAGGGTAAGTGTGCCAAATTTCGGCATAGTTGCATGCAAGCGCCAAAGTCTCAAGTTTGAAATGTAATATTTTTAATACAAATTGAATTATTTTATTACTTCTTCTGAAGGAGTGTTCCCTGGAACTTTGTAGACAGTTTATCATCTTTATTTTCTCTAAAATCATTTTTAGTACATTTTAAAATGAATAAAAATGTACAGACATAGCATTGGCGGCCTATTCCGGCCACCTTCATTCTTATAGTTCCTTGTTCTTCCGGAATTCCACCAATGTCTTTTTCAAATCATCTTGTTCGTCGATGCGACATTTTTTTTGTTATTTTTTGCATAGTATAGGGTAAGTCTGCCAAATTCCGACCACCTTTTTTGTTCCTCAAATTTTCATGAATTTTTAGTTTTTACATACTCCAGAGATTATACAATGCAAAAGAATAACAAAAAATGTAGCTTCGACAAACGAGATGACGTGAAAAAGATAATGTAAGAATTCCGGAAGGGCACGGAACTATGAGAATGAAGGTGGCCGAAATAGGGCACCAAAGCTATGTCTACATTTTTATTCATTTTAAAATGTATAAAGAATGATTTTAAAGTAAATAAAGACGATAAACTGTCTACAAGGTTCTAAGCAACACTCCTTAAGTAGAGGGAATGAAAAAAATCAATTTCTATTAAATATATTATATTTCAAACATGAGACTTTGGCGCATGCATGCAACTATGTCGAAATTTGGCACACTTACCCTAATCTGTAGAGTATGCAAAAACTGAAAATTCATGGAAATTCGACAAACAAAAAATGTGGCCGAAATTGCAAGCTGGTCGGAATTTGGCACACTTACCCTATGCTTTAATTTTGAAGCAATTTCTTTCATTGCGATCATGCTTTCGTCGCTCAAGAGATCTTGAATCACCTAATGTTGTAGATGTAAAGTACTGCTTTTATGTTTGTTGGGAGAATAAGAAAGGCCTAAAATAACTGTAATAATTATGGCGATGTTTTTTTTTTCTAAAAATCTTATTGCATGACACTCGAAAAATCATCAATAATACAAGTTCTTTTGGCATTCCAAATCCCTCTCTAAACAGATAATTTATAATTCCCAAAAAATATTGTATACCGTATCCTTAAAGGAAAAAAAAAGAAAATCAATGGCTTAGAACAAATTTTGCAACAGAATTCTTTTGTGCAGAAAATTTACAGACAGAGAATGAGAGGAGGAAGATGTGAGGCAGAAGAGAAAATCATCTAATTGCATTAAAAAAGAAAATTGAACAAAAAATAATTTATTCAATGGATTCAATGCCTTTTGTCGTGCCTGCTTCTCCTGTCGCTGCCTTTGTCCCCGCGACGTCGCTTGTTGAGCGGATTGCGGGGATCGTAGACATCGTACCAGTCATCTTGCTTCGTAGCAGCATCCTTGGCCAGTACTGGGAGTTTCTCCTCAAAATGCAATTCATGGGAAAGCCAATCGTCTCCCTGGATGTCAGCATCATCATCTGCAGGAGGAGTTGGCTCTGACGGGGCTTCTGAGTGTTTTTCCTTCATCGTTTCGAGTTTGTTCTTGAACTTGGCCAGAAGGGAGAGAGTGAAATTTTCCCTGGAGGCACCTTTCCGGGGATGGTTTTTCTTCAGGGCATCGTATTTGCCCTTTTCCGAGAGATACTCTTCCAGCAGTTCACTTCGCTGCTTCTTCTCCTCCTGGACTGTTCGTTCCTTGTCCAGGAGATCACTTTTGCGCTTCCTGTCTTTCTGATACTCTTTGCGTACTTGTAGGATTTCCTCACGAATCCTCTCTGCGTCTTTCTTCCTCTGGGCTTTGCGCTGCTTTTCCTCATCGAACAGATCGTAGTCAGCATCGGAATCCGAGGAGTCTTCCTTGATTGGTTTATCTGGAGATTTTTGGGCTTTTTTGGTGGATTTTAGTTTGTTCCTGACACTTTCGGCCGTCTTTTTGACCTCTTCTTCATCTTTGGCTGCCCTGGGGTCTTCCTCGATGTCCGGAGTCGATGATTTATCCCTCTTCTCCGCCTTGAGTGTTTCCCGGCTCAGCTTGGGATCCTCAACGGCATCGTGCATGGACTTAGCCTTTCCGGAAGACTTCTTTACAAATTCCATTGTTTCCTCTTCATCCTCCTCAGCTTCTGCGCCAAAAGAGAGTAAACCGAAGTTCTTAACGCCCTTCTCCCTGGACTTACTCTCTTTTTTCTCTTTCTCCTTCTCGGGCTTTCTGGTCACTCGAGGTTCAATATCCTCGAAAGGATTGTGCAAAATCTCAGTTTTTATTATTTTATGCGGATACACTGGTCTCTCTTCCTCATCCACGAGCCCCTCTTCGAGCTTCAGCATATTGAATACCGTGTCTCCTGTTACTTTCCCAAAGATCGTATGCTTGTTCTGGAGCTCCGGAGTAGCTGCCAGAGTGAAGAAGAACTGTGAACCATTGTCATTGGGACCTGAATTTGCCATAGCCACGAGCCCTCTTCTCGTAAATCGCAGCCTCGAGTGGAATTCATCCTTAAAAGGAGCCCCAAATATCGATTCTCCGCCTGAACCATTGCCTTCAGGGTCCCCTCCTTGGACAATAAACCCCTTTACAAGTCTGTGGAAGATTGTGGAGTTGTAGTAACCCTCCATGCACAGTTGCACAAAGTTCCGGCAAGCTTTCGGGGCTTCCCTGGACCACAATTCAATATCAATATCCCCCACGGAAGTCTTCAGGAGCACCTACAGACCAGCAAATTCAATTTTTAACCATCCCAGAAAGATTTCTGGCATACACTTACCTTCCCCGAGGTGGGGGGCTCCTGAATATAAATACTACTCATCCTGAAGGTGTCTTCCTGGCCAGAAACACCAAGAAAAACCCTCAAACGTGATTCCCTAACGTTCCCTTGTCAATCCTTGATACACTTTTTGACCACGCGGCGCTGCCATCTTCCCCTCCAATTCAAACCAAAAGAAAAAACCGTTGAAATCCCAGATTGAAAAACATTCTAGAAAAAAGCTAAATTTATTTATATCATGTTAATTCATCACAATTATTGTGTTAATAATTTTTCTTCCTTAGTTTTTTTTTCACTCTATACTTGGAATAGACTATAAGAACGATTTTGGACATGAATCCACATTTTTAACTCCCAACTTCCTTCTTCGAAAAGTTAAACACTTAAAATAGTTTTCTTTTTTTTTTAATTATTACTGATACTAGAGATTTTTTTTCTTATTACCCTTACACATCTAAGCACATTAAGGCAAATGTTCTTTTTTGAATTTTTTTACGATTTTTTTTTCAATGTTTTTATTGGAATATCTAAAAATTATTTCACGAGTTTACATTACATTTTAAAAATTTTTTTGGCAATATTTTTGCAATGAAATTTTTCTGCTTCAATTCATTAATTTCTCTTTTTGCAGAATCTGCGCCTAAATGAGTCCAAAAAGAATAACTGAAAATATATTCGCAATTATTCTACTTTTAAACTTGTGTTTTTTCTTCTTTTAGTGACTTTCGTCTTGAAATATCTTGCATTAAATTCTTTCTTTTTCCAAATTCTATTTATTTACAGTAGGTTTAGCATTTTGTGAATTTCCCATTGAATAACACTGTATTCTTTCAAATTTCAGAAGAAAATTATACAGCATTCTCTTCCCTTTGCTTTTGCTTGATCAAGAGGTTATTTTAAAAATGTGAGGTTAGGTCATGTATAACCTAAAAAATATAGGATCCGTGATTTTTTATGGCAAAAGCTCACATCATTAGCTATAGAGAATTTCTGTAACTATTTTATTATTTTCTTAAATTTACGAGAGGTTATAAGTGATTTTGTCTAAAATCTTATAACCTACAAGTATCAAGCTTCTAAATTCCCATATTTTTGCTCATCTGAGGATTTTCTTTGCAATCTCATAACTGAGGTATAATAAAACAATTTAATGTACTGACCGTCCGTACTGACGTTATGGTTTTTCAGTTTTTCTATTCGCTATTAAACATTTTCTATGTTATGATTTTAATCCAAGTTCTGAGTTTTATTTCCCAGTTATCTTAGATGTATTTATTTTAAAGACATTTGAATAAGACCTTATTCTCGAATTTTTGGAATAAAAAGACTTTTGACTACACAGAAAAAAAATATTTTGTAAAAATGTTTGTAAATGTTTGTGGATTCCTATGGGGGAGTTACAAAATACTCGTGAATCGTATAACCCACAAACAAGTTGGTAAAATTTTGTACTTTTTTTTACAAACATTGGTCGTAAAATGATCATTTGACGAACATTTTTGGAACTTTTACAAACATTTGTTCGTAAATGTTCGTAAACACACAAAATTTTACGAACATTCTTTTTGCGAACGAAAATGTTCGTCAACGAACAATTTTTGTGAAAAAATACAAAAATTTTACGAACTTGTTTGTGGATTATACGATTCACGAGCATTTCGTAAGTCTGCCATAGGATTTTACAAACATTTACGAACAATTTTACAAAATATTTTTTTTTCAGTGTAGATGGCTTTATCAAATTCAGAATCTTGTCTTGGAGTTCAGTTGAGATCGGATGCGAAGATCTTCCTAAAGCTGGCAGCTTACTAGATCATGCATCAAAAAGTATGTTTTGAGATTTTGAGGTTATGATCTACATAACCAATAAAAAAACTCTAAAGTTTATTGGCCAACAAATGAAATAAATTCTTAAAAACAATTCAAAATAACTTGTAGACCTCCGGGATAAATGTATCTGTGTTCTTTGACCTCCAACTTGAAGAACTCTTTAACCTTATTGCTTCTATATATTAGAAAAACTTATGTCCATATTGAAGAATTTCTCCTACACAAGCATGGGGAATTTGCTTCAATATGGATATAAATTTCTCTAGTGTGTAGATTCCATTGGAGGTCACTGAGAGAAATCCGAAAAAGTTAAAATAACATCCGGGAAATGTTTATTTAACCCTGCAGTATTGTGCCGAAATCTGTGTAAATATTACGCTTTTTAGGTGTATTAGGGGTTAAAGTTACCCTTATGTTAATTTTATCCTTAAAAAGGTGTAAAATTAACATTAAAAAATGTTGATATATTATTACACCTAAAAAGTGTTAAAGTTGTGAGGACGAAAAGTCAATCGCAGCCCCGTTTTTTCTCAGTGGTATAACAAAACAATTTAGTGTATTAACGTAATATTTTTCCAGATTTCCTACACTATATTTACCATTTTTAGGTTATGTTTCAATCCTAGATCTTTCTTCTATTTTTCAGTTATCGATGTATTTCTTTTAAAGACATTACATATTTCCAAATTTCCTGTTCAAAATTTTCAGGTTGCGTTAAACATAACCTTACACTGCTAACTAATTTCTTGGCTAAAGAATTAGACCACAAGAGAATATCTTCCTTTTTTGCAAGGTAACCTCATACATAACCCCAAATTCTCTACTCTTCATAAAATTAGAGAATTAGCCCCATATGTTTAGTATGCCACTGTTTTTGAGGTTTTGTCCAACATAACCTCACATTCTGAAATAACCTCTTTGCTATTATTAGACATTGAGAAATATATCAATTGAAAAAACCTTCAAAAAGAATAGTTACATGAAGTATATTTCTAATGCCTACAAAGTTGACTTGAAAATATAATAAAAAATATAATAATAATGTGTGATTAATTGAATTACAAACGGTGCAGTAGTGAAAATGAATAGTTTTCTCTCAATTCTATTAAAGAACATTTCAGTTTTCCTCCTACGATATCTTCTATGATTTTTTTTCTCTCATAACCTCACTTTCCTCTTACAATTAACATGTCTTTGTATGCTAAGAAGTGTTATTATATAATATTCATTTTTAAAAATAATATTATACCGCATAAGCAAATTCATTCATGAAATGTGATTAAGAAAAGGAATAAAATCGTCATTGAGTCTTTCAAATGTTTTCTTCATTGATGCTTCTATTTTAAATCTTCAATAAGAATATCTCAAGGGAAAGTTCTTTTTGAAACCCTTTAACTTAAACCCATTTATTAAACTTAACGCGTAAATATTTTTCTTCTTCCTCTCTAAAGTAAATGCAAAAAGTAAAATCAAATAAATCAATTGGTTTTTTTTTCTGCAAAGAAATCTGTGTAGAAATAAATTCGCAAGTCAGTGTTTTTCTTTTTCTTTAAATCTCTTTCCTTTTGCACTTCAGTGCCGCGCCATCTTTACTACATCATCACTGGGAAAGGAAGAGCATTGAAGCAAGCATTTTCTGAGAAACCACGCCCCCTTTTCTCTTCATCAGCCCACTTAATCCTTGCAAACTGACGTATCCATAGGACTGGCTGGCTGGATGAAAGCACTATTGCTGCCTGGGAAGGAAATACTCGAGGATTGCTGGGGCGAAATGGCTGCTGGAGCTGTTGCCTGTGCGGCACCGGTTCCCCCAGCCTGAGCAACAGTCACAGACGGATGCACTCCACCAGTCATACCGCTAACACTCATTGTTGCCGCGGCCCCAGATGTCGCCACTGAGGCGCTATTTGTCACACCGCCAAGAGATGGCGTTGGAATTGCTGGCTTTATGAATCTCTCACTCGTGCGACGTCCCTAGAAAAATTTCACACTCCACTTTCATCCTACTGTCTTTCCTTCTTAAATCTTCAATCTACACTCCCAACAACTCTTCCCACACTTGAAAAAAAATCTATTAAAAAATAAACTACCAATCTATCTAGAGGAAGTAGACATTACTATAAAAGAAATTTAAAAATTTCCATACAACAACAAAAAAAATGCAACAAATAATTTACTTTTCACGACAAGAACAAGACTCTAAGTAGAAAAAAATAGAACAGATAAAAAAACAAAAGAGGAAGAAAGGTAAATTATAGTGAGAGAATAAAATTTAAAAAAAAACTCACAGAAATGGGTGCTGAAACAATAGGATGGAAAACATTGGCCAAAGGAGTGGACGATGGAGGCACCTGAACAAATGGAAGATTCTCAATTTTGTTGTGACTCCAAAAACAACACATGACAATTTTTTTTCCGTAGAATAAACAATTTGGTAAAAAAGGTTTCTATTGGAGTTTTATATAAAAAAAATGGATATTTTAAAACTGGGTGTCATCAAAAAAATTCTCAGAATAGCGTCCTTCGTGAAAGAGTTTTTATTTTTATTAAGCAATATTATGCCAAGCGCACAACAGCTTTTGTTTTGTAAACACGTTTTTAGAACTGTCTATGAGAGTGAGCGAGATGACTAAATTAATATCTCACTCACTCTCAGTGAAATGTTAAAAACATGTTTACAAAATTACATATGAGAGTGAGCGAGATGACTAGATTGAGATCTCACTCACTCTTACTAAAATGTCAAAAACATGTTTACTAAACAAAAGTTATTCTGCGTTGGGCATTATGATCAGCGCACAATAACTTTTGTTTGTAAACATGTTTTCAAAATTTTCCATAAGAGTGAGCGAGATGACTAGATCTAGGTCTCACTCACTCTCATTGAAATGTCAAACATATATTTACAAAAAATTACACCAATTAAATATGTATAGGAGAAGTGTGCCAAATTTCGGCCAGCTTCTAATTCCGGCCACTTTGAGTGTAATTTCGACCATGCAAGTAAATTAATTAAAATTATGTATGTAATATTCCAATAAGTCAATGAATTCATTTTGGTTTTAAATATTTATTCATTTTAGGATGTAGTAACACAAAGATTGTTAAATTTTAGGTAATAATTTAAATTTAAATTGCGTTGTAAAAACTCAGTGTGGAAAGAGTCTTACAAAAAATGTGACAAATCGATTGTGTTTCTAGCAGTCTCACGATTTGTGGTGAAGTGCAAAAGGTTTTCCTTCGGTGTTTTTCATGAAATGGCCTCAATTCTGAGACCAAAATCAAGATCAAAATTTCAAGCTATCAAATATTTCCAAAATAAAGATTTCATATTCTGACGCGAGGCATTTATGGAACTTAAAATGTCTAAGAACCAAGATTTCAAGATTTTCCTCACTTAACGAAACGTAATTTCTGACAAATAACTTCATTTCTTTGCCGAATTTATTGAAATTTCGCCATATAGGGTAAGTGTACCAAATTCCGGCCAGCTTGCAATTTCAGCCACATTTTTTATTTCTCGAATTTCCTTGAATTTTTATGTTTTGCATACTCTAGAGATTAAACAATGCAAAAAATGTCGCTTCGACGATCAAGATGATCTGAAAAAGACATTGTAAGAATTCCGGAAGGGCACGAAACTATGAAAATGAAGTTGGCCGAAATAAGCCACCAATGGTATGCCTATATTTTTATTTATTTTAAAATGTATTAAGAACGATTTTAGAGAAAATAAAGACGATAAACTGTCTACAAGGTACCAAGCAAAACTCCTTATAAAAAAAGTTACAAATATATTGTTTGTATTAAAAATATTATATTTCAAATTTGAGACTTTGGTGTTTGCATGCAACTATGCCGAAATTTGGCACACTTACCCTAAATTAGAAAAAATAATTATAGGTTGTATTAAATAATATATGACAAGATATTATCGGGAATAAATAAAGTGCACACAAAACTTGTAACGTGTGATAAACCCTAGAAATGCCTATGCAAGATGTCATTCTTTTCAGGTATTCTTAGGCTGATGTACTTAAAAACGTACATCTAGAACGTTTTGAACATTTTGAACCATTACGATTAAATTACAAGATCAAACATAGTATTTTTCATAGTCATTCTCTTTTTGTATCATCTCTTATAGAAACATTCATCAAAAACGATTTCCGCACGAAACTCTTCAAATTGTTAGTATCTTGAAAATTCCAAGCACCTCCGAGAGATTCTTGGAATTATTTCAAGAAAACAAGAAATTTGACATCTTGAAATCTTGAAATATTGGTTCCAGAATGGCAAATCTTGATATCCACACGGTTTGTGTCTTGGACTTCAAGATTCCAAGACATTTGACAGATTTTACATCTTGATCTTGATTTTTTGATTTCAGAATACCAAAATCTTGAAATTTTCTTGATCTTGGTCTCAGAATTGAGGCCAATGGGCACTATTCTGCGAATAACGATAAAGATAAAGTTTCAAAATAAGGATTTTAAAAATTTCAAGATTCAGCATTCTGCGATCTTGGATAAAAAGTCGAGGAAACGCAAATAAAGATTTCAATATCCAAACTTTTTTGGTACTTTAGTCAACCAAGCCAATTTCTTGGTAGGAGTAAGAGATATTTTTTCTAGTTAATTTTCACGACAAGGAGTGAAAATTTTCTTTTAAAATTGTGGTGGACGAGGAAAATCTTTCCTCGTTTCCATAGCATGGAGCAGTTTCCATAATCTTTGTTGAACTATAAAATTTAGAAGAGAATAAATTCAGTTCAGATTTTTAATTCATCAAAATTTTACTGTCTTCTGGAATAGTACATCTTTTCGAAGTTATATGACTGAATACGAGTGTTTTTTGTTGAAATAAAAAAAAAAATTGTATTTATTGTGTTCCTAATGTATTAGCGTATTACCCTCGTTATACTGCCTCTGCATCCTTAAATTTTCTAGTAAATTAAAAGAATATTGAGGTTAGAATCACCTTGAAATCTTGGGCGCAGAATACCAAATCTTGAAATATTTTTATCCAAGCTAAAAATAAAGATATTTGACAGCTTTATTTTGAAATCTTGATTGTAGAATACCAAATCTTTATATTTATTTTTATTTCTTTATATTTATCTTAATCTTTATTCGCAGAATAGAGCCCAATATTTGCTTTTCAAAAAAATTTGAATCTGGAAAATTTTAAACTGGAACTGGGGATTAATCAACTTTATACACTAAAAATTCTTCATAAATAAAAATGGTACAAATCTATTCTCATGCTGTGGAAGAGAATCAATAGAAATACCAGAAATGTTATCTCTCAACAAAATTTTCTACATTTTTGTTTCGGAAGAGAAACATTTTTAAACAGTTCTGTAATGACTTTTGCAAATGAATCTTTCACTTGAAAAAAAACTCCCACACTCAGAGAAATCCCATAAAGTTACACACAATCCTCTTGATTGTTGTCTTCTTCTCTCGCGTTGAATTTTACTACTGCTCAATAAACACAACTAAGGCAAATAATTGCGATTTTATGGTCAAATCAGAAAAACTTTTTACAGTCTCTCGCTTGGCACATTTTTTTCTTTTCTTTTATTCCTCTTTCACGAGAATTTACGCTCAAATGAGAAAATTTTGGGGGGGCGGGTGGTGAAATGGTCGAATAATCATAAAATAAATAATAATAAAAAAACTGTGAAGAACAGATGGAAAAAGTGATGAAAAACATTGGAATGGAACTCACCAAAAGTTGTCCACATGAGGCACAGTAACGACTTGCGGTGCCAGGACTGAGTGGTCGGCTACTGGATGGACTGTAGGGCACTGGGCTGCTGGTTGTGCGCTGTCGATGATGCTGCATACCGGCCAGAAGTCCACCGCCACCGCCTCCACCTTCACCTGTGTACAGACGCTCCTCCTCCATCTCCAGCGAGGATTCCGACTCGGACAAATGACGACACAGTGCCTCACGCCTCTCCACCTCCAACTGCAGCTTCCTCTGTAGACGCAAATTCTCCTCCCTCAGCCCAATGCAACGTTCCTCCTGGGCAAATTGAGCCATCTTCTCCTGCGTCTCCTTCTGAGCTGCCGCCAAATTGGCCCTCAGACGTACAACTTCCGAACGCAATGTCTGAATGTGTGAACTGAGATTTGATGCTGTGTCACCATTTGTTGCGGCCGCCAATTCCTCATACTTGGGACTCGTAGGATCTGACACCGGTTGATCCAATTTAATCTGCAATGACCTCTTCTCTGCCTCCAACTTATCCATACGCTTCCACAATTTATTCACCAATGCCTCCTGTTCCTGCTCCAATGTATTCTCTAGTTCAATCATCTCACGCCTCAGCTGCTCCAAATTTGTCTGTTTAGCCAATGTCTCAGCCTCTAACTTTTCAATTTTTCGCATCAATTTATTCACCAGACACTCCTGCTCTTGCTCCAGAGTCTGCTCCAACTTACACTTTTCCTGACGCAATTGATCCAACTTCCGTGACAAATCATTTGTCAAACACTCTTCCTCACGCTCATAGTGATGTGCAAGAGTCTCCTTCTCTTTCTTCAATGCCTGAATCTTTTTTAGCAATGTATTGGAAATGTACTCTTCCTCCTGTTCAGCTTTTGCTTGCTAATAATTCGACGTTGGAAAAAAGTAGCACAAATATACTTTACCATAATTATTATTTTTTTGTACGGGGAAGTAGAACTAAGCCCCGCCCATATTTAACATTATGTCACGCCCCTTTCTATGTCCATGTACGACTTAAGTTACATTTTGTGCTAAATTCCGAGAGAAAGACCCCTACCATTTCGAAGGAGATTAGACGGACAAGCAAAAAATATTTATGAAAAAATAGACCACGCCTCCCGTCATACCTTTTAACCCTTTAAGGACAATTGGGTCACCGGTGACCCAAAAACGAAATTTTCCTACGGCCTTCTAAAGCTATGTTTTGCTCTAAAAAGTGAGAAAAAGTGACTTTTTCAAACCCCAAATTTTTGATCCTCTCGTCCTTAAAGGGTTAACCCTCTATCAGATACTAAATCACATTTACAGCGATTACAAAGTTTTTATTAATTTAAAATTGTTTCAGTGCATTTACCCATAGTTTTACTGACATTTCTTCTCAAGGTAAATGTAAATTTAAATGCCGTACTGTAAAGTACGCTAATCCAGGCGCTTCGCTATGTGGATCATTATGACTACGCTAACTGGATAAAATCCACTTAAAATAATATTTTTATTTTTATTTCCGTAATATAGTCACTACAGTAACATAATATAACTATTCAACTTTGAGAAAAAGCAAAAATAATATTTTTATCCGTTAAATAAGTGAGTGTAACCAACTCATTTCCAACTTGTGCCTACTGTGTTCTGTACTAAAAACTTTCTTTCAGAGATAATTTCTGATTAAGACATTCCTATAAAAAATTTCAGTCCCGGTCAAAATCTTGAAAAAAAAACAACTTTAAACTATCACAGATAGTCCCACGATGCCGCCTGCGATTGTTAGAAGTTAAGTTTCTGTGTTTTGGGTAAATTATTCTACAAAACATTCTCTGTTATAATTTCGCCCTTTTGAGGATTTTAACCATTCGAGATTTAGGCTTTCGGAGTTTTGACTTTTCAAGATTTTAGCTTTTCAGGATTTTGGCTCTTGAGATTTTACCTTTTTGAGCTTTTGGTTTTATGGGATTTTGGCTTCCGGGAATTTGGCTTTGGGGATTTTGGCTTTTCGATATTTTGGCTTTTGGGATTTTGACGCATTCGGAATTTCCACCCAATCGGGATTTTGGATTTTCGATATTGTGGCTATTGGGATTTTGGACCCATTCGGGGTTTTGGATTTTCGGGATTTTGGTTTTTCGACATTTTGAATTTTAGGATTTTGACCTATTTGAGATTTCTATCCAACTAGGAATTTAGCTTTTGGAAATTTGATCCATTCGGGATTTCCACCCAATCAGGATTTTGGATTTTCGAGATTGTGGCTATTGAGATTTTGGACCAATTCCTCTCGTTCAGTAATAACCTTCCCGATTTGAGAGCTCTCTCCGGTTGAGGTTTTTCCTTTACCGATTCGAAGGTATATCAGAGAGAACTTACCTAAAAATCCGTTGGAAATTCGAACGTTTAAACCGAAGAGTTACACAAAAGTGAGCAAGTTCATCAAAAGGACATTTCTTTAAATGAAATAGCATTAAAGACATTCTTTCATTCTGAAATTCCACAAAATTCCATAAAAAATCACTTTTCGTAGCAAATTTTCGCACACTGTTGTTGAGATTGTTGACGATTGAAGTGTCAAAAATATCGAAATTCGAAATGGCAGAACAATCAGCGCTAAAGCGGCGGGTATATGAACTTGCACTTTAGGCTTCCGGTAGATATTCGAATAGGTTTGGCTTGGCTTTGGGGTGGCTTTGTCTCTTCGAAAGGTTATTACTGAACGGAGGATTTTCGGGATTTTGGCTTTTAAAGATTTTGACTTTGCGAGATTTTGGATTTTACGATTTTGACCCCTTCGAGATTTCTACCCAACTGGCATTTTGGCTTTTCGATATTTTGGCTTTTGGGAATTTGACCCATTCGAGATTTCACCCAATCGGGATTTTGGATTTTCGAGATTGTGGCTATTGGGATTTTGGACCCATTCGGGCTTTTGACTTTTCGGGATTTTAGATTTTCATGACTTCCATTTTCGGGATTTTGGTTTTTCGAGATTTTAACCCATTACGGAATCAAGAAAATTTACAACTCTACAAGTTTGTAGAATTCAGTTTGTCTCTTCTAAAACACTTACTAAAATTCTTTTCGGAGCATTTTTTGAAGGTTGATTTTCTTCTCAAAAATGTTAAAGCATATACATTGACTAGAAGTCATGTAATAATTTCTGGCACTAAGTTTTTTTTTATTGCGGAGAATTATTTTATTTCTTAACTTTTTTGAATTTCAATTTCAAGTTTTTTTTGGCAAGAAAGGTCTCTTCGCTTTCGACAGACATGGCGAAGTGAAGACGAAGTGGGTCGAAAAAATGTTCCTTTGGCTAAGTTTTTGACACTTTTTACCTCGGTTTTTTGTGATACACTTCTCATCAAGTGATCAATTTTAATAAAGCAATTTCTGAAGGAAAAACTATTCAGAAAATTCTAAAACAGACAACTGATTCGTGTTCAGCGGATACTGACTGATTTACAGTAGACTCTCGCTCAATCGGCTCTTTTTCAATCGGGCGACAAATTTTGTTGACAATTTTCACGTTTAATTATGAAGCTAATTCGCTCAAATTCGTTGTAGTTCTTCCTATTTTATCATGATTCTTTATAATTGAGCGCTTTTTGTGGAATTTACAAAGGCTTTGACGCTCAATCCTATCGCTAAACCGGATGACATTTTGCCCCGAAAGGCCCAATTGAGACAGAGTCTACTGTATATTTAAATAAAATTATCAAAATTTTATATAAGAAAAATCTTTGAAAATTTCTTAAATTTAAAAGTTTACGATAGTACTATTGACTATTTATAGTAAAATGAAGAAATTCTAAGTCTCTTTTATCCTGGAAAATATTGGTATATTCTAATATTCTGATTGAAACATTTAACCCAGGTTTCCCCAAAACTTGTTCAAAATGTATATTTTCATTATATTCTTGAAAAAAAAAAAAAACTGTCTAGAAAACGTTGTGGTATTACAAAATTTCAAATGATCAAAATCATACTTCATTGAAAAATTACAATATAATTTATTAATTATACAAATCTTTGTAGCATTCGATTTTCTGATAAGACCATTTAGTAAATTTTCAAATCAATCTGGAAAAAAGGAAAAATGTTCATAATACTAATTCACGCTTTACTTAGTTGGAATAATAATTTCTTGTAACCAAGGAAAAAAGCTTTAGATTTTCCCCATATCTAACTTATTGCTAATTTTAAAATATCTTAACTGATATTGCTCTCAAACTGTCCTATATTTGCCATTAGCAAATAAAGATCAAAATTGTGTGATTTCACTTTCAGCAAAATAATCTTCTTACACTACTAAAAGTAGAACTTCTTATCAGAAAGCAAAAGGGGGATACCCATAACTTCCATAAAATCTTCTTGCCAAAAATAACCAACTCCTCTATATGAAACTCGTGCAATTTGTTTGGTGTATAATCTCTAATCAGTGGAAGTTGATTGCGAGAGTGCCAATGGCATCTGGCCAGAAAAAGCCAGAACATTGCAGCACAAAAGGGCAAACAGCAAAAATCAGCTGACTCTCCTCGCTTTCTCTGGCTTTTAATCAGGTGCACCTGATTTTGAAGTTATTCACACTTGGCGGCTACAACAAAATTGATTTTTTTGCAATGGGATTTTTTATGAGAAGGCACAACAAATTAGTCATGCAATCTTATGTGAGGGATTGTTCTATTAAATAAATTAGGAAACGTATTTTATTAAAATTCTTTGACTGGTATATATAGTGTATTTATAATTTAATTTTATAGTTTGACCTGTAAACATTGTGCATTTTGACAATATTTTACATGAAAATATGTGCAAACTATTCACTTCAAAATGGTCCAATTTGACGAAAATTATTCACAATGTAGAGAGAGCCTTAATAGTTATTCCGCGAATAATATACATAAGTTACTTTAATTAAATATTTAGAATGATTTTTTAAGGCCAAGGGTCAATGTTCTTGGCGGGCTTTATTAACCAAATGTTGAACGAAATTGACATATTTCGAGAGGTTTGGAAAATCCAAATAAATCTGAAAGTGTGTAGGGACAAATGGGGCGCCTTGAATTGGGTTACATTTGAAAAGGTTTGACATCGCGTCGTTTCTGATAATACTTTCCTTCAATTTCCATTCAGATTTTAATTCTATGCGACAAACTCTTTTCTTAAATAGTTATACTATATAAATGAATGGTTTTTATAATGTTTAAAGAATTTTAATTCAGCAACGGTTAATATGGGTGCTTGATCGTGTTTAATTTTTTTTTTAATTGCATTACGGGTCCATCTGGCAGATGATCGACCCTTTTTTTCTTTTTTCGGTTCATAAGGTTCATTTATTAATCATTTCGGAACCTAGAATAAGTGATTATATTAAAGGGAAATCTTGAATTTCTGTTCCTTTTATTGTAATTCGAACATAAAGCCTGACAAATGATATAATTCGTATTTTTAAGTTTGCTATCGACCTAGAGATCAAAGGCAAGAGATATTGATTTGCTGTTTTCTTTGACCCCCCCCCAAATCAATATTATCTAGATTTTTTTCTTTCTCATTATCTCTTTAAAAACAATGTGCTTCGATTTATTTGAGTTCTTCAATTTTTGAATAAAGTTTTGAAGGTTGTCTAGGTATACATTTCGTAGTTCTGATGACCATGTCACATATAAGAAACTGCGAGAATGCCAAAAAAAAAGATGGCAAGTGTTTTATCTTGCCTCTCGTGTTTCGCTCGAAAACTGACCGAATCACAGTTGGCACGCACAAAATTGCTCGAATCGTCTGTAATACGATTCAGAAAGCAATTACAGTAGAGTCTCGCTATAGTCCATATTTGGTTTCAAATTTGACACTTGGGTCGCACTATAGTCCATGTAATTTTTTAAAATTATCAACGATTTTTAGTATTGAAATTGCTCGACGGCTTCCACTTTCTTTGCGATTGTGGTACTTGTCCTTGCTCTCTTCATTGTGGATCACAATTATCACAACTACTTAATAAAGTTTGCCAAAAATATTAAAATAATTATGCATGTCGCATACTAAAAAGCATAACCTAACTTAAAATCAGTGTTTTGAAATCAACGGTCGATAAATTGTGGACTATAGAGCGATGGCCTATAGCGAGACTCTACTGTAATACGAACAGTAATATCTTACTCATCGTATTACTCCACTACTGTACTCTTTCTAACACACGTGATATTCCATTTGAAATTTTGCATATACCTCTCTCTCCGACTTTTCTTAATATTAATATTAATCTTATCATGTAACACTACGGTGACCGTGGTGGTGGTGTCACATATAATATTAATTACTAGTAGTCCCTATTACTAGGGACCCTAGGGACTACTAAATGCTAGTCCACATTTAATGCCACCATAAATAAATTGGTGATTTCTCATTTATTTGAAAAATTACAATTAAAAACACTGTTCATATATTTAGGATATGGGAATTGTACCAAATTTCGGCAAGCTTGCAATTTCGACCACTTCTTTTGTTCCTCAATTTTTCATTATTACCCAAAAGTGTATGTTTATATTTTTATTATTTTTAAAATGTACTTAAAATGGTTTTAGAGAACACAAAGGCAATAAAACTATTTAAGGTAAAGTACCCTGTAGTCGGCCGGTTTCTCAACTCGGCCAGTGCGACTATTTATTTAATTTACTTAGATTTGTTATAATATGGTCTTACTGATTTAACATTATAAGGTGTATTATATTATATATAACGTAGGGTGAAAGGAACGTCTGTTCGACAGGGAACCCCTATTGACACTCTCATCAAAACATTGAAATTTATTTAATATAAATTGTTTATATCTAGTGAAATTCATGTAATCTGACCTGCTTTCCTTTAACCTACCCTTTTCTAGAACTGTTCTGCGAATTTAAGAAGGTTTTAAAAAGGTTTAAGCAATTTCAATTGTCGACGTGGAGAAATTTCAAGATTCTTAAGAAAAAGTGTAAGAAAGAAGCTTTTACAAAAATAATTTTTTTTCTATTTTTTTTAATAAAATGAACGTATATCTATTGCATAACAGTCAAAAAATAACTAAATTTTAATTTAATACACAATTTGCATCAATTTATTTTAATTAAAATGAATTTAATTACAGTGTCAATAAACCGAGACAAAATCGTCGATTTCAACGTCTATTGACAGGTACAGATTGCCGACTTTTGTATCAGCTTGATAGATGAAGAAGAATAAGAAGAATGAATAAAAGTAAACAAAGTTGCTGCATTTTTGTGAAAGAAATAGTGAAATTACTAACAAGTTAAAGTGTTTGTGCGCAAAAAAGACTAAGAATGTTTGTTGGTGTGTTGCCACTGGTGATATTTTTATAGTAGAACTTCCTTCAGCTCTAGCACTGCAGAAATCTAATGTGTGACAAAAATTTCGACTGCACCAGAGATGCCCCAATGGAAAGAGTATTGTCTATAAGCTGTTGAGAGAGAATTCTTAAGGAGAGTGTCAAGTTTTATAAATCTAAAAGCTGCCCATTGCATCCTGTAAGGAATACAATGTAAGATTATGAGGATAGAGAAGTTTATCATCACGAGAATGGCTGCTGTGAAGGGACATAAGATTTACAGAAATCTCTATGAGGAAGAGTTTCTTACGGAAGGACGGGGCATTCTGGATGGAGATTTAATAGATTCCCTGGTTGGCAGTCCCCCAGATGGAGTCATCCAGTGCAATAAGGAAGTTTTCAGCCAAAATCTCAATCAAAGGTGTAAAGAAAAAGTGTCCAATAGGTGTTCAAATTTCGTGTGTCAATAGATACCGAAAGTGTCAATAGATATGGCATTTAGTCATGATCTTAAAAAATACAGTTTTTTTTAGTTTTTCAAACATTTTGAGAAAAGTGAATGATACTGAACGGTAGTCCAATTAATAAGTTGATATAAGTTAATATTTAAACACAAAAAAAATTATTACAATAGAAGATATCAGTCAGGAAAGTTACGAAAGTTCTTAAAGTGTCAATAGACGTTCCTTTGACCCTAAATCAGTGAAAATTTCATAGAAGTTGACTATGAAACGTTAGAAAATTGGTTAAATAATTCAACTGGCCGAGTTGAGAAACCGGCCGACTAGAGGGTACTTTACCTTACAATGTTCCAAGCAACATTCCTTAAAAAGTAATAAAAAAATCAATGTGTAATAAAAATACAGTAGAGTCTCGCTATAGTCCATATTTGGTTTCAAATTTGACACTTGGGTCGCACTATAGTCCATGTAATTTTTTAAAATTATCAACGATTTTTAGTATTGAAATTGCTCGACGGCTTCCACTTTCTTTGCGATTGTGGTACTTGTCCTTGCTCTCTTCATTGTGGATCACAATTATCACAACTACTTAATAAAGTTTGCCAAAAATATTAAAATAATTATGCATGTCGCATACTAAAAAACATAACCTAACTTAAAATCAGTGTTTTGAAATCAACGGTCGATAAATTGTGGACTACAGAGCGATGGCCTATAGCGAGACTCTACTGTATTACATTTCAAAATTAATACTTTGGCGTTTGTACAACTTATACTGAAATTTGAGTTGCCCTTGAAATGTACTTTGTAGGGTAAATTAAGCTAATTCAAAACCTGCTCCAAATGGAAATTTTTCGATACTCTAAATGGAAACGTCACTGTTTTCATGATAAATATAGTTCTAAATTACTATATTTATTTATTTTCTATACCACAGATTCATTATTTAGTTAATTTTGCTCCAAATAAAGCGAAAATCCATTTATATTCACTAAATCTAATTTGTTAATTTCTCAGAAAAATTAAAAGTGTACCTTTTCACCATTGAATTTTTCATCGATCGACCATTTTTTCCAATGAAAAGCACGATGAGGTGACTGTTGTTTATTCGTTTTATTTAAATGTCATATTTCTGGCTAATTTTTGTTAAATTATGTGCCAATTTTTATTTTTAACGGTACGTGAAGTTTTCAAATTGAAATAATTACCTATTTAGTGAAGAAAAAGTGTTTTTCTGAAGTGTGTGCAAATGCTTCAATAGGAAACCCTTTATAAATATGATTTTTTTTGGAGAGATTTTCTTATTGTTTTAGATGCGAAAGGAGAAAAGACCAAGAATAAGAACTCAAAAAGGTTTTGGAAGCCTTTCGTCGTGGTTTCACTTACACTGTTTGTCTCCAATTACAAATTTCCCTTGTCTCCATTTCGATTAATTTGTTTCCAATAGAAGCATTTTACATTCGCGTATTTGTCTTGTATTTAAGAAGTTTTCAAATTATATTTAAAAAATGTTCACTAAACAGAAAATTCTAGAAGAGTCAAAGAGCAAATTTATGTAATTCTCTTCAGAAAAAATATTAACTTAATGAGTTGAATCATCTGTCAAAGTTAAAGTATCTGGAAATGGTTTTGAATTAGGACATTTACCCTAATGTACTATTTTTAATAAAAATTTATTTTTTTTAATACTTCTTGCTTGAAACCTCGTAGTTTGTCGTCTTTTTTTCTCTAAAATCATTCTTAATACATTTTAACATGAATAAAAATATAGACATAGCTATGGGTAATATTCCGGCCACTTTGATTCTCATAGATCCTTGCCCTTCCGGAATTCTTCCAAGTTTTTTTTCACATCCTCTCGTTCGTCGAAGCAACATTTTTCTTGGGTTTTCCGCATTGCATAATCTCGAATGTATGCGGAAACTAAAAAATCAGGAACAAAGGAAGTGGCCGAAATTGCAAGCTGGCCGAAATTTGGTACAGTTACCATATTTTTAAAAATTAGCAAATTATGCAATAGAATAGGACACGGATGAGTATGAACAATAAATTGCTGCCAGTGACATTTAAAACCTCTATAAACCCAAAAGCTACGAAAAAGAAATCGCAGAGTAAGATGAATATGATTTCGAG
Organism: Phlebotomus papatasi; assembly: GCF_024763615.1. Lineage (NCBI taxonomy): Eukaryota > Metazoa > Arthropoda > Insecta > Diptera > Psychodidae > Phlebotomus > Phlebotomus papatasi. The sequence goes on from NC_077223.1 coordinate 74,903,684, forward strand.
CACTCTGCAAAGTTCGAAAGCTTTTTCTCTTTCTCACGTTTTAAAAAATGCTTCAAATGCACTCTCACTTCGGAATACGAGCTTATTAATTAAAATAAAATATTTTTGTCAATTTGAAGATTCATTTTGAAATTCTTAAAGTTTTGAAAGTCTACTATGCTAAATTGCCGGAAACAAAAATTGTTTTCAAACGCAAAAATGAATAAAATTGTTCCTAATTTTCAAAAAAATTTTATTACCCCGAGGATTCGATTTTTAAAAGAATAATAAAAAAAGGAACTTACAATAATGACTGAAGCTTGACGAAGGGCTCGATTCTCTTCCTGGAGTACCTTTACGCGGATCTTGTAGGTTTCCATTTCCACTTTGAGGACTCTGTTTTGTTGCTGGAGGCTCTCAATTCTCTTGCTGCGTCCGGAAATTGCAAAATCAACCAAACAAAAAATGGGGCGTTAATTTCTCGTCTAAATTCCAATGATAAAAATAATCTCCATCTCACCTCAATTGCTCCCTGGAAACTGGACTGGGGGGCAACATAACACCGTCAAGAGAGCTCTCCGATTCACATGGGCTGTCCATTTTGGGGCCTTCTTTTTTTTGCTCTCTCTCTTTCACCTTTCACACCTTGTTTTTCTCCTCACGCACACTTGGATTGTCGGACGAGAAATTTATGGGCAGTGCCTATGGGAAGGTGGAGACACGAATAAATGGTGCGATGGCTCATTTAGTTGAATAAATATTTCATCCAATTCAATTGTGCAAATTGCAAATTCATTTTTTGGACAAAGCCCAAGTTGTCAAGAAATGACCGAGTCAATGCACTCGCCCCAAAACGCATCTTTTCCCCTTATTTTGCCAATTTTTCGCGGAAATTGGACGATATTGGGATGGATTGCGCCATAAAAACAGTGAGAAAGATCTATACTGACCTTTTGAGCACTCCAGGGGTCTTCGGGGGTCACAATTTATCCACAAAATGCAATTTTAGCGATATTTTTCAACACTCACGAGCACCTTCCTCCATGAAAAACCCCGTTTTCAGGCTTCCTGAAACCGAACGAGTTTGTCAACTTTTGACATGTACAGGGTCGAACTAGTTTCCGGACAATTTGCAAAATTCCGGATGAGTTTTCTCATCTTTTGAAAAAGTTTTCATTGAGATTTTTCATCAAAGCCTCCTAAGAAAATTCCATATTTTCCATTCCAATTGGAAAATCATGCTTTCCCTCTGTTTATTCAAAGATATTTGCACCCTTTCGGAAATCCATGTACGCTTCAATTTTGCATGAAAGTCCCATGTAAGCTGTGACATTCTGGAGCCCAGCTGAAAATAAGGTTAGACTCCAATAGAAGGATTAATAAAAAACTTCAATTTAATTAGCCATTTATTGAATAATCAAGTTAATTCCTTAGCATTCTAAACTTTTCAACTCCCCAATCATTAATCTAACCTTAGAAAAATTATGCTCAAATTGAAAAATGAAGGGTACGACTTGTACATGTCATGTAAATTGAGATACGACTGAGCCTTCAACATCTGTCACTTATCCATGTAATACACAACTCCGCATTATCAAATTATCTCTGACAAAGCAACCTAACGTAGGTGTAAAATCAACATAAATCCATTAAAATCCCATTTGAATTTGAATTTTTTTTGTTATTCTTAAAAATTATATCTTGAAATTGCCATTTAATTAGTGCGTGGTATCTTTTTATCTGGTGAATTTTTTTCTGCTTTGTCAAAAGATCTCTTGAGGAGTTTCCTCCCATTTTTCTTCTTCTCCGGCGATTCTTCCTCCGTAAAGTCTGTCTCCTGCAAAAACATAACCCCATCAAAAATAGGCGCGAAATTCCAATCAGCTGTTTAAGTGAGGTTATGCCTCATCTTACCTCTTCTTCCATTTCATATGATGGATCTTCCATTTCTTCCTCCTCAAATTCCGCAGCCTCCTCAAAATTCTCCTCTGTCTCAATCAATTTGCCATCCTGGGTGGGAAACGCAATTTCCGGCAACAAGTCCGCTTTCTCAGGATGCATCTCCTTCACAAGGTCTATTAGCAAATTCGATATCTCCTCACGTTTCCTGGTCACCACAATGGTTGGAAACCAATTCTGCAGTTGTTTAATGGGCAGCCTATAATCTCGAATGGGATTGGTAAAGAACTCCTGGACATACTGCAGCAGATAGAGACCGCAGTCCGTGAAGTTATTCTGCTGTGGCACTTTCACCGAATGTCCTGGCATGTTATCTTTATTAAAGGTGTGATTGGATGTGGGGCAAATCTTGGCCTTATACTCGCACGTCAGATAATCCCGAAGTGTAGCCACAACGCGACTTCGGTAGCCTCCAGCCAGGGAGTCAAAGATCAAGATGCAAGGTCTGTTAAAATAAGCAAAAAAAAGCATGATTTGATAACAAGTTCTCAAATTTTTGCATTTGAGGTTGATTAAAAAATAATTGCGCATTTATGATAGATGGTTAATTTTAAGTTCAAGATTAACATCAAATGTAAATCCATTTTGGAATGAAAACTTTCGTTCTGTCGAATCTTCATTCAATCACTGAGAAAAAGAAGAGGCTGCGATTAACTTCTTTTCGTCATAACTTTAACACTTTTTGGGTGTAAAAATATATCAACATTTTTTAATGTTAATGTTACACCTTTTAAGGGTAAAATCAACATGAAAGAAGGGTAACTTTAACCCATAATACACCTAAAAATGGCAATATTTACACCGTTTTCGGATCAATACTGCAGGGTAAAATTTCCGGAATGTTATTTTAACTGTTTCGGATTTCTCTCAGTGATGAATCTGAAGATGTAATTTTTCTGGCTACACGATAAAAACTTTTGGACACTGACCAAAATATTGTAACAAGTTTTCCTTGGAACAAATTTTTTTGGAATTAATTTGTACCTAGAGAATATATTTGTTTGTTCCAAAAAGTTTTCTTTACAGTTTTGTTACAAAATACAGTTACAATTTTGTTAGAGTTTTCTTGTGGAACCGTTTTGATACGGTGTAATGTCTACAAATTTGAGTTGATTTCGTTTTATACAAATTTGTTCCTGAAAGTTGGAACAGAATTTATTGCATTCGGCTGTTTTGTTCCCACTGTCACGAACAAATTGGTACATTTTCTTTATAACAATATTATTCCTACATCTGTAACATATTTGTTCCAAAAATTTTCGGTGTCCGTGGACGAGGTAATTTTCGGAACGAAATTGTTACTTATATGGGGAATCTTTTTGTTCCCATTGTCGGGAACAAATTCGTATAAGTGATTTCGTCTTACAGTTAAGGCCTATACTTTAGTCGAGGTGGATTTCTATGGCGAAAGTTCATAAGGAACATCAAATAAAAATCAACTTGAGTGTTTTATACAGACACGTTCATGACGAAATCATATGCGACTGTTGGCAGCAGGAGGGGAAGGGGATCTCGAATTAAAAATGTGAAACTATGTAGCACGAAAATTGCCATAGATTTGGCATCCTCCCCGCATCGGTGACGGGTGACTGAGTGTGAGAGGAGGGATACGATTTTATACTAGACGAGCTATTTTTTGGAACAAATTCGTTACTAATATTGGGTATCATTTTGTTTCTCTTAGAAAGTAAAAATTTATTCCAAAAATTTTCGGTATCCGTGGACCAGCTACGTTTTGGAACAAATTCGTTACTAATATTGATTATCTTTTTGAGTCTCGTAAAATGAACAAGATTGTGCCAAAAATTATTGTATCCGTGAACGAGCTAACTTTTGAAACAAATATGTGCCGAAATTTTTTACCGTGTATATGGGCCCGAATGAGTCCGAGAGCCTAAACATAAAACAGAAGAAGATTTAATTTTTTTCAAAACTTGAGGTTATGTATGAGCTAACCTAAAAAAATCATTTACAATACAGTCGAGTTCCTCAAATTTGAGCTCCTCAAATTTAGACGACAGTTGCATTCAAAATGTAAATTATGAGGTTATGTAAAAGAACTTTTGTATGGAGTCTGAATTAGAACTATTTTTCTGTGATGTTTCCTTAATATTGTCGTCTTATATTAATTTCCATAACAAATTCCACCTATTTAACAACATCCAAATATCCATCTTCCAAAATTTACGAAAAGTTAATTTTAGACGAATTCCGTAACGTTTTTGAAAATATTGCTCAAATTTGAGGAGTGAGAAATGTCATCTACAGCTACACCCCCCAAATGTTCAAATTTGAGGAACTCTATTGTAGGAAATTTTAAATAAAATGCAATGTAACATGTAATTAGCTGAGATTTTTTACAATCTCAGCTTTTGTGGCCCGAGGTCAAAACCGTTAAAAATTGATTTTTCTTGCCGTTTAATTATATAATCGGAAAACATAAAGCTTTTCTCCAATCTAATTCTAAAAACCTATATTGAAATACACTCAATCCCGGTATTATGCATATTTTCAGGACTGAAAAACACGTGCGAAATGACATTACGCATCGAGAAAATTTGCATACCGGCAGGGGTTTTATTTGGAATAAATCGGCCGTAGAACGAATTTCGCGCGGAGAAAAGTAGTTCAAACAAAAAGATTCAACTGTTTAATAGAAATGCATTAACAAACAGTACTTTTTGGCCAGAGTTCTTCAATAAATGGTCAGAATATTCAAAAAAATTACCTTAATAAAAGAAATTAAAGTTTTATTCTGAACATTCTGAAAAATTAGCAAAATGTTTTCAAATTTCCCGACTCGCAAAATAGTATACATTCAGGCGTATTTCATAAATTGATTCCCAATGGCAGGCAAACTTGCATAATTGTATGTGCATAATTCCGTCAGATGCATAATCCCGAAGGACTTAATGCCGGGACTGAGTGTATAATAAAACTTCTGAAATTAGATTTAATTTAGAGTGTAAATTACGCGGAAAATTGACAGTGTACCACTCCACTTTTCACAAAATTTTCAGTGTGGTCAATTTTGCCGATGTTAGCAGAAAAAGTGCTAAGTTTTTTCATTACTTAAACTATTTTATCAGTAAAATTGAAACGTAATTTTGATAAAAATGTAAAGTTTGGATCTTGTATTCGAAGGTCAGTGATCAGTTTCAATGAAATTTGTTTGATTTTTAGTGAAAAAAGCAAATTTACAAAAGTAAACAATCCGGTGCATTTTGGAATGTGAAAAATCTTTACAGTATTTCCTGTTTTTCTTGAAATTGCGATACCAAGGGAGCCTTTAAAACGCAAACCATATACTCAGGATGATGTGGAGAAGGCTCTGAAAGCATTCAGGTGTGAGAAATGTCTACTAGAAATGTCTGTTTTACAAGATCAAGTGTTGGATACCCTGTGTAAGAATTCGTCTTGTTCCAAAATACCCATTTTTCTTTGTTCCAAAATATCCACATCATTCCAAAATGCACAATTTTTACTTCTTTATATTTTTTTTGCTATTTTATATAAAAAAAATTATGCCTTTTTCGATAAGATTCTTATTCTTAATAAAACAAAGAATATAAATATTAATTTCAACAAAGAAAAAAATAATTTGGGAAGTCACTTAACGTGTTTGAAAGTTGAAAATACTAAAAGTCGGTCCAAAATGTACCACATTACCCTATGGAGAACAGCTTTTTATTTCATGCCAACTGTGAAATAATCAGGAGGCTTCCTGTGGCGTTCCACAAAAACTGTATTTGGTATGTTTGCGGTCTACTTCTCGAAGACCGGAATAATTAGCCTCACCTCTGGCTTTAGGAGCTTCGGTCAGGCAGCGGGGACTCTTGGTTCCGAGAGCTCACTCGAGCAACCTTTCGCGTACTCTTTTTGTCAGGGGGATTATAATCTACAACTCCTTTCCACTGCGCGCTAGGACACTGAGGCCGGCATTTCAGGTGCCTTTCAGTTGGAGTAGAGTACTTTTTCTTCTTCTTATATTTAAATTTTTCTGATTTTACAGTAGACTCTCGCTCAATTGGCTCTTTTTAAATCGGACGAAAAATTTTGTTGACAATTTTCACGTTTAATTATGAAGCTAACTTGCTCAAAATTGCTGTACAGTAGACTCTTCGATATCCGGCTGACTGGGGGACAAATGACATTTAGGTTTTTTGAATGATCAACGGTTTTTCTATTTTGTGCAGTGTGAATTTATTTTCTGTCTGACAAAGAAAAAGAGAATTTTCTTCATGGTGTGCTTATGTTTCATTTTTTATCACAATTGTGTATTCAAAACTTCGATACAATGTTAATAATACTTTAATTCACTCTGGACAAACTTCATGTTTAGTGAAAATAATTTTGAATATATCAACCGCCAGTGTTTGGCAGCTGTCACCCGGATATCGAAGTGCTGGATATCGAAGAGTCTACTGTAGTTCTTCCTATTTTATCGTGATTCTTTATAATTGAGCGCTTTTTGTGGAATTTACAAAGGCTTTGGCGCCCAAATCTATCGATGACATTTTGCCCCAAATGCCCAATTGAGAGAGAATCTACACTGAGAGAAATCCGAAAAAGGCAAAATAACATTCCGGAAATGGAATTTTTACCCTGCATTATTGATCCGAAAACGGTGTAAATATTACCCTTTTTAGATGTATTATGGGTTAAATTTATCCTTCTTTCATGTTGATTTTACCCTTAAAAGGTGTAAAATTAACATTAAAAAATGTTGATATATTTTTACACCCAAAAAGTGTTAAAGTTATGACGAAAAAAGTTAATCGCAGCCTTTTTTCTCAGTGTACTGTAAGGGCCTTGACAGACTAGAAAGATTAGCCGAGAGACGGCTTAGCGTAATTATATTAGAAATAATGGTTAAACTACATTTCCATCATTTTCCACTAAAAGTCGTCTCTCGGCTTAAGTTGCAAATATGTCTAGGGCATAATTTTGTTTTCAGTTTTTTTTTTCTTTTAATTGAGATTCTTTACAATCTCAGATTTTGTGGTCCGACGTGAAAGCTCACCTCGTCAGACGGGGCCCAAATTTTGGATCTACACGTTTTGACACTCATAGATCACGATGGTATCATGTGTGCTAAAAATCGATTTTCGTGGACGTCCGTCTCTTCCATTTTTCGATTCTCTGCAAAAGTTAAATCTCGATAGCTGGCTAGAACCTGTTAATGTCAATTCCGCCATTTTGGAAGACCCACAAATTTTGATTTTTCTATAACTTAGCTATTATGGCATCAATCGATCTCAAAATTTAGTATGTTTTAGCTGGGCCCAAGACCTTTCGATTAAAAAAAAATAAGCTTCTCGGACTACCCTGACCCGAGCTACAAGGAGTCAAATATTGATTTTTGAAATGGTCATATCTCCGGTTCTAATTATCAGAATTTGAAAAATTTTGGCTTTTTGGAAATCTTTCGTTAAATAATACAACTTTCTTTACAATCCATTTTTATCCATTTTAATTGAAGGTCCAATTAATTAAAAATCGAGTTTCGAAAATTTCGCAAACTAGATGATCCAAAAAATTATAAAATATGCAAAAATGTAAGTTAAAATTTTCTAAATTGTTTTAATTCAAGCAAAATAAGGAAAATAAGTCAAAAAGTGAAGAAAAGCGCAAATATTTTTGAATTGACCTGAAAAGTGAAGTATTTAAACAAATAAAAGAGTTTTTTACTCACTGCTTAATTGCCTGATGATCTGGCTCAACTTCCGGTTCACTTTCTTCACTCTCCAAGTCACTCTCATCCGCCTCAGCTTCATCCCTTTCACTCGCTGAATCATCATTGAGAAAAATCGCCTCCTCCTTCTTGGTCAACGGCGTTATCGTTGTATTCCCAATGGTTACCGAAATCTTCTTTTCTGCATCACTTTTTTTCTTGGGAAGTGGAACAACTTTAACTGGAACACCACCATCATAAGTTTGAGGTCCCTTGAGACCTGGGAAGCAGACAATGGCCAAGAACCAGTGACTCTGTTCATTTATGGGAATTATGATGTAGTCTTTCTCAAAGAGATTGACACTTTTTGTCCATCCTTTGACCCGATGATGCCTCTTCTGTGATGCCGTCATCTTGAGATCCTTCTCCATCTGACGCTGTCTCGTGGACATGGCTGTTAGGCGTTTATAGAAGAATGAACTGAAGATATGAGTTTTTTCCTTTTGCTCCTCAGATATCACCGATAATCGTAGGTAATTCAAGTAGAAATCGATGATTACATCATTGAGATACTGATCAATAGCTAAACACTTGTAATCTTCTGTATTAATGGAAATTCCACCCTTGCCTTGGGGATAAATGAGAATCTGATGAACATCTTCTGTACTTCCACCCTCATCTGCCGATGTACTTGATGTATTTCCCGTTGATAATTTCATTGTTGATCGTTTGTAGAGCTCACTGGCATCCCTAAAGTGAATCTCCTCCAATTCTGCTGCACTATACAGCGATTTAATCACAGATTTTGTCTCATCTGTTATCACTTCAGCCACAATTGTGATTCGTTTGAGACACTCATGCTTGGCACATGGATCAAAATATGGTCCATTTGAGGGATTTGATGCCATATCCAGACTCGATCTTATATACTGGGCACAGCTGGGTGTTGTATAGATAAATAAAATGGGCAAGGTTTTAGGGAAATGAGCTACAATCTTCACAATTTCCTTAATTTGAAGATCCAAAATTATATTATCCTTGCTATTTTTCACATTTGGAGCTATTATCCGAACACCACGAGATGAAAATATTACCTGCAAACACAATTCCATATTGATTTTATTCAGTCCGGCTCACCTTTCCGGAAACGCCGGAAACCATTCTCCCCGCTAGCCCCCATTCAACTCACCTGCTCCTTTGGCTCATACTGCAATGTACCTATCCGAATTGTCTGACACTGAATTGATGTGAGTAGTTTGTCAGGAACATTGGACAAATCCGTAATGCATAATCGCTGATTGCCTGCAATGGAAGCCCACCATGAAAAGAACCAAAAAAAAAACATCTCTTTTGACACATTCTGTCTGATCCCATCTTTTTCAACCAATTTTCCCAACAAAAACCCCATTTACACCAAAAATTTCTACACAAATCCACTCATTAATCACCCCTTTTGCCCCCAACTTACGATAGATGCTCATATTTGAACTAAATCTACAATTTTTTCACAAAAAAATTTTTGATGAAATTCCTACAACAAAAACCTTTAGCATGGGTTTTGAGGTTAGAGATTCGCTGTCATTGACCCTACAGAGAGCTCTTTTGTGACAACAGCGCCACAGTTTCCAACTTTGCCCATTTTTCCATGTACAACTTTTTCCGGAATATACCTAACCTAGAAATTATTAACATTTTCTCACAGCTACTTACCCTTGATTGGGCTGTCTTTCTCAGCAATTGCAGGTTCACATTCCAGAGCCTTAAGCACCTGAATCTTCTCAGCAACCTAAAGGAGAGGGTTTTGGGAAAAAAAAATTCTAAAAATCCTGAGGCATGTTTGGGTTTATACATGCAATTTAGCCATTGAAATTTTCATGGAAATTAATGAAAATTTCATGAAAGATTTCAAAATTGTTAATTTGTTTTCTTATAAGAACACTTTTATGAATATCAATAATCTGTGCATTAAATTTCTCATTAAATTAATATGCTGATTAAAAAATTGCTTAACTGTTTCGTCTCTTTTGGGACATTGAGTACCCCAAGCACCCAAAGCAGCATATGAATATTCAGTGAAAAACAGTGTTTTTTAATTATTCAGAACTGAGAAAAATTCAATTCTTAGATATTTTTGATTAAAAAATTGTGAAATTGGCTTGCAGCATATGCTGCGGTCCGGAAAGAGTTAAGAGATAACCTTAACTCACATAACCTAGAAGACTAAATTGGTTTTACAGTAGACTCTCGCTAATTCGGCTCTTTTAAGATGGGCTACTTTTTAATTTGGGCAGCAGTTAGGGTAAATGTCCTAATTCGAAACCATTTTCAGACGCTTTAACTTTGACAGAAGATTCAACACATTAAGTTCATATTTTTTCTGAAGAGTATTACATAAATTTGCTCCTTGACTCTTCTAGAATGTTACTGTTTAGTGAAAATTCTTTAGATATAATTTGAAAACTTCTTAAATACAAGAAAAATACGCGAGCGTAAAATGCTTCCATTGGAAACATATTAATCTAAATGGAGACAAGGGAAAACTTCTAATTGGAGACAAACAGTGTAAGTGAAACCAAGACTAAAGGCTTCCAAAACCTTGTTGAGTTGCTCCTTAGTGCAGGATTTGTTCTTATTCGTGATCTCTTCTCCTTTCCCATCTAAAACAATAAGAAAATCTCTCCAAAAATATCATATTTCTATGGTTTCCTATTGAAGCATTTGCAAACACTTCAGAAAAACCCTTTTTGTTCACGAAATAGCTAATTATTTCATTTGAAAACTTCACGTACCGTTAACAATAAAGATTAGCACTTAATTTGACTAAAATTAGCCAAAAATGTGACATTAAATGTGAAACAAAACGAATAAACAACAATTACCTCATTGTGTTTTTCATTGGAAAACAATGTCGATTGATAACAAATTCGATGGTGAAAAGGTACACTTTTAATTTTTCTGAGTAATTAACAAATTAAAATTTGTGAATATGAATGGATTTTCGCTTTATTTGTAGCAAAATTAACTAAATAATGAAACTGTGGTATAGAAAATATATAAGTATAATTATTTAGTACTGTATTTATCATGAAAACAATGACGTTTCCATTTGGAGTAGCGAAACATTTCCATTTGGAGCAGGTTTTGAATTAGCTTAATTTACCCTACATTTGAAAAAAGTTTATCGTCATTTTTTAAGTTTTTGAATGAAGATAATATTCTAAAATTTGGCATGTTTCGTCTTGTTATGATGTTATTTTGCACTATACAGGGGGCTTCATGAAATTTACCATAAATACGTGTATGTAAACTTAATATTAATATGCGGAGAGACAAAAAATCGTTGCATTTGAAACAATTTAATGCCCGAATTTCTAATTCGGCTGACATTTCGGTCTGAAATACCCGAATTTGAGAGAGTCTACTGTTTGTGTATGCAGATAAATAAAAAATCGTTGCATTTCAAAAAATTTGTCACCCGAATTTCTCTCTAATTCGGGTGACGTTTTGGTCCCAAATTCCCGAATTTGAGAGTCTACTGTATTTAGCTTAGAAAAAAATTAATAAATTTTCACATTTTTGATTGAGCTGAATCCCTTGTCACTGTTTATTTTAGAAGAATGTGCTCGTATAACAAAGCGATTGAGGCCATTGAATTGTTCCAAAATCCGAATCTAATCTTGTGGGTTTAAATCTTTAGAAACGCTTGCTTCGATGTAAATCGCCAACTTTGATTTTTAAAATTTGGGTTAAATATAATAAATTTCAAATGCCAAAAAATACATGGCCAAAACAAAAAACAAAATTATTTTGTTTGTGTTTTTTGAAGTTTTTCAGAAAAAATACTGCTATATAGGTTATGTCATATTGAGGTTATATCCTTTTGAAATTGAAAGACGTAACCTAATACACACGGCTCTTCGTTATCCGGCACTTCGTTATCCGGGTGACAGCTGCCAAACACTGGCGGTTGATGTATTCAAAATTATTTTTATTAAACATGAAGTTTCTCCAGAGTGAATTAAAGTATTATTATCATTGTATCGAAGTTTTTAATACATAATTGTGATAAAAAATGAAACATAAGCATACCATGAAGAAAATTCTCTTGTTCTTTGTCAAACAGAAAATAAACTCATACAGCACGAAATAGAAAAACCGTTGATCATTCAAATAACCTAAATGTCATTTTGTCCCCCAGTCAGCCGGATAACGAAGAGTCGAGTGTATGCCATTAAATAGATTTTCATTTTATTTCTTGTCAATTAAGAATATTTTTCTGCACTACAGTAGACTCTCACTCAATCGGCTCTTTTTCAATCGGGCGACAAATTTTGTTGAGAATTTTCACGTTTAATTATGAAGCTAATTCGCTCAAATTCGCTATAGTTCTTCCTATTTTATCGTGATTCTTTATAATTGAGCGCTTTTTGTGAAATTTACAAAGGCTTTGACGCTCAATTCTATCGCTAAACCGGATGACATTTTGCCCCATATTCCCGATTGAGAGAGAGTCTACTGTAATTTATTTTTTTCAAAACTGTAAAACATACTGAGAATGATGACTCGAAAACAAACAGCCGAGACACACACACACACAAAACGGGTGTTCGAAATTACAATAACGTTCCTTTAGGTAATATTTCGGTGTCTCAATTCATAAAACAGTTTTTTTTTTAATTTTTTAGTGCAGAATCACATTGACAATAAAATGCTCGCCATAGCCTCATCGCATTTCGTTAATTTACGCATTTTTATTGCAATTCTTACGCAAATTTTCCATTACCGTATTACCTTATCTCAAAGTCGGTGGCACTATAGGTGAAAATAATAAAAGAAAATTGAAGAAATAAAACGAAAATGCAAGAAACGGTGAGTAAAATAAAATGTACGAATAATTTCGCTTACTTTTTTTTTTGCTTACCGTTTATCGCATTTTCGTTTTATTTCTTAAATTTTCTTATATTATTTACACCTAGTGCCACCGAGTATGAGATAAGGTAATACGGTAATCAAGAATTTGCGTAAGAATTACAATGAAAATGCGTAAATTAACGAAATACGGTGAGCATATTACTGTCAATGTGATAATGCTCTAACTGCTCGAACTCTACGGAGAGAGCAGTAAGAGAGCGCATTTATCAAGCAAATGGGGTCATGTTTGGGGCCGTTGGAAAGGTCTTGGAAATTCCGACAAAACTGAACCGGTTCCAATCGGTTTTGAACCGGTATTGGACCGATTCATAACCGATAACTAATTTTTATGTGAAAATTAATTCTATTACTTTTAAAACTGTTTTGGGGGATCTTTTGAGTGCTCTATGAATCACTTGAAATCGGTTGAGAACCGGTAAACGGTAAATGATGCGAAAGTACTTTTGCGGTAAGTCACGAGTTCCAGCATTTCGCAAAGTCTGGGACGCTTAGCCACCCCTTTTTTTGTACATAAAAATCTTTAACAAGAAAAAATAAAGTTATTAAAGGTAACGCAAAAAAATAAATACCTCGGGTGTGTGTCTCGGCTTATTGTAAAAATTCGGAGAATGATTTCTCCACTTCCAGATTGTATGTTCTTCTACCTTTTCTTCGATTATTTATACTTTTTATTTATTTATTTTTAAAATTTTAGAATTATTTTTCAGTATTTTTTTTATGAGTTTTATGAGTTTCGCTAGGTAACGCACAAAAACGGTATATTTCCTAAAAACAAATTATAATATGTTTCAAACTTTAAAACTAAAATAGAATTTCACTTTGTTAAACACGTTTTATCTTAAAGAATTTTCGCAATTTTAAAAACTTCTTGTCAAATTAAACTAATTCTGTTAAACTTTGTTTTTAAAAGTTTAAAAAGGTATTTACACTGAGAGAAATCCGAAAAAGTTAAAATAACATTCCGGAAATGTTAATTTTATCCTGCAGTATTGATCCGAAATCGTTGTAAATATTATGCTTTTTAGGTGTATTAGGGGTTAAAGTTACCCTTTTTCATGTTAATTTTACACTTAAAACGGTGTAAAATTAACATTAAAAAATGTTGATATATTTTTACACTTAAAGTGTTAAAATTATGACGAAAAAAAGTTAATCGCAACCTCTTTTTTTCTCAGTGTTGGAAATACAGTAGACTCTAGCTCATTCGGTTCTTTTTCAATCGGGCGCAAAATTTTGTTGACGATTTTCACTTTGATTTTAAAGCAAATTTGTTCAAATTCGCTGTATTTCCCCTTGTTTTATCGTGATTCTTAAAATTTGAGTGCTTTTTGTGGAATTTATAATGATTTTGATTGAATTTATAATGATCTCTCGATAATTTGGATGACATTTTGCCCCATATGCCCGATTGAGAGAGAGTCTACTGTAAGATAATTAGATAAACTTACCGGTTTCTTCGCTGGTGCTTTCACTTTTGGCTTCTTGTCGTCGTCCTCATCGTCACTGCTCAAGGTGAGAATAATTGGTTCCTGCGCCTCTGCCGGTTTAGCTCCCCTTCCTCGACCCCTTACACTTGCCCCTCCGCGTGGCTTCGTGGTTTTTTCGACAGTCCTGGCCAACGTAACGCTACTCGTGGCTGAAGCGAGTGATGATGTCAACGGAGCAGTCACACTATTTGTTGTGCTGGTAAATGATCTTGTAAGTTCTGGCAATTTCTTCGAAACAATCTCCAACTTTTTGCTGGTCATTGGCTCCTTGGGCATCCGAAGGACTTGCTTGGCAATCTTAGACTGCTGCGGTAGGGCCAAGCTTGGAACTTGAGTCCTAATTGGTGGCGGTGGTGGAGCCACAGTCGGCTTGGGTTGACTACATGGGATTCTCTTAGGATTGATTAAAACTTGATTGCAGCGTTCGCATTTGGCATGATCGAGTCCGCAGAAGCCACAGTTTGTGCAAAGAGCTAACCAACCATCAATCAACTTCTTCTCAATCGCCGGCGGTTTTGGTGGCTCAGGTGGTTCCGGTGCTGGTGGAGCTGGAGGTCTTATTGGTGTCATCTGTGGTACCATTTGCTGCCCAAAGCTCGGTGGTCTCTGTGCTATTGGCGTTGACGTAGTAAATTGATTTCCAGCTGGACGAACAGGTGATCTTTCAGGCTGAGCCGGTGGCTGTTGTTGCTGTGGCTGTTGCTGCTGCTGTTGCTCGATATTACCCTCACTTCGCATTATCAGCTCACTAGATGCCTGTACTTCCTGTACTGGATCTCCAACTGTCACCACATAGTCAATATTCGCACCCGGATTCGAAACGCACTGAATATTGGTGTCTGGGGTGAAGGGAACGCCTACTTGTTCCAACAATTCCTGCACTGTACACGATTCCCGGGGCAGAGTAAATGTGATCAACCTCTGTTCACCACACTGCATAATTACCAGCATTTTAGCACTCTCCCTGGCCTCACACTCCTGACTACTCTGTGTCAGGAGCATCTGCTGACTTTGCTGTGTCTGATTCGTTTGCTCTACATCAGACGATACACTATTGAACAGATCCTGCACTGATTGATTTACCGGGCGTTTGGCACCTGCACGTGCGGTAATTTGCTGTGTACGACCACGAACAGCTCCAGCTCCTTTCACAGGCTTCCTCTTCATCTCAACACTCGAGCCATTCGACGTACCACTGCTGTAACTCTCTTGACTTGAGAACTCCTCTGGCTTAGTCGCTCCTTCCGGGAGATTCAGCGTAATCTGACTCTTCTCAAGAATCGATGCAGTAATACTCTCCTCAAGATCGCCATTGGGATCGTTGGAGGATTGTGCAGTTGGTGGGATATGTCTTACCTGAATCCAAACACAAATCAATTTGTAATTTTGAGTTTGCTCAAAAAGAGGTTATGCACACAAAGTTATTCTTATAAGATAACCTCAAAATCACAAAACCTATTTTATATTAAAATTTATTTAAAGATTAAAATACTAAAATAAAGATAAAAAAAGGTAGAATCGGAGTCCTAAGTTCAAAGAACTCAAAAGATTAATATAACCTCAATCAAAAAGTTAAATTTTAACAGACGTAAAACGACTTTTTACGTCTGTTGGGGACATCTCGTGCATAACCTAAAATTTTAAAATCATAACCTCTACCAAATACGAAAATCAGGCTCTATATTTTTGAAAATTGTTCAATTTTTCTCGCAAAAGGAAAAATTTGGAGGAAAAACTCTATTAAAAAAATTTAAGGTTATATTCAGCATAACTTAACATCGCTAACTAACTTCATATCAATGTAAGTGAATAAATTTCATTATTTCACTCTTTTCAGCCTTTTTACGTTATCAGAAATTGGAAATATTGAGTATTCTGAAAATTATGATAATATTTAGTGGTTCTAACACGAAATATTTGATTTGCTTTTATAATAATTTTAAATATCTTCTTGATTTTGAAATTAAGTGCATTCTCAATCGAATTTTTTTTTTAGAATTCGTAAGAAGCAATTGACAAGCAATTATAGTGGCTCAAGTGCCCTATTCATCGAAATAATATATGACTTTCCAGAGTTCTCCGGGGTCCCTAAGAAAAAAATGTATGGGCCTTTGGAGTTCATGAAAAAAAGTGTGTTGTGTGTCGAGTTCTCTGGAAAAAGAATGAATTCTCCGGGACTCTTGACCAAATCGGCTCGAGTTCACCGAAAAAGTTACCTTTGGATTTTTTAAACTTTTTTCGGTTATAGGATGGAATCACCACTTCTCGCCAGTGCCCCACTTTTCGCCACTTTTATTAAAATTGCTATTTTTCACGATTTATGAAATAAATGAGCAGCAAAGTTATTTGTATTTTTTCTGCTACTATGTATAGAGTTGAAAAATAATAATTATTCTTTTTGGATTTACGATTTTGAGAATTTTTTAGAGTAATATTTTAAGTAAGTGCATCAAATCCAATATTTCTTACCAAATATACCAAGTGTCATCAAATTTTCATCAAACAAAAAATACCTTTTTGGATCAATAATTTGTCCATTGAATATTTAATTACACTTGTGGAATAAATAAAATTTGTATTTAGGTTATTAATATTTCATTTTATATTATTTTTATATAAAAATAAGGCATGGCGAAAAGTGGTAATATTCTGGAATTGATTTTACCACCTGTCGCCATCTCTTTTAAATAGGCAACGCTAACTTCACTCAAATCTATATTGTTTACTTTCTGCAATAGCCCTATAATTTGATTTCTCAAATAAAAGTGAAGAAAAATCATTTAAAGTGAGTAATAATAAGGGGATCACAAGGAAAGAGAAAGGGGAATGTATTCTTTTCATAACATTGCCTAAAATAATCGAGTTTGGTTCTTTTCAAGTGGGTGGCGAGAAGTGGTTACAAAACTGGTGAAAAGTGGTAAAAAGTGGCGACGAAGTGGTTTTTTTTGCATTATTAATAAAAATCAGTTTTTTTAAAAGTAGTTCAGCGTTATATTATAGTAGGGGAGACTGGGGCAAAAAGTCACAAAACGGATATTTTGTTTCTTTACAAGCTACTCAAGCGCCCCAGTAATTTCTAATTAGTGTAGCTTTATAGGAAATTTACCGCTCTACAACTTTGTGAAAGTAATATTCCTCTATTTTGTAAGGAAATACGTTTATCGAGCCGATTTCTAAAAGGTAATTTTGTGACCATTCTCAAAAATGCTGGGGCAAATAGTACCAGACATTGGGTATTATCATATTTTGATTCGCTTCATTACGGGCTTCCGTAAATTTGAAAAAATACCTAGAGGACATATTTTCATAGAAAATTTATACATCTACACCTTTGTAAAACACCGTTTTCTCTGCGAGAAAAGTGAGAAAACGAGAAAAGCGCTTTTCAAGCTATTTTAGAAAAAAAAAACACACAAAAGACTGCAAATCGTTTGACCAATGCAAACAACAAGCGGCGAGACATGATAATGACGTTTCTTTTCGCCCTGAGACATCAGAAATTGCTTCGCTTTTTTGTTACTTTTTGCTCTATAGCTTTTGTTACTTTTTACCCCAAGTGGCCATTTTTAATAAAAGGATTTCTGAAGAAAAGAACCTTTGTGAAATTCTAAAATAGATATCAGATTCGTATTCAAAGAATCCAAATTATTTAGAAAATATTCACCAGTGCATTAATTTTGGAAAGTAAGTAGGTAATAATTGTTATCTTCTGCAAGGGAAATATTTCAAAAATAGGGCTAAAAATTTTGATATTTTTTATTTTCTAAATTCCTTGTTCGAATTCTAAGAAACTTACGACATTGAAGAAGGTCTATGGAAGCTATCTATAGGAAAAAAATTAAGTCGCTATCTTTTTTACTTTGGAAGATACAGAATTTTGAATTTTTCGATTTGTGACTTTTTACCCCAGTCTCGCCTATTGTTGTTTTCACGTATCTAGAGCCAAGGCATCTAAGTAACTTTGTGTTAAATATGAGTTATCTTGTAACAAGGGTTCAAAGGTTATAATAAAACGAATTTAACTTATTCCTAAACATGGCGATAAGTGGTTACTCCACCCTATTTTTTTTATTTAATTTAAAATATCGCGCATTTTTAAGACGGTCGAAAAAAATTGTAGACCTTTTTTATATTTGATTTCTTCTTGATTAGAAATTTATTTTTTCTTCAGTCATATTAGGCAAATTCTACCACATTTTCCTATAACCTGTTCCAAATTTTATAGGTTATGTCTGACATAACCTAAAATTCTGTAAATTAATTTATTTGATAGAAAGCTAAATACGTTTTTTCTTGTTCCGACAAAATCTTTGAATGAAAAAGAAAATTAAACTTAGAAGCGGCCCAATTTTTTAAAGTCAATCTGCTAGAAAATTGCTGTAAATATTTTTTTTCTAGCAAACATTTTAGTTGGTAAGTCAAATATTTTTCGTATAGATGGCGTGATGAGTAACTTGAAATTTTTGATCCTTTTATAAATTTCGAAATCTTACAAGAAACCAATTCTAGAAGCTATAGGAAACCATTGAAAATTTGAATGAACCTTTCTCAGCAATTTTTAAGTACAGTAGACTCTCTCTCAATCGGGAATATGGGGCAAAATGTCATCCGGTTTAGCGATAGAATGGAGCGTCAAAACCTTTGTAAATTCCACAAAAAGCGCTCAATTATAAAGAATCACGATAAAATAGGAAGAACTACAGCGAATTTTATCGAATTAGCTTCATAATTAAACGTGAAACTTGTCAACAAAATTTGACGCCCGATTGAGAAAGAGCCGATTGAGTGAGAGTCTACTGTATGAGCTTTTTTTTCGTTCACACAGATATTTTATCTGTGGAAAATATTGCTGAAATTTGATTTCGCTTATTTGAAAATTCCCTGTAACTTCTCAGCGATATCCAGATGTTAACCGCGCTAACCGATTTCATTTGAGCTGAAAACATTATTTTCATATGAATTCTCAGCGAAAAAATGCTGCTTTTTCAGCTAACTGTGCTCGCTGGGATAATAGGTTTCCCAAATCAAAAACACTGGTAAAATTTCTGACGTAGGGGAATCTGGGGCACCGCCAAACACGTGGTAGCAACAAACACTACGGTTTTTTAATCAGATATTCTACTTCTGAGGACAAGGCCTATAGGAATTTATACACTGAGAAAAAAAGAGGGTGCGATTAACATTTTTTCCTCATAAATTTAACACTTTTTAGGTGTAAAAGTATATCAACATTTTTTAATATTAATTTTACACCTTTTTTAGGGTAAAATTAACATGAAAAAGGGTAATTTTAACCCCCAATACACCTAAAAAGGGTAATATTTACACCGATTTTGGATCAATCATTTAGAAAAAGAGGCTACGATTAACTTTTTTCGTCATAACTTTAACACTTTTTGGGTGTAAAAATATATCAACATTTTTTGATGTTAATTTTACACCTTTTGAGTGTAAAATCAACATGAAAAAAGGGTAATTTTAACCCCCAATACACCTAAAAAGGGTAATATTTACACCGATTTTAGATCAATACTGCAGGGTAAAATAAACATTTCCGGAATGTTATTTTAACTTTTTCAGATTTCTCTCAGTGTAGGCACTATATGGATGCTTATCCACTGAAGAAATGGTCGAGAGAGTCGAAGTAGTTTAGAAATAAAAATTAGTGTTTGGTGCTACCCCGTGTTTGATGGGGCCCCAGTTTCCCCTAAATGGTTTGCGTGAAATTTTGGAAATTTTCAAACCCTACCTCAAGTTTACTGGCTGGAGTTGGAACTGTTGCCGCAGGCGGCTTCTGAACGGTCACCGGGAAGGTTCGATTGGCAACTTTGGTCATGGGAGTCAGGTGCCTGGTGGTGTTCCCTGAATAACTGGCACGTGCCTGTTCTGGCTGCGACATCCTCACCAGCGTGGCATTCATCGGCCTTGGAGCCCTGGGTCCCTGCTGATTGCTCACCTGGGCAAACCTCGCAGGTCTCTGAGTCCGAGGTGCTGTTGCTGCGCGGGTAGTTGTAGTTGCCCCGGGGCTTCTGTAGCGCTGCTGCCGGACGGGTGCTGTGACATTGAGCCGTGGCTGGGGCATGGAAGCACGTGGCTGAGCCACAGATGCTCTGGGTTGAATAACTGTGCTCGGTGGATTCTGGGACACAGCACGATTCTGGTAGGTCAGTGTCGGTTGCTGCATCCGGATCTGGGGACGCTGTGCCGACTGTTGCTGCCTCACGATGATGTTCTGCTGCATCGGACGCTGCACCTGCATCTGCTGGGTGGGCGTCGTGATGGCATACATGGGTCTCTGACCCGTGGAATCATAGATAATTTGACGCTGCTGCTGCTGCTGCATCGGCTGTTGCTGCCGATTATTTAGCACTACCTGATTCTGGGCTTGAGGCTGATGCACAATTACCGGCTGTGGCGGTGTTGATTGCAGGATAACACGATTTGTTTGGGGTTGCTGAATGATGACTTGCTGTTGTTGCTGTTGCTGTTGCTCCTGTTGCACCATGCCAGCATGCTGTATCTGCCTCTGGATCATCTCTCCAGAGCCATCAGTCACATAGATCTAGAGGTGTTTGTTTTTTTTTTGGGAGTTATATGAAACTGATTCCAGTTAAAAACCCCAGGGAATTAAATACCTGATGGGATGTAAAGGAATCTGCCACTATTTCATCATCCTGCTGAAGGACGAATTGTGTCTGCTGAGGCTGAGCAATTTGCTGAGTATTTGGCCTCTGGTAGACATACTGCATTTGATTGTCCGCAATCACAGGTTCCGTCAGGATTATCTATTACCAAATTGAAAATTTTAAACTAAAAAAGACTTCCCGGAAAGCCTTCCGGAACGTACCCGTGATTGTGGCTGAATTTGAACGTCTTCTGATAAATTCACCAATCTAATGCTCGGATAGAAACACTCACTGTCGTCAGAATTCTGAACAAAATAGTATTGAGCCATGATCTAAAAAGCTAGGAGAAAGTAATAATCCTGGAAAAGCCAAAATAAATCCACTGAAAATTCTTGTACGTCCCATTTGACAGGGCCACAAGGTTGGAAACCTTCGGAATTCAACTCAAATCACCTATAAGCACTTTAGGAAGCATTCTAAATTGCTTGAGGGAGTAATTCTAAGACATCCTAGGTAACAAATCCCGTAAAATTGTCTGGTAGAAAGTGGCCCCATTTGGGTGGAAAAGCCCCTCAAAAAAATAATGGATGACAGTATAGCACCTCTTGGAAAATTTTTCTCACCTCAAATACGATGAAATCCTTTTACAATTTTCCAGGATTTAAATACAGAATGTATTCACTGGACACTTATGCACAATTCGATGGTTTACACATTATTTTTAAGATGCACTAAATAAGAGATTTTTGGGAGTAAAAAACTCTATACCTCTACGGGCAACGCATCACACACTTTCCGAATCCAAGCAAAATGGCGAGTGATTCGCCAAATTCGCCGCCCGAACGTGTTTGTGTGTGTGTGTTTGACAAAGAGGCCAAAAATTTTGGCGCACATTTTGAATTTACTAACAGTGCAGGAATTTACATGGTTTTCCCAGTGGTACTACTGAAAGATGGCCGCCAGGTGTTAATCAGTGGGACCATAGACACTCCACTCTATCTCCCATGAGTGGGAATTTGCAATTTTTCACCAATTTTCCACAAAAAACTCCATTTTTTCCGCACATTTCACTAAGGTGGGTCCTTTGGCCAGACATCCTCAGGATTTCTGGAATTGTCCAGTACTTTGTGGAGAAATCCCATGATCCTTCTCCGTCGCATTTCACTGCACGACTGTGAGGTTAGTGGCGGGTTTAGGGGTTTTTGAGGGTTTTCACATCTTCGGAATTACTCCGAAAATTCCGGTAAACACTGAGTCACCGAAAATTAGGCTCGGTGGAGAGTGAGTCACTTCTGCAGTGTTTTTCGCAAAGTTTGAACGCAGTTTTCCCAGCTCCAAGATGTTCTCCAGTGGCCCCAATTATACCAAATTGAAGACACATCTTCGATTATCCCTGAATCGATTGAAATTGCTGGAAAAGAAGAAGACAGAACTGACACAGAAGGCGAGAAAGGTGAGACAGAAATCTTTTGTCTAATTCCTATCCGGAAGTGTATTTACCTGGCCATTTTGCAGGAAATCGCAGATTACATCGCAGCAGGGAAGGCAGAGAGAGCTCGGATTCGTGTTGAGCACATCATCCGGGAGGATTACTTGGTGGAAGCCATGGAAATCGTAGAGATGTACTGTGATCTTCTCCTGGCTCGTTTTGGGCTGGTCACACAGATGAAAGACCTCGATGAGGGTATTGCCGAAGCAGTTTCCAGTCTGATCTGGGTGGCTCCTCGGCTTCAGGCAGATGTCCAGGAGCTGAAAGTCATTGCTGAGCTGCTGACAACAAAGTATGGCAAGCCTTTTGCCGAGGGGGCAGTTGCAGGGGCTCCTGGACATCATGTGTCAGAAAAGCTGATGCACAAGATGGCCATTCAGGCTCCACCGAAGCTTCTGGTGGAGAAGTATTTGATTGAGATTGCCAAGAACTACAACATCGAGTACGAACCTGATCCTCAGGTGATGCGTGAAGCCAAGGAAGATGGTGTCCTGATTGATCTTAGTGATTCAGCGAGAAACAATCTCGATGGAGGTGTTCCACAGCCTCCTGGCTTCATTGATTTCCCACAGCCACCGCCTCTGCCGCAAATGCCTCAGCCGCCGACTAGGAAGCCCTTTGACTATCCCAATATGATGGGAGGATTTTCCGGTGGAGCATCTGCTCCCCCCTTCACCTACAACATCCCTCCAAATCCACCAGGACCGTCTGGGGAGAAGAAGGACCTCAATATCAACACGGATTTCACAAACAATGAGCGTCACTCGCTGCCTCCACCATACTCCACAATTTCTCCGGATGACAATCTCCAGGTAAAAATGCCTCCTATGTTCACCTTTTTGATTCAGTGACTAATATTCTCATCTTCCCAAAAAACAACTAAATCTATCTTTACAATCACTAACTCTTCTGGAATTGCGTGAGTAATTTGGATGAGATACCATTCCTCAGTAGTTGCTCAAGATCTCAACGCCTTTCTCTTCTCTATTTCCAAGTATATTTCAAATTAGAAGTGCCCATTCCCATGAAAATATTTAATCTTTAATGTTAGTTAACAGATTTTACGAGAAGAAAGAAAAACTGTGGAAACATATCAGCATAGAACTTCTATGATGGCATAGAAATTTTAAAACTTATTTTTCCTAACGACTTGATTCTGTTTGAGGTTTCAGTTTGAGGTTCTGTTTCAGGCTTGAGGTCGGCCTAACCTGAAAAAGATACTAGAAACAGTAAATTTCTTAATTCACTTAACCCTTTAAGGACGATTGGAACACCGGCGTCCCATAAAGAAAATAATTTTCCTGGCTACCTAAAGTTACTTTTTTTTAAATATTTGTACGTAATTACAAAGTAGAAGGTTGAAGGAATCTAGAATATTTTTTGCAAGTCTCCAGGTATTTGATATAGTGTAAATTTTTAAGCTTAAAAATGACGAATTTGTAAATTTTCATAACACTGTGCAACGATGATTTTGTCCCTGGGTTCTCATGCTATTTTTTGAATTGAATTGAATTGTTTTATTTTTCATGCCCATATACACAAGGTACATCGTAGGACTATACATATTTTTTATTAGATTGGAAAAAAAAGATTTCTGAACATTTAAAGGTATCAATCAAAAACAAAAATCTAAATATGGAAACAAGACGAACAAGCAACAAGCAATAGTGTCATTATTGTAATTTAATTACAGAAATAATACGTTTTTTAAATAAGTATAGATCTTTACAATCATTTTCTGACAGGTGTGGCAATATTTTATTGTATTGAGTAACTGCAGAATATTTAACTGATTTAATTCCATGCTTTGTTGTATTTGGTTTTGTGATTTGTAATTTTTTAAATTGTCTAGTATTTTTAGGATTCTGTTGTGTTTGTAATGTTTGATTAGTGTGAATAATTTTATTATATATTTTATAAATGTGAATGAGTTGCTGAGATTTCAATGTATGTTCTATATTATTTATTTCTAACTTTGAGTAGAGGACCTCTGAACTCGTGAAACTATTTAACCGGAAAATTGCCTTAACGACTTTATTCTGTGCTCTTTGTAGCTTATTTAAGAGATCCTTGCTTGCACAGACTCCCCATACGGTTATCCCGTAGAGAATCAGAGAATGGCCTAGTGCGTGATAGATTATTTTTTGTGTTGTGTCACTGATTCTGCCAGCGTTGTTTCTCCGGAAGACCCCAGCAACCGCCGAGAGACGTGTTATCAGATTCTGCACATGTTCTCTGAATTCCAGTCGAAATAAATCTAAAACTAGTTTTTGAACTTGTAATTGTTACTTTATGTATATCACATACGTTAAAGTTTTATACAAGTTTCCAAGTAGTAAAATAATATTTAAAAATTTAAAATGTCATATAAAAATCGCCATAATATCGATATTTAAGTATTAAATAATATAATAAAAGCTTGTTACTGCCTAATTGCGAGGAAAAAAAACAATAACACTTGAAATTGTTAAGGTGTTATTTAGTTGGCTGAATGCTCATTTTTCGTTTGAACCTCAATATCGAGGTTAAAAAATAATCTGAGAGAAAAGTTGTACATGGACGAAAATGTAGCTGATTAAATTCTCTATCAAACCCACAAAACAGATTGTTAGGGACAGTCCTAGTTTTCGAGATATTTTTGATCAAAGTTGCTAAAAAGTTCGATTTTCCCATGTTTTCTGACATTTATGAGACTACAGCGCCCCTGGTGTCAGTTGTACGAACTTCATCTGTTCAGAGGATTTATCGGGCATGTAATGGACAACAAATTGTTTCAAAGTAAGAAATTAATCAGTTCATCAGAATCGGAGATATAGGCCCCCAAGTATCAAAAAACGGCAAAAACGGTTTTGCCTAGATTCCAGGCGCAAAATCCAAATGAAATCAAAATTATAAGTATTTTCGTAAATCATTTGACCCTAACAATTGAAAAAATAGCATGAGAACCCAGGGACAAAAAAAAAGTCCAAAATTGTTGCACAGTGTAATGAAAATTAATTTTAATTATTTTTTATAAGGGAAAAGCACCCCGGATCGGAATGTTAAGAGACATGCCCGATATTTAGTTGAAAATATAAGCCTCAAAATATTACATATTAGGTATTTTTGTGAATACTAATCGGTTTATTAGAGATCCATTTAACTATATCTGTGCATTTGAATTTTACATTTTTATAATAACTTAATAAAAAATAGGTGTAATTACAACTATGTACCCTGTACCTCGGATCGTCACAAATTTAATCAGGTGTCTCACGGAAAATTGATTTTATAAATTAAATCTGAGCTAATGCATTACATTTTTGTGAGAGTTAAATGGTAAAAAGTAGCCAATAATTTTTCAAAATTCTTTTGAATTGGTGAAACAATATGGTAATAACCTGACGATCCGAGGAACACTGCCGATCGCTGGTGCTCTTCCCTTATTTCCAATTTTTTTTAAGCAAAACCCTTTTGGGAATTAAAACTACAATACTCAAACATAATATTTTTCATTAGAGTTAAAATTATCATTCATTGGTATTGTCAGAAAAATTACTTAATTTTTTAAGCTATTTTTGCTCCTATCGCTCATAGAGGAAAAGAGTACACCGAATTAGACTCTTTTGGATTTTCTAAGGTTAGATGTAAGACCTTTTACTGATTTTGTATATCGGTTTCATTTTTTATTGCTGATTTTCGGTCCACGATTACTGTCTCGTCGTTAAAGGGTTAAACGTGCACAGAAACACACAGAACTTCTGCGGAAATTCCGCAGAAATTCTGTGGATATTCCGCAGACATTCCACAGAAATTCCGCAGAAATTATTATTATTTATTTCCATGATCTGGGTTTTTGTTGCCATTTTATACACTGTTTAGTTTACTATTTTTTCTTCGGTTTACAATGTATTTGAGACGCTCAGAGCAGAAGTGCACTGTTTTAATAGAGAAATGCATACAAAGGAGACCACTTCATTTGCGAAATACGTCCATTCGTATGCTTTAATCATTTGTAGAAATTCCGCGGAAATTCCACAGACATTCCGAAAAAATCTGTCAGAAATTCAAAAATTTTGACCGATTACTAACATACAGTAGACTCTCTCAAATTCGGGCATTTGGGGCTGAAATATCAGCCGAATTAGACAGAAATTCGGGCGACAAATTTTTTGAAATGCAACGATTTTTTATTCATCTGCATATTGAGTTTACACACTCATATTTATGGTAAATTTCATGAAAACCCCTGAATAATATAAAAACACATCAGTACTAAGAGAAACCATGGAAAATTTGAGCATATTTGCTTCAGTTGATAATCAAAATCCAACTTAAAAAATGTCAACAAACATTTTTTGAATTTAACTGCCGCCCGAATTAAAAAGTAGCCCGATCTTAACTCTTTAACGACGAGACACTTTTTACTGACTGAAAATCAACAATAAAAATTAAACTGAGAAACATACTCAATGATAAGTTTTATATCTAACCTTGGAAAGTCCAATAGAGTCTGATTAGATGTATTTTGTGCTTCTATGAACGATATGCACAAAAATAGCCCAAAATTTTAAGTAATTTTTCTAACAATACCAATGAATAATATTTTCGCTTTAATGAAAAATATTACGTATATTGTTTGTGTCAGTTGTATACAAAAACAAATTAGATAATCTAAAAACCTTACGTGAAAAAACATTCAGTTACGAATATTTAAATTTTTGAGTATGCTTAAGAATTTTAGAAAACATTTTTGAAAGATTTAGTGAGATTTACTTTCTATTATTTTCTTAAAGGTAATATTTTAGAAAAGGAATTGGAAGTTCTCGTGAATATAACCTAAAAATTAGAAACATTTGTCTGAACTCAAATTTAAATAGAGTTACTTCAGAAATTGAAAGGCAAATAAACTTAAACATTTCACTTACATTTCATTCATTTCATGATTATTTAATTTGATACTAACTAGAGATGATAAAATTTCAGAAATTTAACAGCAGTCGCCGCCTACTTTAGGCGGAAGATCATGAAATTTCTTGAAATTTACCAACTCTAATACTAACCTCAATTTTATAATTTTGTTAAGATTGTGAAGAGTGTCAGTTCTGTGGCAAAGTGATTTTTGATTATGATTATCCGTTTTCTCCTCCATCCGGTGTAAAGAAATATGTTGATGCCTGTATAATGTAAGAATTAACAGAGAGAACCTTCTGGATCCTCTTGGTAAAAATTTACTTTTATTACTGGAAAATTTGTTTAAATTTTTATAAGGTTATTGATCTTTTTTTCAGCGATAAAATTTCTGGAGTTTCTTTGATTTCAATTGTAAATGTAACAATTAATAATGTATATAGATGGGATTTTCTAAATTGATTGATACTCTTTTTTAAACATTTCTGAATTTCAAGGTTAGATTTGATTTAACCTCAGATTTTTAACCAACGTTTTTGCCGAAGTTAACAATGAATTTACTATTTTATTGAAAACTCCAAAAAAAAAAGCTATGAAATTTGCTTAAAATTAATTTAGAAGTTTATGCCCTGCCACACGTTTTAGATCAGTAAAATTTCATAAAATCAAAATTCGCATCTCGTTCTTTCTCATAAGATTTTCATTAGTCTATCTCATTTTTTGGACACAAAATTGGATTGAACTAAATTTAATTTCAGGGGCCCATCAAGCGTAATAAAAAGTGAAGCTATTTTTCACTTTTCTTTGTAAAAATTTTGCAAATATTGCACCGCGACTTAAACAAATTTGCTCACAGTTCTTGTATTATTTTTACGAACATTATGAAATATGTATTTTTAGATAGCTTTTAATGCACAATTTCGAAATATATCAGACTGATAAGTCAATTCTCTTTAGGAAAAAACTTGCCAATAGTTAATGTCCAACTTTACCCTCATAGTGTCCAAATTTAGAAACTGTCCAAAATTATGAGCTCTTACCCTAATTCTTATTATTTCTGGATGAAATCAACATGAAATACTTTTAAATGTACCTTTAAAGCTTTTAAAGATATTGTGCTCTCAAGTATGAGAATTTAGTAAAATTTCTCGTTTTGCGTATTTTTTGTATTAATCTGTAAAATTTATATAAATGAATTGAACCAGAGTTCGAATAACTTACAATTTCAATGATATAATTTCACTGAACTTGTATAATTTATAGGCAAAAAATTGAGGAATTCTACTGTTTTCTCGGTATAGTTCTTCTTATAGTTCTTCAAGTAGTAAAAAGAAAATCAGGTTTTAGGACTTGGCATAGTTCACGCTGCCGCACTGTTGGAAAACGTAAAATTTTTGGGGCCCCCACATATGGGCACTGGGCCTCCACATTTCTAAATCCGGCCCTGTCAGTGCCTCTATGCAAAAACGTATGGAAAAATGAAATGAGAGGTCCCTGTTTAATTTAGTATGATGTTTAAAAGAAAAAGAAGAAGACTAGGAAAGAGTAGGATAGACATATGCGAAACTTCAAAGAAAGAAAGGGATGTGAATTTTGACTAACAAGGGCTCAATGAAAGGTTCAGAAAACGATTAACATTTCTTTTAACTGAAAAACAGAACTTTTGAAAGAGAAACTCGTAGGGGAAAATAGGGGAAAGTGACCATGCTTGATACCATTGGAAGCTTCGAAATGGCTAAATTTTCTATATTTCACAATATATATGTGACTCATCGCAACCGTTTTTTAAAAACTATGGGAAAGTAGCCAGCATGGGCGTACCCAGCTAAGGGCAGGGGGAGGGGGGGCAGCTGCCCCCCTCCCTAGGTCAAAAAATTCAAAAACAAGTGAAAAGCAAAAAATATATTTATTCAGCAAAAAAAATTAATTTGGCCAGTAAAAAAATCCAAATCTTTCCAAAAATGGGCCTAATTTTTTAATTCATAAAGATCGAAACTTTTATGAAAATTGTATTGCTTTTTAAAGTTGTAAATTTAGTCACTTCTCAAATTTAATGTTTTACTGCTCATTTGTAGAAGGTCACTACAAAAATTAACTTATAAAAACTCAAAAACTATTAAAAACCCAATTGGGGGGGGGGGCAGGACAAGGCGCTTGTCCATACTGTACTAGATTCAAGAATTAAAAAAAACTGTAAAAATGAACAAATATTTCGTAACTTTTTTTGATTTATTTTTCTAACGTATTTTCAGTAATAAATTTATTCAGTAATATATTTTTTGAAAAAAAGGAAGTTGTCACCTAATCTTTTTCACATATTTAAGGGATATTTAAGAATTTATAACGAAAGCCTAAAAATCCACAGAGAAAGTAAAAATATAGCGTTAGAATATGTTTTAGAAAAGTCGTCCTTGAGTTTTCTAAAAATCGTATTTTTTGGCACTAACGGTTTACCATATGAGAAGAAAGCAAGTTTCTTAAAATGATTCTACAGAATATTTTTAATAATCTTCTTCTTAATAACATATACACATTGGGAATTGTTTTCGCCAAAAATTGCATTTTTGACAGAATTGTGACGTTCCCACCTTCCTGACCTTTTGACGTTCCCAGCATTTGTTTTTTTTTTTGAAAATTACTCCCAATGTGTAGAGGCCTTAAGACATTTTAAAAACTTGTGATGGACCTCTAGTTTCCTCGGGCGATATGTTTAAAAAAAAAGCATCAAGGATTCCGAAAGTTTATTTGAAGCCGTCAAATGGAGCAGTCAGACGTGAAATTTAAGAATAATATAATTAAAGCTGTGGTCGTATATTGACTTTGAACTTTGATCTGTTGAGGGTCTATGCGGGTCAAAAAGGCTGAAAATAGCATATTTTCTAACTTTTTTTCTCAACATAATAAAAATTTTATTAAATTCAAGCTCCTAGGCATATAAAATCATAACATTTTACATCATGTTTCGTTTTATAGAATAAGTTATGATCAAGTAAACATAAAATCCTAATAGGAAAAATTAACGTTTTTAATATTAGAAAACATAGCTCAATGGCTGAATTTTGATTTTTTTTAAAAATTAAATGCAGAAAATATAGTTTAAATCTTGTTCTTTTTATGCCTAAGAACTTGAATTAATTTTTTTTATTATGCTGGAAAAGAAGTTAAAAAAAATCTGTTTTAAGTAAATTTTCGTTAAATAGAAATGTCAAATTTCAGAAGCATATCATTAATTCTCTAAAGACTGATAGTTCTTTTTGCCTTGAAGGGCTTCACAAAGCGAAATGTTAAGACCAATGTTCCACATTAAGTTTAAAAAAATATAAGCTCCAAAACACTATTTAATGTTTTTGTATAGGGTAAGTGTGCCAAATTTCGGCATAGTTGCATGCAAGCGACAAAGTCTCAAGTTTGAAATGTAATATATTTAATAAAAATAGAATATTTTTGTTACTCTTTTATAAGGAGTGATGCTTGGAACCTTACACACAGTTTATCATCTTTATTTTCCTAAAATCATTCTAAATACATTTTGAAATGAATAAAAATGTAGACATAGAATTGGAGGCCTATTTCAGCCACCTTCATTCTCATAGTTCGTTGCCCTTCGGGAATTCTTCCAATATCTTTATCAGATCATCTTGCTCGTCGAAGCGACATTTTTTGGATTGTACAATCTCAAGAGTATGTAAAAACTAAAAATTCATGGAAATTCGAGGAACAAAAAATATGGCCGAAATTGCAAGCTGGGCGCAATTTAGCACACTTACCCTATGTTTATTATTATCAGAAATGAATAAAGATAGGTGTAATAGTAAAAATGCACTGTGTTCTACAGATCGGAAGGGGCTTTATCAGATGTTTCACGGGTAGTTGATTCTATAGATTAAATATGAACTAATGGAATGCATCCTTGCTGTAGTTATTTAGTAAAAAGTTGCGAATAATTTCTAAAAATTAATTTTATTTTTGGTCAATAATATAGGAGACAATGCACTACTGGTCCGAAGAACACTGATGATCGTTCCTTAATCAATACCTACAAATTGGGCATAGCTAATCTCTCGTGAAAAGTAGGACCAGTTTGTATATATAGATACTTTTTATCTCATTTTATTTTTTTTGTTTTTTTTTTTCAATATAAAAATTATGTACCCCCCCCCCCCCCCCGCCAACAAAATTTGAGACTCAGCCCCCCCCTAACTGAAATCCTGGGTACGCCCTTGGTAGCCAGTTTTTAAAATATATTGCGGAGTCACGTTTATTGAAATACATAGGAAAAATTTAATCGTTACGAAGCTTCCAATGGTATCAAGCATGGGCATTTTCCCCTACCCTTGTTTTTTTTATGATCCCAAACTTCATAATAACTAATTTTTTCTCATGTTTTTGAATAAATGTGAATCGGCAATATATTTTAAAAACTGGACACCTTCCCCTAGTTTTTAAAATATTGAGAAACAGGAAAAAATTAGTCATTACGAAGCTTGGGACCGTACGAAACGTGGGCATATTCCCCTAAGTTAATTTTTTTTTAAAATTTTCTTTTACCTCTATGTATTTTTCTGTGATGGAATTCTATGTTAATGCGTGTCTACCAAATTATATCGCACTCATAATCCTAGTGAGTAGCCCTTTTTCTTTGTGCCTAAATATTTTCATGGGAGTGTATCTCAGAATATGACCAATTTTGATGATATCTTTTTTCCTGATTGGAATTTTGAAAGATTTATCCAAAACTGCAGAATTCGTCCAAACCGAAACCACAGCCACGCTCCAAGATTCCTCCGGACATGGGAGATAACTCTGCTCAGCCTTTTCCCAATCTTCCCAATGTGCCGAATGATTTGCCGGAAGTGCCGCATGAGGACAACGATGAGATTGACTTTGATGACTTGTCACGACGCTTTGAGGAACTAAAGAAGAAGAAGTAGCCCCCAGTTACTGGGATCTATCTCAACTGGATGCATTCTGTAAATCAACTCAATTTAAAGTTGGGAAACACAGCCCGATAAAAGTATCTAACACATGTTCTATATAAAGAATTTTATTGTTAAAGTGGTGTAACTGAAGAAGAGAAATATTGCTAAATTTTATCTCAAATGATGATCTTGTATTTCACTTTTCTTCCCGGCGGTACAGTATCTCATCTCCTTCGATAAATACTGCCTTCTCCTTGCCATCATTAATATCTTCGCTTTTAATTTGGTTGAGCTTCCTCTCAGGAGCCAGAGATACTTCACTTTCTGACTCTGAGATTCCCCCGTAGAGTTCAGCTCTCTCGTGGAGGATCTCCTTGACAATCTCTCCAAGGAGTTCTCTGGAATCAATCATATGACCAATTTCTTCAGCCACTTCTCGTGCTAGCCATGGTCGCAACTGTCGCTCAAGCTCTTCTCGATTCTCTGCCTCAGTAACAGATTGAATAGAGCTGAGGATGGCAGGCAGAAGGTCAGCAATGTGCTCTTGGAGGAGTTTTGCAGCAGAAACGCGGCCTTTGGTCTTCCCCAAGGTCTCTCTATTTGCGCCATTCATCTTTTTCAACTTGTCCAGTTCAGCTTCCCGAAGTGCCAGGAGTCTTAAGAATAAAAATTATTAGCTTTCTAAGTCAACCTTATTCCTTCGTCGACTTACAAGGGGGAGATATTAGGGTCGGAAGTGGTGTACAGGTGAAAATGAAGTGCTTGGAAGTCTTTGGAAGTGGGAGTGCTTAAATATAAAGTTTTTTTATGTCTAATTACGTATTTTTCAGTCTACGTTACTTTTAGTTGAGATTTTTAATTCGGGCGGCAAAGTGAAAAGGTTTGTTGACATTTTTAAGTTCGATTATGACAATAAATAGAGCAAATACACTCAAATTTATTATAGCTTAATTGTATTGTAATTTTTCCGAGGAAATACTCAGTAAAAATAATAATTTTCCTTAATTTTTACAGGAATTTCAAATAAATAATGTAATTTTTGAAAATTATACGCTGCATTTTAGTAATGATTTTTAACTAAATCCTTTATGTTGGTTCATATTTAATCTACAGAACCAATTTTCTCTTCCAGTTTCTAAGAAAATTGTTATTAATTGCCTCATTTATTGAACCACCGTATCAAAGTCTGAGCCAGACATCCACCATTTATCACTTTCTTAAAATTTTACACGAGAATTTGACAGAATATGAGGAATTATGACTGATTAAAATGATTTACAAAACTGTGTTAATTTAAAAATTAATACTCAGTGATTCAAATTTCACTATCAGTGCACCTTTTTATTCATGTCGACAATAAAAATGGAAAATAAATTATATTTTGCGAACAAGTAGGGTAAATGTCCTAATTCAAAACCATTTCCAGACGCTTTAACTTTGACAGAAGATTCAACACATTAAGTTCATATTTTTTCTGAAGAGAATTACATAAATTTGCTCCTTGACTCTTCTAGAGTGTTAGTGTTTAGTGAAAATTCTTTAGATATAATTTGAAAACTTCTTAAATACAAGAAAAATACGCAAGTGTAAAATGCTTCTATTGGAAATAAATTAATCCAAATGGAGACAAGGGAAACTTTCTAATTGGAGACAAACAGTGTAAGTGAATTCGCGACGAAAGTCTTCCAAAAACTTGTTGAGTTGCCCTTGAGTGCAGGATTTGTTCTTATTCCTGGTCTTCTCTCCTTTCTCATCTAAAACAATAAGAAAATCTCTCCAAAAAAAAATCGTACTTCCAGGGTTTCCTATTAAAGCATTTGCAGACACTTCAGAAAAACCCTTTTTGTTCACGAAATAGGTAATTATTTCATTTGAAAACTTCACGTATCGTTAACAATAAAGATTAGCACTTAATTTAACTAAAATTAACCAGAAATATGACATAAATGTTAAACAAAACGAATAAACAACAGTCACTTCATGGGCGTACCCAGCTAGGGGCAGGGGGGGGCAGCTGCCCCCCCTAGAAGCTTCAAAGAAGACAAAAACAAATGAAAAGTAAAAAAATATATATTTGGTCAGCAAAAATTAATAATTTTGTTCAGTAAAAAAACAAATCTTTCCAAAAATGGGCTTAATTTTTCGATCCATAAAGATCGAAACTTTAATGAAAATTCTACTTCTTTTGAAAGTTGTAAATTTAGTCACTTTTCAAATTTAGTGTTTTACTGCTCGTTTGTCAATACAAAAATGAGCTAAAACAAAAGCATTTAAAAGCCCAATCGGGGAGGGGGAGGCAGAGCAAGGCTGTTGCCCCCATTGCACTACAATTAAAAATTAAAAAAAAAAGTGTAAAAATGGGCAAATATTTAGTAATTATTTTTACTTTCTTTTTATAACGTAATTTCAGTAATATATAATATTTTTCGAAAAGGAGGAAGTTGTCACGTAATGTTTTTTTACAGAATTAAAGAATATTTAAGGATTTATATGAAAATTTAAAAAGCCACGGAGAAAGTAAAAGTGTAGGGTTAGAATTTGTTTTATAAAAGTCGTCATTGAGTTCTCTAAAGATCGCTTTTAGCACCAACAATTTACCATATACTTATTGAAAAGTAAGCGAGTTTCTTCTGAACATAATAAAAATTTTAATTCAAGCTCCTAAGCATATAAAAGCATAACATATAAACTATATTTTTTGACATTTTTATTTAAAAAAAAAAAAAAAAAATTCGGCCGTTAGGACCTGATTGTCGGAAACGTTTATTGAAAACACTTATTTTTCGTTAACGATTACTAGAGTAGATTCATCTGATCTCAGAAAAACCAATTATTCCCTGTTAGCAGATGAGTTAAACCCGTTCTTAAACTTGAGGATTTAAAAAAACAAAATTAGGTCTTTTTTTGACAATTTAATACAAAAATACGATTTTCGGCGTATTTTGCACCACGTTTTGTCTTAAAAAATAAATCGTTATCAAAGCAACAAAAAATCCATGGTTCAAGTTAGTTTAACTCATATTCTAATAGGAAATAATTTTTTTACGTTAGATTAATCTACACTGAGTAATCGTGACTACCGAAAAGTAAATTTTATTTTCAAAAATACATTTCCAAAAATTAGGTACCAAGTTACAAGAACTAAACTTTTAAAGTTGTTAATGAAAATTTGAAAAAATGCAGCTCAACTGTTGTATTTTTACATACTTAAGAGCTTATATTGAATTAATTATATCACGTTGACAAAAAAGAAAGGAAACATGCTGTTTTTAGGCTGCGTGATCCATGTAACCCTTTAAGAAGGGGAGACGTGGGTCAAAATATACTAAAAACAGCATAATTTTCTCTAATATTTTTACATCGGAATAAAAAGTTTATTTAACCCTTTAAGGACGATAGGAACACCGGTGTCCCATAAAGAGTATAATTTTTCGTGACTACCTAAAGTTATTTTTTACTTATGTTTATACGTAATTTTCGGACAGCGAAAACTGTCTCGTCGTTAAAGGGTTAATTCGAGCTCTTAGGAATATAAAAGTACAACATTTAAAGTATATGTTCTGAAATTTTCTTTTAAAAATTCAGTTGTAGAGATCTGATTTTTGGAATTCGGAGACTTTTTTGGAAAAAAAAAACAAATAGTTTTCGATGGACAATATTTCTTGAAATAAGTTCATCTGAAATCCAAAAGCCAAATATTTCCTGTTAACTAATGAGTTAAACCAGTACTTGATGATTATCAGCATTATCATTTTCAACCGCTTCTCCCTATTGGGGTCACGTCCTTGAACGAAAGATTTTTGAAAAAAATGATATTTGAATTTTTTGAAGACTATTCTACAAGAATAGCATTTTTGAAGTATTTTACAGATTTTACACCACGTTTCGTCTTAGATTAGAGAATAAGTTATGAGCAAGTAAACATAAAATCCTTCGTTCAAGGACTAGTTTAATTCATTACCTAACAGGAAATATTTACGTTTTTGATATCAGAAAATATAGCACAATGGCTGAATTTTGAAAATTATTAAATTAAAATCCAGAAAATATAGTTTAAATCTTGTTATTTTTATGCCTAAGAGCTTGAATTAATTTTTTTTATTATGATAGAACAGAAATTTGGAAAAAAAATCTGTTTTTAGTCTTCTTGACCCTCGTAGTCGTAACCCCTTAAGTAAATTTTCGTTAAATAAAAATGTCAAAGCTGGAAATTTTCAGAAGCATATCATTAATTCTATATGATAGTCCTTTTTGCCTTGAAGGGTATCACGAAACGAAATGTTAAGACCTCCATATTAAATTTAAGAAAAATATATAAGCTCCAAAACATTTTGATGTTTTTGTATATGACAATTGGTATATTAGTGATTCGTTTTACTATATCTAAATTTGCGTATTTATTATCAGAAATGAATAAAGATAGGTGTAATTGTAAAAATGCATCGTGTTCTGCGGATCGGAAGGGACTTAGTCAAACGTTTCTCGGATAGTTGGTTCTATAGATTAAATATGAACTAAAAGGAATGTCTTTTAGTAATTTGCTAAAAAGTAGCGAATAATTTCTAAAGATTATTTTATTTTTAGCCAATAATATGGCAGAGAGTGTACTGGTCCGAGGAACACTTACGATTGTTCCTTACCAATACCTACAAATTAAGCATGGGCTAATCTATGCTGAAAACTAGGGGACCTGCTTTATTATCCCATTTTATTTTTTTACGTTTTTTTTTTCAAAATAAAAATTATGTACCCCCCCTCGCCAACAAATTTTGAGATTTAGCCCCCCCCTAACCGAAATCCTGGGTACGCCCTTGAGTCACTTTATTGTGTTTTTCATTGGAAAACATGGTCGACGATGAAAAATTCGATGTTGAAAGGTACACTTTTAATTTTTCTGAGAAATTACCAAATTAAAGTTTTGTGAATATGAATGGATTTTCGCTTTATTTGGAGCAAAATTGACTAAATAATGAAACTTTGATATAGAAAATATATAAATATAATAATTTAGTACTGTGTTTATCATGAAAACAGTAACGTTTCCATTTGGAGTAGTGAAAAATTTCCATTTGGATCAAGTTTTGAATTAGCTTAATTTACTCTACGTTTTTTTCCATTTGTTCCTCGGATCGGTACACATGTTTTTGTGGAAAATTGCGCTCAGTTCGCTCAGCTGTCATCTTCACAGGCATTATTAGATATTTTTGTTGTGATAGAACAATATACCAGTGAAAATTTCATTGATTTGAGTGATTTGGATGCCAAAAAAGCAGAGGAATCCTCATCAAAAACGTCTGCTGATCCCTGAAACACACTGTATCCTTGCATTTAAATTTAAACCGATATATTAGTAATTTCCGTAAATAAAAAAGTGTAAATACACGGAAATAGTTAAATTGATAACTAATGTATCAATTGGCATACGAAAAACTACCAAATAGTATTTTGGATCTTATATTTTCAGCTAAATATGGAGCATGTCTCTTAACATTCCGATCCATGGTACACTTCCCTTATGTTGCGATGAAGAACCTTTTCTAGATCGATTGTCGACAGGTGATGAGAAATTGATCTAATATAGCAGACATGTGCTCGTTAAACTTCGAACAACATCGGAAAACTGCAGAAATAATTATAGAATATAGCAATAGCGAAAAAGATCCAGAAAAAAGCCAAGCAAAAATTGATTACTAAATCATTAAAAACTGTTCTATTTAATTTTAAAGGATTTTGAGAGAATCAAGCTTAACCTATTCAATCATTGTACCAGAAATACTTGAAATAGATTGTTTATATTTTGGAATTAGTTTCATACAGATTAATAGATTTTTTTTGTAAAGAAAAAAAATATCTACCATGGGGGCGCGGGTAACCCTTGTCAAACACGCGTGTTAACGGTCACTGAATTTAAATTCTGTACATTAATTACAAACTCTTTTGATTTAGATAGAGTAACTATCTAAGAACACGTATTAGCAATTAGAATTCAAATCAGGAAAGAGGATGGCGGACAATTTTAAGAAATTCGACGGGATGTCGTATTTTCCGTTCGCCATTTTCAGCCAAAAATTTTGCATGACTTTCCGCGAAGCGAGAAAAGAACAACAAAATGTTATTTCCATCGTTGTCGGACTATTTTTTCGAAGTAATTGAAAGACCAAAGTAACGAATAATCCATTCCTGACAGAAATTCGGACATCAATTGCGCAGAAATAAATGATCAAAAATCGTCTTTTTTTTTATTAATGACGATGGGTACGAATGGGTTAATAAAAAGTCATAAAAAGTGAAGATACGTGTGAAGTGCTGAATTAGTTGTTGCACTCGTATTTTTAGACTCTTGCAGACTTTGCAGCATAGTTTCAATAATTACAAACGAAATTACGTTTTTTAGAGACTCTATTTTCCAAAAGTAGTTCCACTAGTCTCTAGTGAAGAAAATCCAAATGTAAGAAAAAATTTAAAACTATGTATAAAAATTAAGTTTTTGAGCTTTTTTAAAAGTTTTCCTAATTAGATT
Organism: Phlebotomus papatasi; assembly: GCF_024763615.1. Lineage (NCBI taxonomy): Eukaryota > Metazoa > Arthropoda > Insecta > Diptera > Psychodidae > Phlebotomus > Phlebotomus papatasi. The sequence goes on from NC_077223.1 coordinate 74,942,159, forward strand.
GTTCATCAGATTAAATAAATTACTGACTTCAAAGTATGAGAAGTGCATGGGAGTGCAAGAAGTGCTGGAAGTATTGCATGATTTTCGAGAGTGTTGCGAAGTTTTGGAAGTGCGAAGGCCTCTTCCATACAAATTGTGGAAGTGCCTGGAAGTGGTGTACACATTTTCACCCAAATATCTCCCCCTTGTCGACTTACTTTTGCTGTTCCTTCTTCATCTCAGCCACTTCTTCTTCGTGAATAACTTCCAAAAATGCTTGTTCCATGCATCTCCCAATGAGATTGTCCACCACAGGTTGAACTTCCTGATCTGAATGGGTAAGTTCTCCTTCTAGAATCTCCGTTTCAGCATCCCTTCCAGCTGTTGTAGCCACAAACGGAGCAGATGGTGGTCTCTGGAGAAAGAGATCTGTCTGGCAGCTGGCATCATTTTCACTAGGGCGCACAAAAAGCTCCTCCAGGTACTTGTCCGTCTGGACATTCTCATGTCGTCTTCCTCTGACCGGTGGAGGTGTCCCTACAATTCCACGATTTCGTGGTTTTTTCCTCAGCAATTGCCGCCTTTTAGCTGTGTCCTTGTGATCAGTATCGCCCTGGGTAAACAACAAACAAACAGTCATTAGCCCAATTTTGCTCCACTAGCGGACATATAGAAATGCGACCGGAAGAGAGAAAGGAGTTGGTTTGGGGAATGTGCTTATCTAAACAAGACTACCAAGTGCCAAAGCGAGGGACTCTGTATGGAAAAATGCCCTCTAAAACAGTGGCTAGAATTCTCACTCACCTTTCCCGAGAGGAGGCCCGCATAGGCAAAATTGGGATTCCACTGTGAAAGTGCGTGGGTGAGGATTTTGCAAATTTACAAGACTTTCAATTTTTTTTTTAAGTTGGGATCACACAAATAATTTGCAGAAAGAGTTTTATTTGCAACGAACACATATTCTTTTAGATTTAGAGATTAGTTTCAATAGAAATAAAATGTTCAATTGGAATTTTATAAAATGAAATTAAGGGGATAATGAGGCAGTTGATATTTTAAATTATTACTTGAACTGAAAAGAAGAAAAATATAAGTCATATTTAATTTTTTTAATGTTTTTTTTATGTTAAAAAATGGGAGGAATAGAAGGAATTTAAGCTAAAAGTTACATAAAGGAGCCTTTATGTTAAGTTGTCTTGAGATTAGAGGTGTAGCTTAGTTTTCGAAGGTCTCAAAACCTAAATAGCAATCAATTTTAGTGGTTCGTTCGGAATCTAACAGATCGTTTGCTTTTTATAATCCAATTGAAGCAATCCTAGTAAAAAATTGCCAAAAAAATCTTATGGCTAAATCTTAGGTCTGAAGCCTGTATTACTAAAGCACACTTAAGCCTCTTAAGTCTGTTTTCTTTCATTTGAGTCTTGCAATTGATTTTGTAAAAAGAATAAAGTTTTACAATATTGTTTTTTTTTTTACAATTAAAACGTTGCAGTTATCTATCGGAAATAGCAATGGTTTTTAGTGATTTCATGTTACTATTAAAGTAAATGTTAAACAAAAATTAACAATTCTGATTTAATCCTCTAATAGTGTTTTCTTTAATATGCAAAAAAAAAGTAGTAAAATAATTTTGTCTAGAGTAATGAATGGTTCAATAAACTTAAAAAACCATCCGTTCTTCATTATCTTTTTTTGTTTGGGCCCCAGGTTAGAAAAGGTAAAGACCGCCTGGAGACGGTCATTTCTGTTTAAGGCATCAAAAGACTGAAATATTTTTTATTGAAAAACAGTGAACAAATAGTAAAATAAATAAATTTTGAACGTTTTTATGTGATATTTTTTTAATTAAAAAAAAAAACGTTTAGAATTTTTAGAATTAGACGTTAATGAAGCTGAAGGTGTGTCAATGAGACTGATTTTTAACGAATAGGTCACGGGTCACCTGGAATAAATGATAATTTTCATTCTAATGACGAATATTATGTTTGAGTATTGTAGTTTCTTTTTCCAAAGCGGTTTTGTTTAAAAAAAAACTGGAAGTATAAAAAATAATTAAAATCAATTTCATTATGAAAATTTGAAAATTCGTCATTTTTGAGCTTAAAAATTTACTATATAGCAAATAGCTGGAGATTTGAAAAAAATATCCTAGATTTCTTCAACCTTCTACTTTGCATTTACGTACAAACATAAGGAAAAAATAATTTTAGGTAGTCAGGAAAAATTATTTTCTTTATGGGACACCGGTGTTCTAATCGTCCTTAAAGGGTTAAAAATGAAAAAAAAATGCTCAAGAACTTTAATGAAGAATGTTACTACTGTTAAATAATATAATAAATAATAAACTTAATTTTGTTACTGTTATTATTTAATATTATTTCATGAGATTGTTAAATTTGTTATTTAATATTATATTGTAATTAAAATTTGTTTTTTTTTAGCAAGACTAACAAATAGTTTAATGTTGATAATCTAGAATCCTTAAAATTTAAAAGTAAGTTCATATTCTTGAAATAGTTGTATAATAATTTTGAAAAATGATTATTCCAATTTTATTTTCATTTGAATATGTAGGGGAAAAAGACCATGCTTGATACGATCCAAGCTTGATAATAACTATTTTTACCTATGTTAATCAATAGTTATGACTCATCGCAATATATTTCAATAGCTGGTGCTAAGCCTCACATTTCCTAAAAAAATTAGGATCCTAGCTCTTTTTTCCTAGTTTCAGGAAGCAAAAATCAAAAATAGGCCCAAAACTGTAATTTCGATACATGATATTTCATAAGTATTTCTTAATTAATGTCGCTGTACAGGAAAACTACTATCATAGGCACATAGAGGGTTCATGAGTATTAATATTTATGTAAAAATATTTTTAATTGGTGGACACTGTTTTTGTGGGTGGTAACAAATTCATAAATTCTACTTGTGTCCATCCTATATTCTAAGAAGTGTCCATGAATGATAATTTTAATGTGGCAACTATATCATTAGATGTGATTATTTCATAATTACACATATTGCAATCCGCCAATTTTATCGACAATTGACATAATCTTCAACCCTGTTGTCTGAATTTTAAGGTTGCAGAGTGACATTTTCATGGACTCAAAGTGAAAAAATTATTTTCGCTAGCGCCCTAATGTCATAAAACCATTGCTTAGAAAAATTACATAAAAGTGATTTTAAAACTAATAACCAGTCTTACAAACGATTTAAGCAGATAGATTAGAGTTCCGTCTAAATATTGATGTGCATTTTTTTGTATCCGGTGAAATTTTTACAGTGAAAATGGACCTCCGAATTGTCGAATCAATTATTATACAGGAAGGCCCCGGACCCAACTTGTATAAAAATCGCTACTGAATTTTCATTTTCTTCTTGAGGAAAATCTAAGGATTTCCAGGAACTATTTGAGGTGGGATTATGAACCTAATAAGTGAGACATTTTTTTGTCATAGTGCAAGAATCGCTTCGGTTTGTGTGTTAATCAGAAAATAATCACAAACCTTGGACATCATTTTACAGTATCAAGCATGGTCACTTTCTCCTAACCACTCAATTAAAATTGAAAATATGGATTTTTATTTTTTAAATATTTCGCCTTTTCTCTTTAAATAATCTTTCGTTTCAATGTATTTCAGAGTTTCTAATGCAAATATCTTTATATATCAACATCAATAAAACTTATACGCTTTATGTCAAAGACACTTTAAACAAACATTTAAAGAAGTTTTCAGATTGAATTCGATCAAAAAGATTGTATTCAATTAGCCTGACATTTTGATGGACTTCATTATTGTTTTATTTTTCTTTTAAAATTGGTGCAAAGTATTACATATTTGATGACACAATATCTTCAATTATTCATGATATTTTATATCAATCGTGACCTCATTGTCAAAATAGATAAATCATTTATTATTAAATTGTTTTTGTATTTCTATTATCCTTTTACATTTGTGTTGATTACGACGAAAATCTAGTTCATAAATATAATCTTGACCAATTTCTCTTATTCCAATAAACACTTCAGAAATGGTTCTAACGATTCGATCAATGAAATAAAATTATTAGGTTACGAGAACAGACATAATAAAAAATTACTAAAATAATTTATTGCCTCATTTATACTTGTCAACTGTATTTCTGCCTAATTGAAAAATGCACTTTTTATGCAGGAAAGCACCATTAATATTTTTTAATCACTTAATTGTAATCTCTACGATCTGAAAAAATACGTGTTCGATCGAAAGTAATTTACAATTTGCAAGAAGAATATTTTGTCTATGAAAATCATCTAAAGTAAAGCTCAGAATGTTCACAACTTACCGTAATTGTTGCCGCATTTGCATTGAAATTGCTCCCACGGACAACCCTTTTGTCGAACATCATATTTTGGTAAGGCTGATTGGAATCCCTGCAATGAAAAATAGCCCAATTCTTAGACATCGATTTTGGTCACTTTTTAGAGAGGCACTGTGTCAATTTTTCATGACTATTGACCCACACTCGTGAATTATTAACAATTTAGCTGTTGTTTGACCCCCTATACCAAGAGTCAATTGTTTGAACTAACGGAATTCTCTTGGGAGCTTTTCCGTGGAGCCCTACAATTGCCCCCATATGGATGGGAAAGAGTGGCAAATTTATTGAGTCTAGACGGAAGTGGGTGGTTTTTCCTGGTCATTCTCCTCAAATGCAAAGATGTACGTATGCGGGGTTTTATGGATTTTTGCACAGGGCCTTCTCATTATCATATAAACCACCCATTTTCAACTTTCACCCCATCCTTCCCAGGTCACTGATTTCCCTCCTTGGTTAGTTGTGTGCAGAAGGCCAAAGACTCTTCCGGATATCGCCTGCAATGTCTTGAAAGGGCCCTTGGACTGCGTGAAGAGTTTCAATTAGAGTTGTGAGAAAGAAAGTGGAATTCTTGTCTATTAGATGTTTATATAAAAAGCTTTAAAGCTTCTTCTTTGGAATAAGGCTGATTGAATTAAAATTATAGGGATTTAGTATATGTTGTCGAATATTCAGAATATTCGTATTTATTATTGTTCATTTAGCTGAGATTATTTACAATTTCAGTTTCTTATGTGTATTCGTTTAATATCCCAAATACATTTACGACTTAAGCCGAGAGACGACTTAATGTAATTATAGTCAAAATAATGATTAGACTTATGGCCTCTACACACTAGAGAAATTTATGTCCATGTTGAAGCAAATTCCCTACGCTTGTGTAGGAAACACTCTTCAATATGGACATTATCTCTCTAGTCTGTAGAGGCCATTAGACTACATCCTCTTCAGTTTTCCACTACCATTTCTTGGATTATTGGATAGTCAAACTACTCCTAGTAAAAACCGTATTAGTCAAAAGCTGCGTAATTTGATAATTATTATTTTGATTATAATTACGTCAAGCCGTCTCTCTTTTTAACTTGTTTAGGTTTAAGTGGTATAGAGCATTAGTTTAAAAACGGTTATTAGTTTCAGCTAGAAGCTAAGAGTTCCTGAAAAAATTTTAAAGAATTTTTCAATTTTTTTATTGATTGTGAAAGCTTGAGGGAATGTTGTTGGTCTTGAATGGAGGAAGTCTTTCAGGCTTAGCGCATACTCTGGCTTCGAACACTTCATGCTTTTTCCCATATTTTTTCAATAAATTCGACCTAGAGGCAATTTAATAGTTAGTTTTAAGTCACATTATTTCCTGAAAAAATTAGGTCAGATTTATTAAAGGAATATGAGAGAAATATGAATTGTTTGAAGCTGGGATATGTGCGAAGCCTGATAGACTTCCCCTATGTTCCTAATAAAATTCTATTCTATTAATAGAATACAATAGATTAGGATTAATAATAAAGAAAAGCACTATTATTATTTTTTTATTTTTTTAAATTTTTATAAATGAACTGGAGATAGAATCGTGTTTAGAAGATTTTTATAAGATCATCCTTGAGTTAAAGTTCCTTGCATGACATTGTGAAAGCTGTTAATTACTTGCTCTTTTAGCTTTATACAAGCTTTTAAGGGCGTTCTTGAAGTTCTCTTTTTACTTTAAGTCCTATTATAACTTTCGCGCGTGGTTGCAACCTATCGGATTTAATAGGCCATAAATGCAAAAGGGATTGTGAAATTATTATGGAAAATATAGAACTAGAGGAAAGGTGGTCAGCTTTCGAACATGTCAGTCTTCGAATGATGCAAAATTCTTAAATACTGGACATAATGTTTTATTCGAAAGCAGACCACTTGTTTCTATAACAGATAATTACGATAATTAGAATAGATATTCTTACTTTGAAAAAAAAAAATGTAATTCTCGAATGCTGGCGTGTTCAGAAGCTGACTATTTTCTCTGATATTAGAAAATCTGTTCCAAAAAAATCAATTCGAAATTTTCTATTCTTGTAAAGTTTGGAAATTAAAAGTGCATGAGGTTTTGAAAATAATTTTTAATTTTACTGGGAAAATTGTATCATTTCTGAATAAATTAAAATTTGAGATTATGATTATTAGCTAATTTATCAGATCCTAAGTACACTATTACTGGTTCTACGGTATTGTTAAAGCCACATAGGGGAAAGTACTCTTCCTTCGAACGTTCATGCCTTCGAATAATGTGAATTTCTTTTGTTTTTCGTAATATATTTACATTAAATCATCATGGAATTATCAACAATTGATGATAAGCCAATTAATATTTAATAGAAATGTCTAAGTTTCTTAGGAAAACTAAAAGAAAATTCACATTATTCGAAGACATGAACGTTTGAAGGGAGAGCACTTTTCCCTACATGCATTATTATTTCTCATGACTAAAAGAATGGGAACAAAACAATTGTCAAAAACGAAAATGTAATGAGAGAAATGAAAGAAAAAGCAATATTTTGATTCTGACTCATTTATAATGTTTAACATTTAAATTTTTGTTTTAAATAATTAAAATTGTAAGTTAATAAAATTATAATGTTTTTAGGTCTTAAAAGATAAGCTTTTAAATATTAAGGCAGACCGGGGCAAAATTAGTTAGGGGTAAAATTAGGCGGTTTTGTCTATGAAAGAATATTGAGCAAACTACCGTAGATGCGGGTGACTTTGTCCCCCGTGGGTGACGTTAACCTCCTCCTGTTCGCAAGCTTTCCTTTACCGATCCACTCTACCATGTCTAATCGGTAAGGGCCATTCTTATGCATTAGAATTAAAGAAAAGCTACCGATCAGTAAGGGGTTAAAGTCACCCACAGAGGACAAAATCACCCGCATCTACGGTACTTTTTATTCAGAGTAAAATAACTCCTTCTCTGAGCATTAAAATATTTATCAGTCTGATTGAAAAATGTTTTTCATAAATTATTGACAAGAAAAATTTCGTTTTCTGGCTTATCTGCCCCGAGCTCCCCTACTGGGAACTCTTCAAAGTTTGCATAAAAATATTTTCTTGGAATACTTAAAACAGAAAACGCATTAGAAGAAAAAAATAAATTATAAAACTATCCGATTTATCCATTTTTTATTCATTATTTAAATCAAATATTTAATGCGATAAAATAATTTACTCTGCATCTTGTTCTTTAATTAATTATAGCTGAGTTTAAACGTTGAAAGCATTCAACTATTTAGCTTAGTCATAGAATACGATGGGGATATTCTGTATGATAATTTATTTAATTATATATTGATAGGGGAGACCGGGGTAGATGAGCCACCAAATGAGATTTTTAATTGCGTACAATTTGTACAAAAAATGTTTGTACGAGGCTGATAAATATTTTAATGAATAAGAAGGAAAGTATATATTTAGAATAGAGTGGTTTCCTCAATACTCCTTCGCAGGCAAACAATAAGGTACCACTATTTAATACTATATGTGGCTAATTTTGCCTCGGTCTCCTCTACCGGTTTATTAACGTCAATGCAAGTTTTTTTTGTACTAAAATATCCTATTATTACTAAATTAATACATTCTTAAATACGATATTTATTTTAAATAAAAATGGTGCACCTTCAAACTTTAGATATCCTAAAATTTTTCATCGGTGTTTTTAAAGTATTGTGATATTTTCTTCTTAATTTAACTTTTATAAGAGTATTTTCACGCTTTTTTTTAAAGAATGTAATTGTGAATCATTGTTATTCACTAGAATCTTTTAAAGTAGCCTTTTGACATGGTTTTTAATGAGTGTATCTCGATTTAAGGATTTTGAGACAATCACGACTATCTTGAATTTCCTTTTTTAAGATCCTCTACCCTTTCATTCTTTCCAAAAATTTCTATCTTATTGACGTCACACACGAAAAGCGTTGTAGTTAATGAATCCTGTCCTCACCCTCAACCAAAGTGGAACAAATTGTGGGCAGACAGAGTTCACCAAGAGCGACAGCTGATCTATCGATTTTCTTGGTGTGGTGGACGGATAAGTGAATGATTCAATTCCCAACCCAGAACTTTTTGCATCGGCAGGAGGTGATTATTAGTTGCATGCAATCTCTGTGCAATTCTGCACTCAATACCCTTCCCTGGGAGACCTTGGAGAGTGATTTTGTGGCATAGACTTGAGTATGGAAAATGATTAAGTGCGTGAGCTACCTGAGAGTTTCTTTGCGAACGCCAGGCTCAGAGATTACGTGGCGTTTGAGATCGAGAGCAGGGCGATGTAATTTTCGGGATTGCTGTTGAGATTTGTCTGGGCTGGCGACAACTCTCGGATGGCTGGAGTATGCATAGACCTTTCGGATACAGATGGGTTCCTTGCAAGGTTGGACATAGTATCCAGTAGGGACGGTTGTGATAAATAGTGGTCGCTGTTTTTGAATTTCATTGGTGATTTTGACACCCTTCTTCTTGGGATCCTTTTGATCTTGACACTGAAGTCGCTTCAGTTTGGCGTCTAACTGTTCGACAAATTCCTTGAGAGCTCCCCTGCCCTCACTAGAATCAGTCAGATGACTACCAATGTCTGAGAAGATTTTTTCACTGGCCTCTCGTGTGAGAGTCCTCTGGACAGGACGTACTATGGCGTTGGGTTTGGAAAAAGACACGGGAATTGTTGGTGTAACCAAGGAATCGTCTAGAAGAACATCTTCAGACATTCGCGAAGACACTGTTGGCATTTTAGCAATATCACTTCAAGGCACTTCAATCTCAGCAAAGAGTCCGTTAGTACGGAAAATGTTAAGTGGCAGTTTTACCGAAAATTTCCACAAATGTGGAAAAGAAACATTGCCACTAAAATATAAATGATTGGCCTAAATTCGAGACAAACGGCATGCAATGGAGTAGCGTCAATTTAGCAATTTATACTTGATTGCACTTGGTGTAACTGACAAATAAAACGTAATTTAATTTTACTCAGGAGAGTTGTTAACAGCATGCAAGTCTCTTAAACTCAATTTTCTTATGTGTGCTCCGGGAAAAGAGCTGAAGAAACACCTGAACACTTTGGAGTTCAGAGGAGAACTGACCAGTAGCTCGGAGTTTTCCATTTGCGCCGGGGGAAAAGGCTTTTCATGGGAAAACACCAGCACGAATAGTTGTGGTCAGCTGAACCACCCCCTAATATCCATTTTTCCATAAATAAAACCGGTCACACGCGGACACCAAGACGGTGGTCAGGAGCCTCATACCATCGGCAGTCTTTTGAATTAGCATAACAACGTTTTTTCTCCTCTTTGGACATTCCACCTTCCTCCCCATTAATTTTCCACCACCTCATTTTCTCCTCACTTGGGAGCTTTTTTAACTCCTGTCTATCGATCAATGTAAAAAAATAAGGTCCCAACCGCCCTTTACCATCATCCTCCGCTAAGTTAAAATCATCGAACCACCTCAGTGCATTTTATTTAATTACAACGGGAAATAGGAGCGATTTTTTAAATAGATTTTGTGAGTACTAGTGTATTTGGGATCGATGAATAAATTATCTGGACATAGAGAGACTTTCAATTTCCGCCTCTTTTTCGATGGAAAAAAAGTGAAACACCTAGTCACCGTCCTTTTTCGTGAAGGACAAATTGGTCAAGATGGACTTTGACCATGTCAGAGAAGAAAAAATGCCCCACGAAACGGAAGTGCGATATAAAGTCTCCCCGACTTTATGATTCAGATTTACCCACTCTCCTAATAATAAATGCGTCTGCTGACGACTGCGGTGCTATAAATTCACCATATGCTGTACGGATAAGAAAATTTCACTGGAAAATCTTTTTGGGAAAATTTCAGTGAAAAATTTACTTTCAGGCTTTGAGTTTCATTTTACAAATTGCAATGAATTTTGCTGGAATTTTTAGAAAGTTAAAGTCCAATCGAATGTAAGATTTTTTAGGATAATTGCGGTTATCTTTTTTATAATCATTAACGGTTTCTTTTAATACCTACTAATTTCTAATCATTGGCATAACTATTAGCCGTATTAATTACTATAGGCGAAACTGGGGCACCACCAAACACGGGGTAGCACCAAACACTAATTTTTATTTCTAAACTACTTGGACTATCTCGACCATTTTTTCAATGGACAAGCATCCCTATAGTGCCGATAGTGCATGTAAATTCCTATAGGCCTTGTCTTCAGAAGTCGAATATCTGATTAAAAAATCGCAGTGTTTGGTGCCCCAGTTTCCCCTAATAGTAACATAAATGCACAGAATGATTTGCAGAACATAAAATTGTTATATACATATAGTTAATGAAACACATTTTCCTAACTTATCTATTTCCGGTCATATTTTATTTCACTAACTGACGTGTGCGTGGTAGTTTGATGCATGATTTACTTAAGAATTATATTGTTTGGGATAATAAATTAAAATAAATGAAATAAATTAATTTATCGGTGAAATAAATAGAACTTTATTTTGCATCGATGCTTGCCAAAATCCTGAAAGCCAAAATTCCTTAAATTAAAATTACGAACAAGATCCTGAAAACCAAAATTCAAAATTCCAAAGATTCAAAATCCTAAATGGGTCGAAAACCTGAAAGCCAAAATCTCGAAATGGTCAAAATACCGAAAGATAAAATCTGGAATGAGCCAAATACCAAAAATAGTCAAAATTCCGAATGGGTCGTAATTCCGAATAGCCACAGTTCTAAAGAACTCAAATTCCGAATAGGTCGAAATACCGAAAAACCAACATCAATTTATTCAAACTATTGGGCCCATTTTGCATACGATGGACATGTATTTAGCAAAACTGCCATGGAAAATATTCAATCGTACGAACCGCCCCATTTTTTCCCAAACCTTTGCACTAACGAAAAACACACAATCAAACCTTTTATTTTTTCTGCATTAGTTGAGCTTTTCTGTACAGTTTTTTTGTATAAAACTATAAGCAAAGTACAG